>NC_037334.1:103644032-103959785 GCF_002263795.3 Bos taurus | reverse complement strand
TGTGCGACCCCATAGATGGCAGCCCACCAGGCTCCCCCATCCCTGGGATTCTCCAGGCAAGAACACTGGAGTGGGTTGCCATTTCCTTCTCCAACGCATGAAAGTGAAAAGTGAAAGTGAAGTTGCTCAGTCGTGTCGACTTAGTGACCCCATGGACTGCAGCCCACCAGGCTCCTCCATCCCTGGGATTTTCCAGGCAATTGTACTGGAGTGGGGTGCCATTGCCTTCTCCAAAGTCACATACTAGGTGAAAAAAAAGAAAACAAAAAAACAAGCTTCACTAAATTTAAGAGGATAGAAATTATATCAAATATCTTTTCCAACTATAGAATACGAAATTAGAAACCAACTACAGAAAGAAAACCGGGAAGAAAACAAACATGTGGTATCTCATAAGAAAATACGAAGAACAGTTCTGCACCAACAAATCGGACAACCTAGAGAAAGAAGACAAATTTCTGGAAACATATAGCCTGCCAAGACTGAGTCAAGAAGAAACTGACAACTTGCACAGACAGATCACTACAAGTGAAATAGAATCTGTAATTAAAAATAAAACTCCCTGCAAATAAAAGTCCAGGACTGAATGGCTTTTACAATCATATAAATATATGCTATATCAGGATAGATATATCAATCTTATAAAGAATATGAGGCATATAGATGTAAAAATTCTCAATAAAATATTAGCAAAACAAATCCAACAATACATGAAAAGTATCATACACCATGATCAAGTTGGATCCATTGCAGGGTTACAAGGAAAGGTCAACATGTGCAAATAAAACAACAATTGTATTGATATACAATCGATAACATCATGAGAAATGCTGGGCTGGAAGAAGCACAAGCTGGAATCAAGATTGCCGGGAGAAATATCAATAATCTCAGATATGCAGATGACACCACCCTTCTGGCAGAAAGTAAAGAGGAACTAAAAAGGCTCTTGACGAAGGTGAAAGAGGAGAGTGAAAAAGTTGGCTTAAAGCTCAACATTCAGAAAAAGAAGATCATGGCATCTGGTCCCATCACTTCATGGGAAATAGATGGGGAAACAATGGAAACAGTGTCAGACTTTATTTTGGGGGGCTCCAAAATCACTGCAGATGGTGACTGCAGCCATGAAATTAAAAAACGCTTACTCCTTGGAAGGAAAGTTATGACCAACCTAGACAGCATATTCAAAAGCAGAGACATTACTTTGCTAACAAAGGTCCGTCTACTCAAGGCTATGGTTTTTTCACTGGTCATGTATGGATGTGAGAGTTGGACTGTGAAGAAAGCTGAGCACCGAAGAATTGATGCTTTTGAACTGTGGTGTTGGAGAAGACTCTTGAGAGTCCCTTGGACTGCAAGGAGATCCAACCAGTCCATTCTAAAGGAAATCAGCCCTGGGTTTTCTTTGGAAGGAATGATGCTAAAGCTGAAACTCCAGTACTTTGGCCACCTCATGCGAAGAGTTGACTCATTGGAAAAGACTCTGATGCTGGGAGGGATTAGGGGCAGGAGGAGAGGGGGACGACAGAGGATGAGATGGCTGGATGGCATCACCGACTCGATGGACGTGAATTTGAGTGAACTCTGGGAGTTGGTGATGGACAGGGAGGCCTGGTGTGCTGCGATTCATGGGATCACAAAGAGTCGGACATGACTGAGTGACTGAACTGAACTGAACAATTGATAATGTATATCAATAATACATTATGTTAGCAAAAGAAAAGGCAAAACCCACATGATCATCTTGATAGATGCAAGAAGAGCATTTGACAAAATTCAACATCCCATTCACAATAAAAAGTCTCATCAGTACAGAAGAAATATACCTCTACATAACAAAGGCAATTTATGACAAACCCACAACCAACTTAAGACTTAAGTGTGAAAAACTGGAAGCTTTTATGCTGGATTCAGAAACAGGACAAGGATTTCTCCTCTTTCTGCTTCTATTTAACATGGTATTGGACCTCCTAGCCACAGGGATTAGACAATAAAATGAAATAAAAGTATCCAAATTGTAAGGGAAGAGGTAAAATTGTTACCAATGGCAGTTGACATGATACTCTACACAGAAAACCCTGAAGTCTCCACCCCAAAATTTTTAGAATAAATGAATTCAGCTGTTGCCAGTTAATATACAGAAATCTGATGCATTTCTATATGCTAATAATGGAATATCAGAAAGAGAAAACAAATCCCATTTAAAATTACCTAAAACAAATAGCTAGGAAGAAACTTAACCAATGAGGTGGAAGACCTATATGCTGAAAATTATAAAACATTGATTAGGGTAACTGAAGATGATTCAAAGAAATGGAAAGGTATCCTGTGTCCTTGGGTTGGAAGAATCAATATTATCACAATGGCCATCCTACCCAAAGCAATCCCTATTTAATGCAATTCCTATTTGAATACCCAGGACATTTTCCCACAGAAGCAGAAAAACACAATCCTAAAGTTTATATGGAACTACAAAAGACAGCGAATTTCCAAAGTAGTCTTGAGAAAAAAAGAACAGAGCTGGAAGTATAATCTAGATTTCACATATATTTCAATACTCTAGTATTCAAAAGTATGGTATGGGCACAAAAACAGACAAATAGATCCATGAACAGAATAAAGAATCAAGGAACAAACCCACACATCTAAACTCATTTAATCAGTGACAAAGGAAGCAGAAACGTACATTGAAGAAAAGATAGTCTTTTCAAGCCAAGAAAGCTTGACAGCCATTATGTAAATCAATGAAATTAGAACATTGCTTCACACCATATGCAAAAGTAAACCCTAAATGAATTAAAAGCCTAAATTTAAGATATCACACCATAAAACACCTAGAAGAGAACATAGCTGAAACACTCTTTGACATCACATCAGATCAGATCAGTCACTCAGTTGTGTCCGACTCTTTGTGACCCGACCCCATGAATTGCAGCACACCAGGCCTCCCTGTCCATCACCAACTCCCGGAGTTCACTGAGACTCACGTCCATCGAGTCAGTGATGCCATCCAGCCATCTCATCCTCTGTCATCCCCTTCTCCTCCTGCCCCCAATCCCTCCCAGCATCAGGGTCTTTTCCAATGAGTCAACTCTTCACATGAGGTGGCCAAAGTACTGGAGTTTCAGCTTTAGCATCATTCCTTCCAAAGAAATCCCAGGGCTGATCTCCTTCAGAATGGACTGGTTGGATCTCCTTGCAGTCCAAGGGACTCGCAAGAGTCTTCTCCAACACCACAGTTCAAAAGCATCAATTCTTCAGGGCTCAGCCTTCTTCACAGTCCAACTCTCACATCCATACATGACCACTGGAAAAACCATAGCCTTGACTAGATGAACCTTTGTTGGCAAAGTAATGTCTCTGCTTTTGAATATGCTATCTAGGTTGGTCATAACTTTCCTTCCAAGAAGTAAGCATCTTTTAATTTCATGGCTGCAGTCACCATCTGTAGTGATTTAACTGTAGCAATATTTTGTTTCAGACCAGTCTCCCAGGGTAAAAGAAAAGCGAAAATAAATAAATGGGACCTAATTAACTTAAAAGCTTTTGCACATCAACAAAATGAGAAGAAAACCTATCAAATAGAAGAAAATGTCTCCAAACAATACAATGACAAGAGGTTTTGATCAAAAATATTCAGAGTTCATACAAATCAACACTTTTTTGAAAATCCAAATATTGTCAGAAGAATTGAAAATAAATGTTTCCAATAAATGCATATAGATGACTGTTTTATAAGATATTCTATATTGCAAATCAATAGAGAAATGCAAATTAAAACCACATTGCAGTATCACCTCACACCTCTCAGAATGACTATCAAAATATCTATAAATAATAAACATTGGAGCATATGTGGAGAAAAAGGAACATTCATACACTCTAAGTCGGATTGTAAAATGGTACATGGAAAGCAGAATGGAGTTTCCTTACAAAAGTAAAAAGAGAAGCACCATATGATCCAGCAATTCCACTCATGAGTATATATCCAGCAAAAAGCAAAACACTAACTCAGATACATGCATCCCAATGTTCAGCAATATTTGCAATACTTAAGATATGGCAACAACCTAAGTGACATCAGCAGATGATTGAATTAAGACAATGTGTATGTATCTACAATGAAATATTATTCAGCTACAAAAAGATGAAATATGGCCATTTGCAGCAATATTGGTTGACCTAGAGAATATTATACTAACTGAAATAAGTCAGACAAAGGCAAATACTAAGATTGCTTATATGTGGAGTCTAAAAAATAATACAAATGGATATATATACAAAACAGAAACAAATCTATAAACATAGAAAACAAACTTATGGTTACCAAAGGCGAAAGGGAGGAGGGGGATAAAAATTAGGAGTAAGGGATTAACAAATACAAACCACTATACATAAAATAGATAAGCAACAAGGATTTACTGTACAACACAAGGTAATATATGTATTTCTTATCTTATGTGAAAGTGAAAATCATTCAGTCGTGTCTGACTCTTTGAGACCCCATGGACTATACAGTCCATGGAATTCTCCAGGCCAGAATACTGGAGTGGGTAGCCTCTCCCTTCTCCAGAGGATCTTCCCGACCCAGGAATCCAATCAGGGTCTCCTGCATTGCAGGTGGATTCTTTACCAACTGAGCTATCAGGGAATTACATTATCTTATAATGACCTATAATTGAAATAATCTGAAAAAAAATGTATATGTTAACTTAAAAATGAATCACTTTGCTATAGGCTTGAAACTATTGCAATAATGTAAATAAACTATGAAAGTGAAATTATTAGTCACTCAATTGTCTCAGACTCTTTGCAACCCCTGCCAGGTAGCCTGCCAGGTTCCTCCGCCCATGGGGTTCTCCAGGCAAGAATACTGGAGTGGGTTGCCGTTCCCTTCTCCATGGGACTTTCCCAACACGAGAAGGGAACCTGGGTTTCCTGCATTGCAGGCAGATTCATTACGATCTGAGCCACTAGGAAAGCCCCCCCAAATCAACTATAAATGAATATATATAAATATATATATAATATAAATCAATAAAAATGAAGTACTAGTTATATCTCAATTATTGAATATGTACTGTGTCAGATACAGCACTAATAACTGACTTAGTTTTCATCTAGCATAGCACAAAACTATTGACAAATGATAGTTAATCTGGAGAATCAGTGAAAGCATCTCTGATAAAGAAGTAGAAGTATTTCTTCATCTCCGAGGAAATATTCAGATTCACACTGAAAACGTTTCTTGCAGAAGGAACACTGTGCACAGACCTGCTAGGAGGAAAGAGTGGAGGCTGTCATAACAAGGAAATTGCTAGAAAGGCCCTTGAATCCTAAAAACTGCAATTTGCCCCAAGTAACTTAGATCCAACCTTTATTTATATTTGGTATGATTCCTTTATTTTTTTTCTGATAATTTTGGTTAAGTTACTAAGAATTCTCAAATGGCATTGTTCTAATGGTTTCTCACAGATTACACTGAAATATATTTGTAAGAATAAATTTTATATATCTCAATTTTAAGAGATTTCAAGATATCTTGATTTTAAGAGATTCTTAAAAGCTTGAGATTCTGAGACTATAACTTATTACAATGTTATTATACTCTGAAAGAAAATACTGATAATCTGATAATGAATTCTGAACTTCAACATATATAAGGTGTTATTTCAAAGTCCAATAAAAAAACATGATTTTTTTGCAGTATTTCTGTATTCATTTAAATAATGTATATCTTTTCATAATGCTTTTACACAAATTTTTAATGTAATTGTATGCTCAGATTTTTAACACAAGATACTTTATTAGAATAGCAAGACTTCAACTAGAATTGAAAAAAAAAATCTTAACAGAATGCAAAATTGAGAAAAAATATCTTTTGTGAAAGCCAAAACATAAGTTTTTCACAAGACCATCTTTGTCATTTTTCTTCAAGGCAAAATTAATTGCCACATTGGGGAAATTCTATTGCCTGCAGTGCTGACCATTTTCCTTTACTTCTCATGGCCAGAGTCTATGAGAATAGGTTAATATGAGGAACAGTGATCTCAAAGGGAGAAAAAACATTAAGGAAACCTCAAATTTCTGTAACTAACCATTTTTTTTTTCAAATGATGTTCAATATTGCTTCAAGCTTTTTTTTTTCTCATTTATTCTCTAAATGCTACATAATAATGCATTGGACATTTGCATACCATCTTTCCCTCAAAAACATATTCTAAAGATATATTTAATATATATTTTATATTTATATATATTTATATATATTATATATATACACAAAATATATATATTATATATTTATATATTTAATTTATATTTAATATTTTATATTTAATATATATTATATTTATATTTATATTTATATTATAACTTATATATATTTAATATAGTTATATTATATTATAATTTATATATATATTTAATATATTTTATATATACTATATAAAATATATATTTATTTATATATATATTTAATATATATAAAATATATATATTTTTATATATATAAAATAAATATAATATATATAAAATATATTTATATTATATTTATATTATATTATAATTATATTTATATTTATATTATATTATATTATAATTATATATATATTTAATATATATTATGTAAAATATATATTTATTTATATATATTTAATATATATAAAATAAATATATTTTATATATATATAAAATAAATATAATATATACAAAATATATATTTAATATATATTTTAATAAAGATATATTTTAAATATATATATTAAAGAAAAAGATGAGTGAATATGAGTATCCTAAGAACAGAGACCTTTAAAACATCACCAAGACTGTTACAAAATTGTTGTTCAATATTATGAAGACAGAATTAGGAATCAAACTGATTTGGAGGAAATATTTTTTTAGAGATGTGAATGCAAAGAATATAGAAAGGAGATATTTAAATATAGGAGAACTCTGGATAGAAAAAAAAAGATTTTATAAAGGAGGAAAAGAAATGGTGATAACAAAGAAATAAAATTTTCTTCCTAAATCAAAACCAGAGAAAATGTTGCATACTGTGTTTGGGTTTTAAGACCCAACAGAAGGTATTTGAAAGTTGACCGCAGTGGAGGGCTGTCGATCTCAGGAGGACCAGGAAAAGAAATAAGGACGCCGTGAACGTTGACAGGCACTCGACCTGGAGAAAACGCGGGGCCCCTAACTCTAGGTAATAAAAGGTGGCACAAAAGTAGGTTGGAGACGTTGCACCATGTGAAGAGGGAAAGTAGAATTACCTAGAAAGTCATCAGGTACAAAGTAAACATACAGCTGTGTTAATTGAATTATGCCTACTTGTGATACACACACAGGACGCATGGGAGCCACCTGGGTTGGATAGAAGGTGACAATTTATAATGAGAAGCACTGAGATCCTCACAGTGTGAAGGCCTCATTTATATTTTGTCCCTGCTGTCATCTAGGGGAGAGTAAAATAAAATAGTATATGATTTGAAGTAAAATAGAACAAGGTGAAAATCTTCTATATCCTACTTGTGCAAATCATAAGAGCTTTCAGTTTCCTCATCTCTAATATGGAAACATGTATCTTAATACAAACTAGTTTATAGGTGAAGAATGAGGGGGAAAAAAAAAAAACTAGGAAGAATATCACTCATATTAAATGTCAACTGTATGTTTCTTTCCCTTTTTATTCCTTTCCATTTCCATGGTCTCCTTTATATCCTCATACCTTCACCTTTAGAATACAGCAAGGTGTACTCTCCAGCATCTTGGTTAAGTGTCTGTGTCCCTCACTAGTATCTGTGAAGGCGATCTCATTCTCAGCCCACTAAGTGACAATGACTTCCTCAATGAGTTGAATTACTTGGTATAGCTGACATGGCCTTCAAACCTATTTCCTACATCCCCATTCATTTATATCTCCAGTTGTAAACTCACATGAACCCTAGCCAACACTTTCCCTGTCATGCATATTGTCTTTACCATCTCCCTTATGATTTCATATTTCCAAAAAACGTTGAGGCTCAGTTCAAGGTCTCAATTTTTCCTTGAAACTGTGTATTTATGTATTTAGCCCCAAATTATTTCCTACAAGCTGGTCTCTTTTGACATTTATTCCCAGAACACCATAAAAAAATTCTATCCACATTTAAAAAACTTGAGGGAGTTTGTTCCCACAAACTTATTTATTTGTTCCCACAAATAAATAAGTTCCCAGAAGCATGGGTGTTTAATACTATTTTTGTATCTGTTATTGAACCTAGTAGAGTTCTGAGTGCATAATCATTAATTAAAAAAATACTTACAGATGGGTTATATGTGAAGGTTATAGGCAGCTTTCTAAATATTAAAACTAGACTGCCCTTGAAAGGTTGTTCAGTGGAAGATACTGATTAAAATAGTCTGTTCATTTACAACATGAGGAGGTTTCCAGCTGATCGATTTTATTGCCTGTTATTTAGACAATCCAAACACTGTAACAGGGAGTATCTTGTAAACAAAATTTGCCTTGACTATTGGGCATAACCAGCTTTAACTGCTACTTTCAATCTCCCCTAAAGGCTCAGAGGGAACTAAAATGTGAAGTGTTTAGCAGGGAGATGGACCAAAAATCAAGTTAGTGCAGAAAGTAACTTGAGTAAAAAACAGAGACCACAGAAATCACGCATGCTCTAAGAATCATGCCCTGTATCTCTCCAGTGTTTCTTTCATTCATGTTTTTGTACCACACATTACATCTTCTCTCAGTACTCACAAGTCTAAGGGTAACTTGCTATAAATCTTGTCTTCAAAGAGAGGTTTATACATCTTTGATTACCACTGATTTAACTATTCTTAGCTCCTATCATTTGGATAATTGAACCGTGGCCACCTCCTTCCTTTATCCCACCATGCAATTTAATGCATTTTAACCGTAATTTATGGGATTGAGGTTAAATAAACAAGGCATGGATGACAAGCGTGAAAAGGATCCAAAGGGAGCCAGAGAGCCATTGGTGATCTAAAATCTAAGACATAAGCTGTACTTTTTTTTTTTTCATTTTTCTTTTCCAGCAACAAAAAATAGACTGGTGAAAGCATGACTGGATAGCTTGTAGATAGTACTTTGTTTTTTGAAAGAAAGGACTTTGCCATTTATGTCTTATGGATCACCTAGAACTTTATAAGAGTAGAATTACAGAGTTGGAGTGAACCTTAGAAGTAATCTTGTTGAGACTTTACTAATAACTGCTAACTAAATTATTTTCTATGTCGCCTGTTTCAGAAAATTGTTGTCTCTTCCATTGCCAAGTATGTGACTGAGCCACTGATAAAATGATGATATATATGGTTCCATAGGAGATCAATGATTTGAGTGGCCTATCAGTGGAATCTTTGCCAGGTCTGGGAATGAGCCTTCCCAGCACCATGGGACACAATGGCCATGAAACGCCTCTGCAAAGATTAAATCATGACCACTACAGCTGCTGCCCTTCAACACCCCCTAAAAGGAATTCGGGGCGCATATTAGGAATTAGGCACTTGCACCGTGCTCTTCAGAAAATGGGCAAAAAGGCCTTCAGAGAGTCAGATATTTTCAGATATATATACATATATATGTCGAAATTCTTGCATCTTCTCATACGTAGAGAAAGGCTAACATCATGGGCCAAAGTCTGGTCCTGGTTCTCCTGGCTAGCCTTTCTTCTAGGCACATTTTCAACTCTTCTACCTTTATGCATGCTTTAGTGAAAGTGAAGTTGCTCAGTCGTGTCCGACTCTTTGTGATCTCATGGACTGTAGCCCACCAGGCTCCTCTGTCCATGGGGTTTTCCAGGCAAGGGTTCTGGAACTTGCATGCTTTAAGATAGTTTCCTTGAAAATGCAGCAAGTGGATCTCTAAATGGTAATACAAGAACATGCTCAATCGCTCAGTCGTGTCTGGCTCTTTGCGACCCCAGGGGACTGCAGCCTACCAGGCTCCTCTGTCCATAGGATTCTCCAGGCAAGAACACTGGAGTGTATTGTCATTTTCTTCTCCAGAGGATCTTCCCAACCCAGGGATCAAACATGCGTCTCCTACATTCCCTGCATTGGCAGGCAGAGTCTTTATCACTGAGCCACTGGGGAAGTCCCAGTACAAGAATATCACCCAGCCAAGACCCAAGACAACTTTACCTGCGCTACCGCTGGTCAACAGAAGAATAAAAACATACACTCTTTCAAATGTGATTTTAATGTTACTCTTCCTGCCCATACAAGGTGTAGGGTTGGATGGACATTATGTGCCAATTTCATGTGTTACCTGTTGTTTTAGAGAAAAACATTGATTACCTCATTTTCACCAGAAATTCTCTAAGTTTTGATAACTGCAACCACTTACTGACAGGCTGTGACAAGGCCACAGAAAGACTGGACCAACTTCTTGAGTTTGAGAACACTGCTTATTGGAACACTCCATCAGTTACAGTGAATGGACTGTTTTCCCTAAGCCTGCAGTATGTTGTGCATTGTCAATTACAGAATGAATAAGACTGCTCTTGCTGTTATTCTGCCGGATTCCTATGCCCTTCAACCTATAATACCCTGGGGCTGACTGTTAGGAAAATTAAACAGTCTCGTTTAGGCTTCAGAGACAAAGCGTAACAGGCTCCTTGCGTTGCTTCTAACCTGCCCGGGCATTGCTCTGACAGTGAGTGCCTGTCCTGAGTGCCCTGACTGCCTGCTGTGAGTGCAAGCCTTGCAGCACCATAGATGGTTGAGCCCCTAGAGGGGCTCTGGCCAAGCAAGCCCCAGGCTTAGCAGCATCCAAGTTTTAGAAGACAAAACAAAACAGCACGAGCATGAAACCAGACCTGCGATTTGTTCACAGATTGATGAAGATGTCAGTTTGTGTCCTGGGATTATAAGCAGAACCGAACTGCAGTTTTTCAAGTCTCACCCACAGAGGGGACTCGCTGCCTGGGACCTTTTCCCAGTTGGGACTCCAGATGTGCTGTGTCACAGGACTTCCCAGGACTGTTTAAGTCTAGATGTTGGTCAAAACCCAATTTGATGACGCATCCTCTGTTGCTTCTATTTCTCTTTTCTTTTAATGCTAGTTTACTGAAAGTAAGCTAGAGAATTCTCTAATAAATATTGGTATTATTTATTTGTGAAAAAAAAAAGAAATAATCTTGTTGAAACTTTTGGACAATACTGTATATATTAAATGATTAAGATTGAGGTTTTATATCCACAAAGTATGGATAATATTTTCTCCTTGATCTTTATGATTATTGAAATTGAAAATATGAAAGTCACTTGGAATTACAAATATGTTTTATAAATGAATTTTTAAAAAATGAAATATACTGGCTCCTCAAAATGTTAAACATAGAACTAACATTGACCCCGCTCTGCGTACTCAGTCATGTCTGACTCTTTGTGACCCCATAGACTATAGCCCACCAGGCTCCTCTATGCATGGGATTTCCCAAGCAAGAATGCTAGAGTGGGTAGCCATGTGCTCCTCCAGGGGATCTTCCCAACCCAGGATTGAACCTGCCTCTCCCAAGTCTCCTGCATTGCAGGCAGATCTTTACCACTGTGCCACCTGGGAAACCCCAGAAAGCATCCTTCAATTCCAGTCCTAGGTATATACTCAAAAGAGCTGAAAACAGATATTCAAGTAAATACTTGTACACATATATTCATTACCCAGAGGTGAAAACAACTTACATGTGCATGAGCAGATGAATGGATAAACCAAATGAAGTATAATCATACAATGGAATATTATTCAGTCAAAAAGAAGAAATGGAGTACTTATGCATGTAACAGTGTGGATAAGGCTGAACTTTCAAAATATTATACTAAGTGAAAGAAGCCAGACACAAAGCCTACGTATTCTGCAATTCCGTTTATATGAAACATCCACGGGAGGTAAATCCATAGAGAAAGTAAGCATATTGGTTGTTATAAGACATTGGTGGTAGATAGACATGGCACCCCGCTTACAAGTATAGGGACTCCTCTGTGGATGACAGTTTCTTAGAACTAGACACAGATGATGGAACAACGTTATTAGTGTACCAAATGCCACTACACTGCATACTTTCAAAGGGTAAATGTTATGTTATATAAATTTTACCTCAATTTAAAAAAAGAAAGAAAGAAAGAAAAAAGAGGTTGAAATGTTTCTATCATACAACTCATGTTGTAACTGACAGTATCATCCAGTTTAAATCCTCAAATTTTACCTTGTACCCTCTCCCATTTCTCTTCATGATCCATATTAATTTCACTAATATTATATTTGGCAATTCACAGAGATCTATCCAACATAAATAGCTGCTTCTGTTTCTAAGTACATCTGTGGTAATTGGTTGATTTTTAAAAAAAGAAATAGTACACATAAATATAAAGGTTATAACCCTTCTGTGATTTACATTTGAATGCCATTTATGTTGCATTTGCGTATTCTTTATGGAAAAAGCTACACACTTCAGTTTGTATTCAGCAATATCCACCACTTTAAATTATTGGCAGGGAGCAGCTATTTTGCATTAGTCATTTTGCACAGTTTATAATTTAATGATTATAATCCAACCCGAAGGACAAAATACTATATTGCCAAGAATGAATTGGACTAACATTTATCTTTAATGTAGAATACATTCTATTTTAAAATGCAGAAAAAAAATTTTTTTTTAAATAAACAGCAGTCATGGAGGGTCAAAGTTGGGAAAATCTGTTATGGACTAGCTCGGGCATTAGTTTTTGACTGTTCAAGACATTAGTGAATCACCTATGACAAGTCTAATTAAAATAATCTCAGCTCTGTAGCTGGGATACTAAGCAGATGGTAGAAATAAAGACGTGCTGAACTAACCATAAATAACCGAGACAGGGAAAAGTACAGAGGGAAGTGCAAGCTAGTGCCAGAAGTTTGTGTGAGCACGGGGAGCCTCCCAATATGTTAGCATATGCCTTTAGCATTGTACCTTTGCAAATACACGTTGTGAGATATACGACATTATCCTTGGAAGCTGAGCATTTTAGATGCTATAAAGATAATCCATAAAATGTAGCTAAGGCTTATGACAATCTATTGAGGAATGACATAAAAAGCATATAAATGAGATAGACAATTGGAAGGTGATATAAGGGTTCATAGTCCCTATGAGCAATGAATTGATAGTAGTAATTTGATTATATAATTTCTCATCATAAAGCCAATACTCATTTTCATAGTGAAATCTGCTTCTCCTCCTGTCCAGAGGCTGCCAACAGAATGGAATTTTACTGTGATGGGATTTAAAATGTTAAAGCGGAAAATGATCCTTTGTAAGTTCTCCTGTCTAAACCATACAATAGTCAGGGAACCGCACAGCACAAGCAATGACTCTTCACAGAGCATGTATTCCCAGAGCAAATTCCTTGACCTTTACTACTACCCATGACACTTGGTCAAACAGTATCTCTTGGGTTCACTTGGAAGAAATGGGTGAAATAGACCTAGATGTGCCATAAAAGAGAATTTCTCAGGAATTCTGGGTGTGAATAAGCAATTCAGGCAACCTAGTTATCTTCTCTAGACTTCTATTTTCTCAACATGCATCACAAATGGTAGCGAAGCTTGAATATTAAGCTTGACGGGAGATGTCCTCTGCTCAAGAGTCTCCTGGCAGTCTGATCTAAATGTACTCCTGGCTTAGGTATAACAGAAGAGCAGCAAGGGAAAGTCATAGAATTCCAGGGGGATAATATTCAGTGTTTTTTCCTCCTCTTTAAAAATACTTCTTGGATGAACACACAGCTTAGAAGGTGCAGCAGAAGTCTAAAGCGGAGAGAGACCAAACTTGAACTGAGCCGTAGGAGAGGACACCACATCTCCTCCACAAAGCTCACCACCACCACTGGGAACCCCCGAGCTTTCTCGCCTTCATTTCCCTTGAATCTTTATTATTTTTTCCATTATCACATTATCAGTAGTTACACCCCATAATTAAAACATCTGGAGCCTAGAAGAACTTTGGTTACCAGAGGAATGAAAAAGAAACTAAAAGGCATTTATGGACAGTGGCATGAAGTGAGCCCATCATGGCTTGCCCCAAATGGCAATGTTCATACAGTGTGACGTTAACATCTGCTGACTTATGAGTACACTTGTTTTTTTTTTTTTTTAATCATACTATATTTCTGTCCTTTTCTATTGTGATATTTACCTTCTCTGTGGACACCAGACTTTTAAAAGTACTTCCTGCAGATAAAATTTACTTGGTTTGTTACTAATTTAAGAAATATCTGATCATTGGCATACATGTTTATTTGATTACCAGCAAGCTCAGGAGTGAGTACTTTGGGGAAACTTGTCCTTGATTCTTGTTCTGATTAAAAATAAGTAGAGAACATCTGAGGTTTTATTTGGGGAACTGAGCTAATGCCTGGGTGTAATGAATGGAAGAAGAGGATTTTACTAAAAATATTTAGGAGTTACTGCAGAAGATTGAGAATAAACGTTGCTTAAAAATTTGAAGTAACATCTGATACATTATGAAAATACAATCATTCAGAAAATAAATAATGGCTCTAGAATAAAATGATGCCAGAATAAGTATTAAAACTTTAATTCATTTCAAAATTCTTATTTCTAAGTAACTCTTTGATTTTTCAATTAGAATTGTTTCTAGCTCTTTTTCTCTCTTTGTTTTTACAGTCCTCCGGGTTTTGATGCTGCTTTTGGAGAAAATGTTCTTAATTTTAACTCAGCTGAGGGTACTCTCCCAGTTTACATTTCACAGATTGTGGAATTATTTATTATCTTTCATAAGACAATATAGTTTAAAGGAGGCTTTAAGTCCCTATTTTCCTTTCTAATAAACGCAGCTCTGAAAACTGTCTAGTTAATAATAAAGAAATTCTTAAGTGGGATGGAGAAAGGAACAATGAAACCATTAGAAATGATAAGAGTTACCAAAAGTGAAAACAGAAAATGGACCAACGATGAGATGTAATTTTGCTTTCGTGAAGGCTTAAAGAACGACTGCCTTTATGAAGAATGATAAAATTAAATTTTAGAGGCAGGGAATGCAGAGGTCTATAGAGGAAGACGTAGCCTTTCTGTTAAGACTAAAAATGATAGCTCTACTTAAATTTCTTTTGGCACTAGAAAAATCTTGTGAAATTAGGCTTCATATTCCATTGACATGTCAAGATATCTTATTCACCTAAGAAACACTTTCACCTGAAAATGTGACTTGTTCTGCACCATCAGAGGGCTTAATTTAAGCATAGCACTTCTACTTTCAAGGAGCATCATGCTTGTATCAGCTTCATCAGGGTTACAAGGCAAGTGGAGAATTAAGGCCATCAATTTTAGGCCCATAGAGTTGAACCATCTAGATTTTAGAAACTGACTTAAAACATCTGTATGGGTTGTATTTATTGGTTTAGGCCACAGAATAATGAGATCTATGAAAGAATTATTTTAAGTCTGAATTTAAAATAATCAGTAAGCTTAGTTTGTCATTCACTTCCAGAAAGATCTCATATGAGAGTGAAATATTAGAAAAGACAGAGGTCATCTAAAAATGCAAAGAAGGTCAGTAGTTCAAAACCCTTTCTTTCATATAAAAATGTGAGTACAGTCTGCATTTTAAATAGTGATAGAGGAAAAATGAATATGTAAATAATTATTTAAAAATATAGACAGGGATGAAACAAACTTCTAATGAAAAATAACACTTTGCTTTGAAAACTAAGCTAGATTTTCTTTGTGGAAATCGCACACAATTACAGGGAACTAAAATACCCAAATCACCAATATTGAACCACAGAAAATTTCAAAAGGGGTACTACAGATGCGCTTTCAGGAAATAGTTTAAGTAGATTCACCTGTGACTTTGTCTCTCTCTCAAATATGAAGGTGAGGAAATAAAGCTGATTATGCTCTGACAATTACAGTAACCAGGAAAATGTTACTGTGTTCTTCAATTTACAGCCCTAAAGAATATCCTGAAGATAAAATGAATAATCAGTAAGATGGTGTTAAAGGAGAAATTGCTAATGGCCCTTCTGTTGTCGGGAAAATCGTACAGGATTAATACTTTTGCAATTGAAATGTGAAGCCATCTATTTTCAGATCAGTGACTCCACTGATTGCCAGGTTGGTCTATAGATCTTTCTTGTTTGGAGGGTTATCCTTTCTCATCACTTACTAGCCTGCATGCAGTGGGAAAGGATGTCTGTCTTGAGAAAGAAGTAACATTCTTCTTTCAAAGACATAAATTTTCTTTAAACTATTTGTTGAAAATGTATTTTGCCAACAAATGTTCTGTTGTTGTTCAGTTTCCCAGTCGTGTCCAACTCTTTGCGCCCCCATAGACTGCAGCACACCAGGCCTCCCTGACCCTCACTGTCTCCTGAAGTTTGACCAAATTCATGTCCACTGCATTGTTGATACCATCCAGCAATCTCATCCTCTGACACCCTCTTCTCCTTCTGTCCTTAATCTTTCCCAACATCAGGGACTTTCCCAATGAGTTGGCTTCTCATATCAGATGACCAAAATACTGGAGCTTCAGCTTCAGCATCAGTCCTTCCCATGAGTATTCAGGGTTGGTTTCCTTTAAGATTGGCTGATTTGATCTTTTTGCTGTCCAAGGGACTTTCAGGAGTCTTCTCCAACACCACAGTTTGAAGGCATCAATTCTTTGTCGCTCTACCTTCTTTACGGTCCAGCTCTCACATCTATACATGATGTTCTAGGCCCTGGTGAAAAGCATGACTCTGCACATTTCTCTCCCTATGAGGAAATGTTGCTCATGCAGTTTGTCCTCTGCTAGATGTATGAGTATTTTTATTTCTCTACTGGGACTGTTGGGTGAAGAGCATGGGGCAGGCGCTCCAGCTCATTTACACTCTGGACCATGACTATCAGTTTAGTGTTTCTGAACCTGCTTTCTTTCAGGCTGGGATTTTTTTTTCAAGACCAAAGGAATACTAATCAACTATATTGAAACAAGCGAACGAAAAGACAATTAAAATCGTTTACCCTCAACTCTCTGATGAAGGTCATCTTTCTTGAGACATCAGTCCATTAATTAGTCAGTATAATCCACTCATGTTTTTGAACATGGGATAACCTGTTGAGCAACAAGAAACCTAAGAATCTTGTTCGGAGTAGCCTCCCCATCAAATTCTGGGTATCTTTAGTAGTTAGTACCATCCTTTCAAACTAGCCATCTATCTGAAAGTGGTAAGGTGTAATTATGACAATTCTTAAAGGGTGTGTACTCTCACATTCTTTAAACACTACTGGAGTAAATGTAAATCTTTATCAAAATAAAGACTTGTTAGCAACTCAGGCGGAGAAGGAAATGGCAACCCACTCCAGTATTCTTGCCTGGAGAATCCCACGCACAGAGGAGCCTGGTGGGCTGTTGTCTGTGGGGTCACAGAGAGTCGAACATGACTGAAGTGACTTAGCAGCAGCAGCGGCAGCAGCAACTCAGGTATTGCAAATATCTACAGTAGAATTGTTAAGAATCTGAAGTGTGAGCTAGAATTATTAACAAAAGCACTTCTCATTATTTTAATATGAAATTAATTATAATCAATTACATACTCTCCTTAGAGTAGACCAACTCTATCAGGATAGAATCTTGACCAAGATTTTTGGGTCAATTTCCATGAAAACTAGGAGATTTTGTTTGGGATGCTAAAAAAAAAGGGGGTAATTTTAAATAAAGAATTTGAGTATGAGCTAAATCCTCTATTTATTTCTTCCTCATGCTGTATGCCATTTGAGAACTTGTTTCACAGTTTTACTCTGGGACCCAGTCTAATAAAGCAGTTTCCACCAAGAATATTCCCAATTACTGTTGTTACAGAACAGAAACATTTCAAAGTAAGATCTGGCATTTAAAAACATTCTGCATTGAACCGGGCATACACCAAACCAAGTCTAATGGCTATGACTGACTTCAACAGGGTGGGAATGGTACAATTATCCCACAGAAAGAAGTACCATAGAAAAGGCAACTTGAATATTTAATATAAAATATTTATATTTACCTTGATAGTAAGCCCCTGAAAATTAAATAGCATCAATTCATATGATATGATGTTTTAACCTTATATTACATATCAATGGTGAAAAGAGAAATCTGTATTAATTTCCAAGTGATAATGCTAGAGTAGAAAACAAAGAAAAAATATGCTTGACTTTGTGATAAGTGTTATGTATCATCTTGGCAAATCCACTGAGTATTGCTAAAAAATATATTATGTAAATTTATAGAGCCACTATGGAGAACAGCATGCAGGTTCATTACAAAAGTAAAAACATAACTGCCATATGACCCCACTATCCCACTAGTGGGCATATACCCTGAGAAAACCATAATCAAAGACACATCCACTCCAATGTTCATTGCAGCACTGTTTACAACAGCCAGGATAAGGAAACAACCTGTGTGTCCATCAACAGATAAAGAAGATGTGGTACACACATACAATGGAATATTCTGTGTGTGTGTGTGTGTGTGTGTGTGTGTGTTAGTCACTCAGTTGTGTCTGACTCTTTGCGACCCCATGGACTGTAGCCCACCAGACTCCTTTGTCCATGGGATTCTCCAGGCTAGAATACTGGAGTGGGTTGCCATTTTCTTCAGACATGACTGAGTGGCTGAACTCAGTTGACCAGAAAAATGAAATGCAAGGCCAGAAAGGCAAAAATTCATTGACATAGTGAGTCTTAACCAAACGTGGCTTTAATACTTCAGCAGGGATGCCAGCCTAACTCTCTTGTAGGGATGCTCTTAGAAACCCAGAGAAAAGTGTTGGCTAATATTAAGTAAAATGGAAATGCCTGATTTTCCCTGGAAGAAAGTAAAGGAAGTAATAAAGAGGCTGAGGCAAGTAGGTTTGTTGGAATGGATCTATTATGAGAGGTAAGAAAACCTCCTATTTGGTTACGTTCCACGAGAAAGCCCTGAAATCACACTATTCATCAAAGCCATCAGCATGTACTGATGAGAGGTGCATAGGATCACTAAGACAGTGATGGTTCTCTCTAGGCAAAGGCTAACATAAGAAAAAGTTGGCTCAGAACTGGGCTGGATATATCTGAGATGACATTGCCCTAAAATAGTAGAGGTGCCCTAAAATCCGGAAGCCATAGGGCAGCAATTACGGTAAAGACTTGCATGATCAAATAGACCAGGAAGGGAGCCTGACCCACAGAGAGTTGTGGAGATGATTAATTGAGCACTGAGACTCTAGAGCAAAATAGATGGGTAGGTGACAAAGTTGCCAGTTGATATCTACATCCCATCCTCCCAAAAGCAAGAATTAAGACACAGGGGTCTAGATAGGTCTCCTCAATAAAAAGTTTTCAGACCAGTGCCAATTTTCAGACCACTGCCAATTGAAAGACATTGACTGAACAGGTTGTGAGTTCCCTTGGAGGAGGTACCATGCACCATGACAGAACATTATAGGCTGAAGAAAAGGGAAATGCCCACACGTTTGAGGATCATCAGAATCTGAGTGTGAGTTGACATTGATAACCGAAGACCCAGAGTGTCATAACTGTCCCATTTTGAGAGTGGAGTCTTAAGCACGGCAGAAAATTAAAGGGATATTGACTAAAATCTAAATTACAAAGGCCCTACTCTTTCCATGGATTTACTCAATGGTTGCTTCCTCTGTCCCCAAACATAAATTGGGACTTTATTTGGCAGTTGGAGGATAGTCACATGTGGTTCTTGGCTTGTAGTGTAAGAGCCATGACAGTAGAGAAGGTCAAGTCTCAACTCCTTAAAAATGCCATCTCCTCTCCAGGTAAGACAGTAAATAAAAAAAAAACAATGTCACTTTTTCAGAGGGGTGTTGGAGATTACTACTGCCACTCAAGATCTAAAGGTTGCAGAGGTGGTCCTTATCATATCTACATTTAATTCCCTTGTCTGTGCTTACAGAAACTCAGATAGATTTGCAGGAAGACCACAGATTCCTACAGACTTAACCATGTAGAAGCTCCAGCTGCCCTGCCAGATGGAGCACCATCACTAGAACAGTTTAACAAGGTCTCAGATACATGGTATACAGCCATTGATTTGGAGAATGGGTACTTTTTCATTCTGATAATAAAAGAGGATAAGAAATTGTTCACATTCATACATAAAAGTAAAGAATATTCATTTTAAGTTTTGCTTCATGAATAGTTTAATTCTTTCTCCCCTCTGTTGTGCTTACTTGTTAAGTCACTTCAGTCATGTCTGACTCTTTGTGACCTATGGTCTGTAACCCACCACACTCCTCTGTCCACGGAATTCTGAGTACTGGAGTGGGTTGCCATGCCCTCTTCCAGGGGATCTTCTCGGGGATCAACTCAGGGATCAAACTTATGTCTCTTACATCTCCTGCATTGGCAGACGGTTCTAGCACCACCTGGTCTGAACTGAACAGTCTGGCAATCTCATGGAATATCACTGTGACTCATAACATCAGCAACATTATGCTGATTGTATAGTATATGTAAGAAGAGGATGATTCACTGGCCTTGGTGAGATGTGTTTCATATAATAAATGCTGGAGAGCATATGGACAAAAGGGAACTCTCCTACTGTTGATAAGAATGTAAATTTGTACAGCCACTATAGAGAACAATATGGAGGTTCATTACAAAGCTAAAAATAGAACTACCATATGATCTAGCAATCCCACTCCTGGCATAGAGAGAAAATAATAATTTGAAGAGATGCATGCACCCCCATGTTCACTGAAACACTATTTACAATCGCCAAGACAGAGAAGCAACATAAATGTCCATTAACAGATGAATGGATAGAGAAAATTTGGTATAAGTACACAGTGGAATATTACTCAGCCTTAAAAAAGAATGAAATAATGCCATTTGCAGCAACATGGATGGACCTAGAGAATAACATACTAAAGTCAGTTAGACAAACACAAATATCATATGACATCATTCATATGTGGAATGTGAAAAATGAGAAAAATTATAACTTATTTACAAACCAGAAATATACTCACAGACTTCAAAAACAAACTTATGGTTACCAAAGGAGAAACCTGGAGGGAAGGGGTAGCCTAGGAGTTTTAGATCAACATACACATACTACCATATATAAAAAAAGATAGTGAATGAGGACCTAGTATGTAGCACAAGAAACTCTACTCAATATTCTATTATAACCTATATGGGAAAAGTCTGAAAAAAAGAATAGATACACGTATATGTATAACAGAATTACTTTCTTGTACACCTGAAACTAACACAACATTGCAAATTAACTATTTGCCAATATAAAATAAGAGATTAAATTTAAAAAGACGTGTTTATATGATAGGTAGTAAAGTCTACAAAGATTCAGGAATAAACAACTCAGCAGTGTGATCACCGTCCAGTGTTCAGGTGTGTGTTAAGAACCATCCCCAACATAAAAGACACACCAATGCGTTGGGTACTCTTTACCACGAAGAAGGAAGCACAGCACTTGCTGGGTCTCTTGGGAATCTGTGGAAATACAGTCTGTGTCTGGAATGTTGCTGTGGCCCGTATACCAGCTGACATGGACAAAGGCCCCAAAGAGAGAAGGTTCCCTGTTGCTGCAGTTGATCTCAAATCTCAGCATTAACCATCACCTTGGCAAGGAGCTACAGTTCACTTCACTAACCTATATGTCTGCCTCAACAAGTGAGGCCTCTGAGTACATATGTACTGTGTCCATGATTTTCACTGGTTGCTCCCAGCCAACGAGTGAATGTAGAAAGACAAATTTCTACAAAATGCAAGACTCATCTCACTGGTGATGTTGACTCAAGGGATCTATATTTCCATTTGACCAAAACTTTCTTAAAGCTGTGCTGCATCGGGGATATTCCTGTGTATCTTCCTTCCTTCCCTTTCTCCATTGCAGGAGTCATATTTCATCTTGCTCTGATGGGTTATCCTGCCTCCTCCAGCTTCCTCCGTTTTTCCCCTCATAAGTAACTTTTCCTCAATAAATCTCTTGCACTTCTCTGTTTTGTCACTGCTTCTCTGAGGACCTGAACTAATATTCATTCCAGTAGGCAGGAAACTGAGATTATTCCCAAAATTCATGCACTAGGTAGTCATAGTCTTCCTGGACTAGTGATTTAAAAAAATACATACTTTAAAATTATAACAAGTAGATGTTTTCTTTAGGCATTCACATGGTAAAAAAATGATGGATGCTATCCATTTCTTGAGAAGCCAGTTTCAAAGTTTCTCTCTGATGAGAAATCAATTGTTGCTGTTTTTCATATTTATACCCGTAACCAAGATGGTGATTTTCTGTTCTTTCATCTCATTGTGCATATACACATGTATAATCCTTAATTTTGTATAAGCTTAAGCATACCTTAATATTCCCAGGTTAGGAGGAGAGAATGAATCTAAAACAGAAATCTGAGCATGCATGTATTAGTCAAAGCTCCCTAGGATCTACCCACTTCCATGAAAAATGCCACTTTAATGGTGCTATCTCAAATTCCAATGAGTTATTGATTTCAGTCTTTCTTCCCAGGAGTCACTGTTCTTCCAGCATTACAAATGTGTGAATATTGTGCATGGTGCAAACACTGGGTGATAAATGGAGAAGAAGGGAGGATCTTTCCTGTGGAAGTTGTTTTGTCTTTGTTACTATTTGCTTCTCTTCATTAGTAGGCAAGGACCTTAACCTGTGTGTGAGGCGGCTCCACCAGGCTAAAGCTGGGAGGCTCAGACTAACAAGATCTATGCATGATAAGGCTAATGTCATGCCCAGGCTAAAGCTGGGAGGCTCAGACTAACAAGATCTATGCATGATAAGGCTAATGTCATGCCTTATCACATAATAAAGGACACAACATTTCTATTCCCGCTTGAACATAACTCTTTTCCAGATTCGTTTTTAGTATTATTATCATGGATTGTTTTTTTTTTTTTTTTTTTTAATCAGGTCTTCAAGTTAGTTTAGATAATTTACTCTCAAAGTGAAGTGAAGTGAAAGTCACTCAGTCGTGTCCGACTCTTTGCAACCCTATGGACTATACAATCCATGGGATTCTCCAGGCCAGGATACTGGAGTGGGTAGCCTGTCCCTTCTCCAGGGGATCTTTCCAACCCAGGGATTGAACTGGGGTCTCCTGGTCTCCTGCATTGAAGATGGATTCTTTACCAACTGAGCTATCAGGGAAGCCGTAGATATCCTCATTTTCTGCTTCTAGATCCCACCTGACCTTTCATTTGAAAAAGGAAAAAAAAAAATAATCAAGTTCTTGAACTGTGTGAGGCAGAATGGTCTCTCAAAAATGCCTATACTTTAATCCTAGAATCTCATGACTATGTTGTGCTAGATGGGAAAAGAATTTTCAGGTACAATTACAGTTATAAATTTTAAAATAGAGAGATTATCCAGGATTATCTTGATAGGCCCAATCTAATCAAATGAACCTTTTAAAGCAGAAACTGTCCTGTACAAGGACCAGAGAGAGGCCTCTAGGGCAAACAGAGACCTTGTAGGACTTCAAAGTCCTACAATTTCAAAACTGGGTTTGGCCAACAATTCAAGAGGTTCCTGATGAGAACCCAGTCACATATCATCTTGATTTTAATCTTATTGAACCAGGAGGAGAATAGATTATGACCTACACATTTACATTGTTTTAAATTAAATTTGTAATAAATGTTGCCACAGCAATAGAAAACTAATATATGAACTATCCATACTCACTTTTTTTTGCCCTCCTCAGGCAAATTTGGGATAGCTCAGTTGGTTAAGAATCTGCCTGCAATCCAGGAGACCGTGGTTCAATTTCTGGGTCGAGAAGATCCCCTGGAGGAGGGATAGGCTACCCGCTCCAGTATTCTCGGGCTTCCCTTGTGGCTCAGCCGGTGAAGAACTGCCTGCAATGTGGGAGACCTGGGTTCGATCCCTGGGTTGTGAAGATCCCCTGGAGAAGTGGCTCATTTGGTAAAGAATCTGCCTGCACTGCAGGAGACCAAGATTTGATATCTAGGTTGAGAAAATTCCCCTGGAGAAGGGAAAGGCTACCCACTCCAGTATTCTGGCCTGGAGAATTCCATTGACTGTATAGTCCATGGGGTCTCAAAGAGTCAGACACAACTGAGAAACTTTCACTTTCAGTGGCTCATATGGTAAAGAATCTGCCTGCATTTCAGGATACCAAGATTTGATATCTGGGTTGAGAGGATTCCCCTGGAGAAGGGAATGGCTACCCACTCCAATGTTCTTGCCTAGAGAATTCCATGGATAAAGAAGCTTGGTGGGCTCCTTTATCCAGGGTTTGCAAAGAACTGGACGTGACTGAGCAACTAACACCCTGTCAGGCAAAGTTAACCACCTACTACTCCATGTGTTCTGTGTATTCATGCACTTAATAATTTATTAAACTTTGTAACTTTAAAAAAATCTCCATCTTTATTCCTAACTCATCTGTGAGATTCTCAAGGGTCTCATTTATCTTTAAATTTCTGGTGTCTACTAGAGTAGCTGAACTTCTGAAACAAATAAGGTGTATAATATTTAGTACTGACACAGGTCATACAGTATTTCACCCATTTATAAATGGTTCAAATACAACATAAGTGATCAAAGCTTAACCGATTTCCTTATTTACTTATTATAACATATTCCACCTCAACTTTAAGTGAGTTAGTGAAATATTGTTAAGACAAATGATATTGACTTTTCCATATAAACTGCAAAGTGCAAAGAAAACCTTTTGTAGAAATCTATTTACGTATTTCTTAGGAAAAATGCCTTAGATACTGATTCCTAAAATGTTTTTATACCTATTTCTCTTTTTGAAATGGTGAAAAAGGGTTTTTCTATAGATACTCATATTTTATATTCAAAGACAGCTTTCAAAAATATCAGTTGTTTGGTTATTTAATCATAAAAAGCATTTCACAGTGGCTTTCATATCTAATAATGTGATTATATTGTACAGAGTAGATATCATCATTAATCATTGCTGAGATCCCAAAACAAATCAGAACTTCCATCTTGCACGCTCAATACACTTGCAAAGACCATATTTTCCACCAGCTTTTCCTCAACTTTCTATACCTGATTTGATATCTGGATTTGTTAATGTGTATAATATACTTAGCCTAGATAATATGATTCCTATGACAGTTATTTATATATAATGCATAGCTCCATGCTTCATAAGATCAAACTACTCAATAAATGAGAGTAAATCTGTGGTTTCTAGAGCTTACTGTAAGTAAATTTTCATGTGGTTCTTCTGTAGAGAAATTATATTCTTGATGTTAGATTCAGGAAAAAGCATATGTAATTATCTGAAAGCATGTTTGACTTGTGTCCCCCTTATTTATCTTGATGTAATAAATTATTTCAGAAGATGACTTTAAACAATCATCTTCCTAGTCTAATTTTCCTATTTGTGGGATAGGGACTCTGGCAGGACTTAGGTGAGTGGTTTTTCAGTCCTATGTGATGTCAACAGGAGTTGCTTGGTGGGTTTTAGCCATAGGCTAGTCCAGTGGGTATAACACGGCTTGACTCATGGGTCTGCTTGGCAGGGATCTGATTGGAATCTGGCCTCAGATGGTACTGTTGACTTGGGTGCCTATAGCTTTCAGCATGCTGGTCATAAGTAATCAGATTTCTTATATTGTGACTCTAGATAACAAGGGTGAAAATTTTAGCAAAGGAGAAACTGCCTGGCCTTTTGAAAACTAATATTGACATTCTCATCCTGTACTTCAATCAGTTGCTTTATTACAAGCTCACTCAGATAAAAAAATGAAGAATTACTTTATGGGAAGAGCACCAAAATTTTGTAACCATAGTCAAAAACTCACATAATTACAGCTTACTGTTTTATTACTTACATCACTCTATTACTTAATTACTATCACTAATAAAAACAGTATCTTAAGAAAACCAGAAACTGTAATATCTGTGATGTGTAGGAAAAAAGTAAAGTGGAACTTCCTGTAACCATTTCAGGAGTTTAAATTGGATCTGTCTAAAGTCATATTGTCACCCTGCTTATTTAACTTATATGCAGAGTACATCATGAGAAACGCTGGACTGGAAGAAACACAAGCTGGAATCAAGATTGCCGGCAGAAATATCAATAACCTTAGATATGCAGATGACACCACCCTTATGGCAGAAAATGAAAAGGAACTAAAAAGCTTCTTGATGAAAGTGAAAGTGGAGAGTGAAAAAGTTGGCTTAAAGCTCAACATTCAGAAAATGAAGATCATGGCATCTGGTCCCATCATTTCATGGGAAATAGATGGGGAAACAGTGGAAACAGTGTCAGACTTTATTTTTTGGGGCTCCAAAATCACTGCAGATAGTGATTGCAGCCATGAAATTAAAAGATGCTTATTCCTTGAAAGGAAAGTTATGACCAACCTAGATAGCATATTCAAAAGCAGAGACATTACTTTGCCAACAAAGGTCCGTCTGGTCAAGGCTATGGTTTTTCCTGTGGTCATGTATGGATGTGAGAGTTGGACTGTGAAGAAAGCTGAGCGCCAAAGAATTGATGCTTTTGAACTGTGGTGTTGGAGAAGACTCTTGAGAGTCCCTTGGACTGCAGGGAGATCCAACCAGTCCATTCTGAAGGAGATCAGCCCTGGGATTTCTTTGGAGGGAATGATGCTGAAGCTGAAACTCCAGTACTTTGGCCACCTCATGCGAAGAGTTGACTCATTGGAAAAGACTCTGATGCTGGGAGGGATTGGGGACAAGAGGAGAAGGGGACACCAGAGGATGAGATGGCTGGATGACATCACTGACTTGATGGACTTGAGTCTGAGTGAACTCCGGGAGTTTGTAATGGACAGGGAGGCCTGGCGTGCTGCAGTTCATGGGGTCGCAAAGAGTCGGATACAACTGAGTGACTGAACTGAAAATCATAATTGAATGACATTTTCATGTATTCATATATATCATCATATAACCTTTTATGTTAGATTTTCTTTCAAAATAAACCAATAAAATATACAGAACAGAATTATCTCTATAAATTATGTTCTTTTCCCATCTGGATTGTGAGTCAGTTGGACATTATATGAACAATTCATATTACAAGTGAAAGGAGAAATTTTTATAACACTATAAGTCTCTTAATCTTCACCTTAAGTGGAAAAGTAACAATTAATGGCCATGGCACATGATTGGATCCCACAAAAGTAAGTCACTCTACTTTTTGGTGAAAAATATAATTGACAATATTTCATCATAACATAAATTTCAAAATAGTAGAATGAATAGCACTGGTGATTTCCAAGGCAGTCATTACATGTATAGTATATTTGGAAGTTCTGAGTAGGACTTCATATTCTGTAACTTTCTAAACACTTTGGAGTGAAATTGATCTCTGCTTTAAATTAGTCAGATTTTAGATTATGTAGATTTTCCAGACCGTATCTATTCTTGTCAATAGAAAATAAATTGTGCATTATGGTAATGAAAAAAGAGGGAAGAAATTAATAGTCTCCAAAAGTATGGTACTTTATTACGACAAACTTAATCCTGGTTAGCTCCATTCTGAAACACAGAATAAAACAACTAAACATACACAGACACAGTAGGGTATTAATCACTACACATGTAAAATGAGCTAACATTTAATAATTTCAAGTCCACAGTTTGAATAACACCAAGAAAAATTCAGGTGAAATATGGAAATGGCTTATATTTTTGTTCCCTGAAATTTTCTCTGAGATAGTAATTTTATGTTGCCACACACAACATAAATATAGAATTTGTGGTATACAACTATGGATGGAGGTTTGTAATACTGTACAGAAGGTGGTGACCAAAACCATCTCCAAGAAAAAGAAATGCAAAAAGGCAAATGGTTATTGAGGAGGCCTTACAAATAGCTGAGAAAAGAAGAGAAGTAAAACGCAAAGGAGAAAAAAGATATACCCATCTGAATGCAAAATTCCAAAGAATAGCACGGAGAGATAGGAAAGTCCTCTTCAGTGAACAATGCAAATAAATAGAGAAAACAATAGAATGGGAAAGACTAGAGATCTCTTCAAGAAAATTAGACACATCAAGGGAATATTTCATGCAGAGATGGGCTCTTAAGGACAGAAATGGTAAGGATATAACAGAAGCAGAAGAGATTAAGAATAAGTGGCAAGAATACACAGAAGAACTATACAAAAAATATCATAATGACTTAGATAACCATGATGGTGTATCACTCACTTGGAGCCAGACATCCTGGAGAGCAGAAGTAATGGAACTTCAGCTAAGCTATTTCAAATCCTAAAAGATGATGCTGTTAAGTGCTGTGCTCAATATGCTAGCAAATTTGAAAAACTCAACAGTGGCCATAGAACTGGAAAAGGTCAGTTTTCATTCCAATCCCAAAGAAGGGCAATGCCAAAGAATGTTCAAACTAAAATATAACAGCACTCATTTCACATGCTAACAAGGTAATGCTCCAAATCCTTCAGGCTAGGCTTCAATATTACATGAAACAAGAACTTCCAGATGTACAATCTAGATTTAGAAAGGGCAGAAGAACCAGAGATGAAATTACCTACATCCATTGGATCAGAGAAAAAGCAAGAGAATTTCAGAAAAACACCCAATTCTGCTTCATTGACTACACTAAAGCTTTTGACTGTGTAGATCACAACAAACTTTGGAAAATTCTTAAAGAGTTGGAAATACCATACTACCTTACCTGCCTCCTGAGAAACCTATATGCAGGCCAAGAAGCAACAGTTAGAACTGGACATGGAATAATGGACTGGTTCAAAATAGGAAAAGGAGTACATCAGGTATGTATATTGTCACCCTGCTTATTTAACTTCTATGCAGAATACATCATGTGAAATGCCTGACTGGATGAATCACAAGCTGGAATCAAGATTGCAAGAGAAATATCAATAACCTCAGATATGCAGATGATAATACCATAATGGCAGAAATCAAAGAAGAACTAAAGAGCCTCCTGATGAAGGTGAAAAAGGAAAGTGAAAAACTTAAAACTTGGCTTAAAACTCAACATTCAAAAATCGAAGATCATTGCATCCAGTCCCATCACTTCATGGAAAATATATGGGGAAACAATGGAAACAGTGAGAGACTTTATTTTCTTGGGCTCCAAAATCACTGTGGGTGTTGACTGCAGCCATGAAATTAAAGACACTTGCTTCTTGGAAGAAAAGACATGAGAAACCTAGACAGCACATTAAAAATCAGGGTCATTACTTTGCTGACAAAGGTCTGTATAGTCAAAGCTATAATTTTTCCAGTAGTCACGTACAAATGAGAGACTTGAACCATAAACAAGGCTGAGTGTTGAAGAATAGATGGTTTCAAACTGTGGTGTTGTAGAAGACACTTGAGAGTGCCTTGGACAGCAAGAAAATTAAACCAGTCAATCCTGAAGGAAATCAATCCTGAATATTCACTGGAAGGACGCATGCTGAAATTGAAGCTCCAACACTTTGGGCACCAGATGTGAAGAGCTGACTCATTGGAAAAGACCTTAATGCTGGGAAAGAGTGAGGGCAGGAGGAGAAGGGGGAGACAGAGGAAGACATGGTTGGATAGGACCATCGACTAATGGACATCAGTTTGTGAAAACTCAGGAAGACCGTGAAGGACAGGGACTCCTCGTGTGCTGCAGTTCATGGGGTCCCAAAAAGTCAGAACGACTGAGCAACTGAACGACAGGAAAGTGATAGCATAAACACATGTTGACATGCCTGTCTGCACAAAGGTTTGCTATATCTATCTCAAAATTCTGAATGAGTACATTCTTGTATATCCTCTTTTAATATCCCTAGTTCTTCTCTGAAAATAACACAAAGGAACATCTTAAGACATGTTTACATCCTTTAATAACCTTTAATATCATATATATTAAGTTGAATTATCTATGTAAGAACAAGAATATGCTTTCATATATTACTGTTAAACAGTAATAATAATGCTTAGGGCACAATAGTGCATCTGGGGCAGGAGCTATGACAATAAATCTATGAGGGGATCAAGATAGTGGAGGAGTATTGCATACATACATCAGAAATGCATCTATATGTGGAACGATTCTCACAGAACATCTATAAACACTGGCTGAAGACTTCAGACTACCAAAAGGCAAGAAAATCTCCATTGGGTGGGACAAAATTGTAATTGAGTGGGACAAAATAAAAAATAAATATAAGGAAATCAGGATGGAACTTGCATTCCTGGGAGGAAGCTGGGATAAAGGAAAGGTTTCCACACCCTGGGAAGTCCCTTTGCTGGTGGGGAGATCAACTGGGATTGAGGAGGAGTTTCAAGGCCTTGGAGGAGAGCACAGCCATAGGTTTGCAGGGGATAAAGTGGAGAGAGACTTGTATAGATGGTTGGTGCTATCTCCTGAGAACCCCTAGCCTGACACGCTTGTCTGCCGTGTGGGAAGGGGCTGGATGGTGAGGCTCTGACTTCAGGGTCATACCCAGAGAGAGGACAGGGATTAGCTGCGTGCAGACAGCCTGAGATGTGGGGTGAACCACAATCAAGGGTGCATGGGAAGAAGTCTGGGACTGCCAGAGAGGCAAGACACCATGGCTGGGGGATGTGAGGCGGGGGCAACCACCATAGGAGGTCCTTTCTCTGAGGCAGCAAGGCACCGCCTACCTGAGCATCATGAGTGGCTGCACATGACATGAGCAGGTGTGAGCTGGCCTCCAAAGGCAGGTGTTGGCCGGCACCACTGCTGAGTGTCCTACAGGTAGAAACCAATCGCTGTCCCTGCCTTCACGACAGTGTGTGCAACCTGCACACCCCTATCAAAGGGATAATGGCCAGCACATGCTGAGGAAGGAGACAATGCATCCAAACTGTATTAGAGCAACCCTCACTCCAAAACAAATTTAAAACCCACACAAGTTATACAGGGACACTCCCACATGTACGTAGCCCTCCAAGACTACATTAGATTCTCCTAGACTCAGAGTAAGAGAAGTATAAGAAAATAAAGAAGCAGAGGAACCACTCCCGGTTTAAAGACCAAGAAAATTCCCCTGAAGGAACAATGAAACAGACCTCATCTGTCTAAACAGACACTAAGTTCAAAAGGAGGAAATTAAAATACAGAAAAAATGAAGAAAGGCTATTGATGGAAATGCAGGTTATTGCAAAAATGAACTAGAAATTAGAAACTTTTCTAAGAAGACTTACAAAAGTAATTTACAAAGACAAAACTGAGCTAAAGGCAATGAGTAGCAGAATGAATAACACAGAAGAAAGAACAAGTGATCTGGAAGACAGACTAATGGCAATTACCCAATGAAGACAGCAGATAGAAAGACAAATTAAAAAAAAAAACGAGAAAGCAACATAAGAGACCTATTGGATAATATAAAGCATGCCAGTTTATGCACAATAGGGATTCCAAAAGGAGAAGAAAGAGAAAACATATTTGAAGAAATTTTGGCTGAAACCTTCCCAAACCTAAAGAAGGAATCAGATATACAGATATGGGAAGCACTGTGCTGTGCTTAGTTGCTCAGTCATGTCTGAGTTTTTTTGACCCCATGGGATATAGCCCATCAGGCTCCTGTGTCCTTGGGAAATCTCCAGGCAAGAATACTGGAATGGGTTGCCATGCCCTCCTCCAGGGGATCTTCCCAACCCAGGGATAAAACCCAGGTCTCCCACATTGCAGTCAGATTGTTTACCAACTGAGCCAAGAGAGAAGCCCACAGGAAGCAGAGAGGGTTCCAAATGAGATGAATCCAAACAGACCTACCCCAAGATTTAGTATAATAAAAATGGCAAGAGTTAAAGATACAGAAAAGATTTTAAAGGCAGCAAGAGAACAATAAAGAGGCCGGATTACAAAGGAAGCCTCCATAGGTGATCAGCTGGTTTTTCTACAGAAAGGCTGCAGGTGAGAAGGGAGTGACAAAATATACTCAAAGTTATAAAAGGGAAAAATTTGCAACCCAGGATACTCTGTCCTGCAAGATTATCATTTTTAAAATGAGGAAAGATAAAGAATTATTCGAACAAGCAAAACTTAAAAGAATATAGTGATACTAAACCTATCTTTTGTTGACCATGATTCCTGCCCTAGAATGTTGACATTCACTCTTGCCATCTCTTGTTTGACCACTTCCAATTTGCCTTGAATAACAGACTGGTTCCAAATAGGAAAAGGAGTATGTCAAGGCTGTATATTGTCACCCTGTTTATTTAACTTATATGCAGAGTACATCATGAGAAATGTTGGACTGGAAGAAACAAAGGCTGGAATCAAGATTGCCGGGAGAAATATCAATAACCTCAGATATGCAGATGACACCACCCTTATGGCAGAAAGTGAAAAGGAACTCAAAAGCCTCTTGATGAAAGTGAAAGTGGAGAGTGAAAAAGTTGGTTTAAAGCTCAACATTCAGAAAATGAAGATCATGGCATCCGGTCCCATTACTTCATGGGAAATAGATGGGGAAACAGTGGAAACAGTGTCAGACTATATTTTTTGGGGCTCCAAAATCACTGCAGATAGTGACTGCAGCCATGAAATTAAAAGGCACTTACTCCTTGGAAGGAAAGTTATGACCAACCTAGATAGCATATTCAAAAGCAGAGACATTACTTTGCCAACAAAGGTTCGTCTAGTCAAGGCTATGGTTTTTCCTGTGGTCATGTATGGATGTGAGAGTTGGACTGTGGAGAAGGCTGAGCAGCGAACAATTGATGCTTTTGAACTGTGGTGTTGGAGAAGACTCTTGAGAGTCCCTTGGACTGCAAGGGGATCCAACCAGTCCATTCTGAAGAAGATCAACCCTGGGATTTCTTTGGAAGGAATGATGCTGAAGCTGAAACTCCAGTACTTTGGCCACCTCATGCGAAGAGTTGACTCATTGGAAAAGACTCTGATGCTGGGAGGGATTGGGGGCAAGAGGAGAAGGGGACGACAGAGGATGAGATGGCTGGATGGCGTCACTGACTTGATGGACGTGAGTCTGAGTGAACTCCGGGAGTTGGTGATGGACAGGGAGGCCTGGCGTGCTGCAATTCATGGGGTCGCAAAGATTCGGACACAACTGAGCAACTGATCTGATCTGATCTGAAACCTATCTTAAAATAAATATTATTAAAAGATTTTCTATTTCCCCAAACAGAAAACAAGCAAGAAGATACAGGAAAGTAACCTAAACCAGTATACAAATCAAAAGGAAAAAAACAAAAAACAAAAAAACCTCCTTGTGAAAATGATGATAAACAAATGTAACACAAAAGGATAAATATGAATATGTAATGAAGGACCTAAAAATCATAAAATATGAGGAAAGAGGGTAAGAAAATATAGATTCTTTTTTAGAATGGGTTTGAGCCAAAGCAAGCAGATATAACAAGCAATTAACATACTTGAAAAACCAAAAATCAAAAACATACAATAAATTCAGAAAAAAAAAATACAAGCATAAAATGAAAGGAAATCATCAAACCACAAAAAGAAAAACAAAGGAACAAAGAAGAAAGATAGAATCAACTGGAAAACAAAGTTTATAATGACAATTAATATATATTTTTAATAATTACCTTAAATGTCAATGAATTAAATGCTACAATAAAAATTATAGAGTCACAGACTGCATTAAAAAAACAAGAGCCTATGATATGATGCCTGTAAGAAGCCCATTTTAGGGCAAAATACACACACAGATTAAAAGTGAAAGGATGGAAAAAGATATTTCATACAAATGGAAATGATAAGAAGTGGGAGTTGCAACTCATATATAACAAAATAGATTTTAAAACAAAGGCTGTAAATAAAGATAAAAAAAGGATACTATATAATAATAAAATGATCAACACAAGAAGAGGATTCTACATTTGTTGACATATGTGCATTTAATATAGGAGCACCCATATACATAAAACAAATACTAGTAGACATAAAAGGAGAAATTGATAGAAATACAATAATCATAGGAGAGTTTAACACCCCACTGAAGTCAATGGACAAGAATTATAGACAAAAAATCAATAAGACAACATAGATGCTAAATGATACAAAACAACAGTTAGACTTAATTGATATTTTTAGACATTACACCCAAAGAAAACAGAATACACATTCTTTCAAGTGCACATGGACCATTCTATCACTGACCACATAGTAGGACACAAAGGACTTCCCTCATAGCTCAGTCGGCAAAGAATCCACCTGCAATGCAGAAGACACCAGTTTGATCCCTGGGTCAGTAAGATCCCCTGGAGAAGGGAAAGGCTACCCCCTCCAGTATTCTTGGGCTTCCCTTGTGGCTCAGCTGGTAAGGAATTCCACCTGCAATGCAAGAGACCTAGGTTCAGTCCCTGGGTTGGGAAGATACCCTGGAAAGGGGAAATGCTACCCACTCTGGTATTCTGGCCTGGAGAATTCTATGGACAGTATAGTCCATAAGGTCATTCACAGTCAGACACAACTGAGCAACCTTCACTTTCATTTTCATTTTAGGACACAAAACAAACTTCAACAAATTTTAGACTATAGAAATTATTTCAAGCATCTTCTCTGACTATAATGTCATGAAACTAGAAATCAACCACAAGAAAAGAAATGAGGGGGAAAAAATGATTTCATGAAGACTAAACAATGTGTTACTAAAACACCAGTGGGTCAAGAAAGTGAAAGTGAAGTCACTCAGTCGTGTCCGACTCTTTGCGACCCCATGGACTGTAGCCAGTCAGGCTCCTCCATTCATGGGATTTTTCCAGGCAAGATTAGACAAAGAAAAATGAAAAAAATCTAAAGTCAGCAGATAAAAATAATAACAGGGAGGAAAGAAATAGAGGTTTAAAAAAATAGAAAAGAATCAATAAAACCAAGAGCTTATTCTTTGAAAGGGTAAACAAAACTGACAAACTTCTGCCCAGGGTCACCAAGGAGAGAGCACAGATAAACAAAATAAGAAAAGTAGAAGGGGAAATCTCAACTTATAGAATAGAATAAAAATTAAAAAAAAAAATAAGAGAATACTATGAAAAATTATATGCCAAGAACTCTGACAATCTAGAAGAAATGGTTTTCTCTTGTGCGCCATCGCGGCCACCTGCAATTTGTGAACCGTGAAATTCCAGATGTTCAAGCTGGTTTTAGAAAAGGCAGAGGAACCAGAGATCAAATTGCCAACATCCGCTGGATCATCGAAAAAGCAAGAGAGTTCCAGAAAAACATCTATTTCTGCTTTATTGACTATGCCAAAGCCTTAGACTGTGTGGATCATGATCAACTGTGGAAAATTCTTAAAGAGATGGGAATACCAGACCACCTGACCTGCCTCTTGAGAAATTTGTATGCAGGTCAGGAAGCAACATTTAGAACTGGACATGGAACAAGGGACTGGTTCCATATAAGAAAAGGAGTAAGTCAGAATGGACATCATCAAAAATATCTACAAAAAAACAAATGCTCAAAAGAGTTTGGAGAACAGGAAAGTCTCCTACACTGTTGGTGGGAATGTAGTTGGTATAGCCACTATGGAAAACGGTATGGAGTTTCCTCAGAAAACTAAAAATAGAATTACCATATGATATAGCAATCCCACTCCTGGGCATACATCCAGACAAAACTAGAATTCATAAAGATACATGCATTCTAACATTCATAGCAGCACTGTTCACAATAGCCAAGACATGGAGACAACCTAAATGTCAATCAACAGATGAATGAATAAAGGTGTGTGTGTGTGTATGCACATAATACATACATACACACAGTGAATACTCAGTTCAGTTAGTTCAGTTGCTCAGTCGTGTCTGACTCTTTGTGACCCCATGAATCACAGCACGCCAGGCCTCCCTGTCCATCACCAACTCCCGGAGTTCACTCAAACTCACATCCATCAAGTCAGTGATGTCATCCGGCCATCTCATCCTCTGTCGTCCCCTTCTCCTCCTGCCCCCAATTCGTCCCAGCATCAGAGTCTTTTCTAACGAGTCAACTCTTCGCATGAGGTGGCCAGAGTACTGGAGTTTCAGCTTCAGCATCATTCCTTCCAAAGAAATCCCAGGGCTGATCTCCTTCAGAATGGACTGGTTGGATCTCCTTGCAGTCCAAGGGACTCTCAAGAGTTTTCTCCAATACCACAGTTCAAAAGCATCAATTGTTTGCTGCTCAGCCTTCTTCACAGTCCAACTCTCACATCCATACATGACCACAGGAAAAACCATAGCCTTGACTAGACGGACCTTTGTTGGCAAAGTAATATCTCTGCTTTTGAATATGCTATCTAGGTTGGTCATAACTTTTCTTTCAAGGAGTAAGCGTCTTTTAATTTCATGGCTGCAGTCACCATCCGCAGTGATTTTGGAGCCAAGGAATATACTCAGCCATAAAAAAAATGAAGAATGCCAGTTGCAGCAACATGGACAAAACTAGAGATTATCATACTAAGTGAACTAAGTCAGAAAAAGACAAATATCATCTGTATCAGTTATATGATAAGATGTAACAGAAATGAACCTGTGTATATAAAAGAAACAGAAACACAGACATAGAGAGCAGACTGGTGGTTGCCAGGGGGCAGGGGTTGGGGAACCATAGAGTGGGAGGTGGGGTAAGCAGATGTCAACTTTTATAAAGAGAATGGATAAACCACAAAGCCCTACTGTATATCACAGGAAGCTGCATTCAACATCCTATGATAAGCTATAGTGGAAAGGAATATAAAAATGTATGCATTTATATTTATAGGGGCCTCCCTGATAGCTCAGTTGGTAAAGAATCCGTCTGCAATGCAGGAGACCCTGGTTCTATTCCTGGGTTGGGAAGATACCCTGGAAAAGGGAAAGACTACCCACTCCAGTATTCTGGCCTGGAGAATTCCATGGACAGTATAGTCCACAGGATCACAAAGAGTTGCACACGACTGAGCAACTTTCACTTTCACTCTGATATATCTACAACTGAAAAAAAAAAAAAAAGATAGTAAAACTATTTCTATTATCTTAGGTTATTCAACTACTGGCCACCATGTACTTACTATAAACCAAAATGTTAAAACGTCACTAGTGAGTTTTCTTGCCTGGAAATTCCCATGGACGGAGGAGCCTGGTAGGCTGCAGTCCATGGGGTCGCCAAGAGTCAGACATGACTGAGCGACTTCACTTTCACTTCTTACTTTCATGCACTGGAGAAGGAAATGGCAACCCACTCCAGTGTTCTTGCCTGGAGAATCCCAGGGATAAGGGAGAGTGGTGTGTTGCTGTCTATGGGGTCGCACAGAGTTGGACACGACTGAAGCGACTTAGTAGCAGCAGTGAATCATACCCAATCTGCAGCTCATTACAAATTATTACCATTATATCTTGGAATCAGAAGAAATTTTCAAAATCATCTAACCAATGCAGATGTGGTAAAGCATATTTCTTAAACTCTTCCGCAACTGTGGTATACCTGGACCCACAAACAGATATTCTCTGTAAGCGTATAAGATTATATGATTGTCATGCCGTCAATATTTATCATCAATTTGAAAGCAGCTCTCAGAATTGGAAAATGTAAATCAAAACCAACTCAATCAAACCACCAAGAATGAAACATCTCTGATACAAGGAACTAGAAAGTTTTCAATGAAATATTCAAAGATTTCTTTCTAGAAGGGAGAAGGATAAGCAACTAAATTTATCAGTGACTTTATTTTGCTTGTGCATGATTTATTTAAAAATAAGTGATATATGAAGCATAGTACAAAATGTTATCAAATTACTGATGATCGAACAGACTAAAACTGGAAGTTACACTTCAGACAAGAAAGTAAAATCAGGTCAAGCTTGAATATCTACACATTTATTGTATGGATTTTGCTTTTCTTTAGTTTTAAAATTGGCAGATGTGTTATCATTATATTGAACAGTTTGGGAAAGAAATTTTATAGTTATGATTTTGTTCCTTTCATAGATCTCACTCACCTATATTAAGCAGGAGTTGCTACCTTGATTTATGATGTTATGTAATATTTTAAAATATTTAAAATCTTTTCAGATCTAAGGCAATGGGATATTAATGGAAGACAATTTTTTTTCTACTTATCCTTTATGAACAAATCCAAATTTGAGTCTTAATTCTCCCATCAATAGTGATATTGGACAATGTATTTAACTTCTTTGATTTTCAGTTGCCATCTCTTTTGAAGAGAATAGTAATAGGAAACAGCTTAAAAGGTTTTAACAAGAATTCAGTAAATACATATGCTTGTTAATGAAAATACACTTATGCCACCTTATATGAGGCAAAGTAACTCAGCTCAGAGAATCAGAAATGGGTGGACCCTATCTCCTGAGAGTTCTATTGCAACAACTCACCCAACATTATAATAACCTATCAGAAATTTATAAGTGCCCTCGAATTCTACTAATTCTCTATAGCTAATCAGAATTGGGAAAAAATTGCAGCTTCATGGCTACATTCAGAAAGTGACAATAAATAATTGAGCTCAGGATAGATGCTGGGTACAAATGGGGTTAAAATGTCTGACGAGTATTCTTAAGTCTTTCAAAGCAAGGAGTCCAGAGAGCAAGGTCCCAATGAGAGTGGCTTAGCAGCTTTCCCATCCCCAGTCACAGATCTGTTCTTCTCCTCCATCATCACCCCCTCCCCGAAAACACAAGATATTTATTGTAGCCTATTTCTGAAGTTGGAGTTTTATCCCATGATTTGATTTTAGCATGCCATGTTTTCTCACAAATGAAAGTGCTGTGATCAGTAGATACCTAGCACATGTGTTTTTTATATCTGCATGAAGATCCACATGGAGAAAATGTCATCCTGTAATAATTTCAGTTTATATAAATCAGAATGTTAACATGTCAATCTGAAAAAAAAGAAAAACTCAGAAGTGTATTGTTCTTCTCTGATTCCAATGGCCAGAGGCTCTGGAGTGGTGGAGTGGGAGGAAATTAAAATAATGATGACATGCTCAGTCATCTTGATGATCTTCAATTTCTTCAGCTCTAGTTTTTAGCGGGAACTTTGATATAAATAACAAGCTAACCATGAAACTACTTCCATGGTGCAGAGGAAACATCTAACTCTGTAAGAAGAATAAGAAAAATGGAAGTGTCTGTGAATAGGAATAATTGTGTTAGAAAAATTGTCTGAAACTTTGAAATAGGCAGAAGATATTACTGTTCTTTCAGTGTGGTTCTGAGCTTGAACTTTTGATTTATTTTGTATTGACTGGACTATTTTACAACTGTGTAGGAGTAGAGTTTCGGAGAAGGCAATGGCACCCCACTCCAGTACTCTTGCCTGGAAAATCCCATGGATGGAGGAGCCTGGTGGGCTGCAATCCATGGGGTCAGGACTGAGCAACTTCACTTTCACTTTTCACTTTCATGCATTGGAGACGGACATGGCAACCCACTCCAGTGTTCTTGCCTGGAGAATCCCAGGGACGGGGAAACCTAATGGGCAGCCATCTATGGGATCGCACGGAGTCGGACACGACTGAAGCGACTTAGCAGCAGCAACAGCAGGAGTAACGTTTAATATATAGATTCCTTTTTTTCTTTTTGGTGGTCCAGAGAGGTGCAAATAATTTCTTTGAGTGGAAAAGCTAGCCCCAAGGATAGTACATTAAGTAGTTTTGTATCTAACCCAACAATTATATACTAGCAATCCTTTATTAAATTACCCATAAATACCCAGTTCCTCAAATGTTCTCTGAACTTTAAAATATATATATATATTACTGGTTCTTTCATTAAGTAATACATTGAATGAAACTTTAGAGATGTGTTCATTTTATATTTGCACGAGAATTACAATAGGACCTTTCTGAAAACTACACTTTAATTATGTCTCTCTTGGCAAAGGACAAAAGGATCTAGGTGGGAAATGTGAGATAGCTTACACTATTCATCACATAAGCATTCAAGAAGAAAGAGTTCTTATTTGTCAATCAGCTCCTGGCCACTCCATTATTGTAGAGTCCAGGTTATTGTCAAACAAGAAAATTGGAAGAATCAAGAGGGCTAACTTGATCCACATTAAAAAGAGCTGAGTCACATGGCTGACAGGTGAGATAATGGACAACCTTATGAGCTGCATTCTGGTGGGAGAGTATTTATCTCTGTTTTGGAATTGTTGAGGATGCTCTGGAGTAGTTGCAATGAGGCAGAAGTATAAAAATTGACATAAAGAACCAAAAGAGAATACTAGGGAATTATGTTATGCATAACAGAAATATATCTTTTAAAATTTCTTGAAAAGGTAAAGACTTTTTTTTTTTTTTTTGCTTTCTATTCTATTTCTTTAAATATGCTAAAGCATTCAGACAGCATATTTGTGATCCTGTGTCCAAAGTTTTATTTTACATGTACTATTAAGGAAATATGCTTCTGAGAAAGCCATTTCAAATACTTAACAGAGCATTTTATAGGAAAAGAGTGACTTGATTAAATTGATAACATGGGTGCAGGAAGGAAAGAGCTTGCTGAAGATTGTTAAGTGACTAGATTGGTTAAGGTGCCCTGCCACTTGAGATACTTGGTTTGAAGTTATTAGACTGGGCGCAAGAGTGACTGCTGACCAGTGCTGACCTTTCAGAGATTTCTCTTCATTACATCTAGTGATAGAGGTGGCCCCATCTTATCTTCCAGAAAATAACTCAAATATGTTTTTCTCAAACATGACTGTTGGCATGATATTGGCCTGTTCTTAGGTTTGGAAAAAACGAATGTGATTACCTGATGAGCTTTATATATGTAAAATGTAGGCAAAGTGCTTAGTATAATTCCTGAGAATAGACACTTAGAAAAGAAGGAAAAAAAAAAAAAAACCTAGGTCTCCCCAAAGAACCAAACATGAGTACTAAGAATAACACAAAATGAATACAAACTTTTGAAATTACATGAAAAAAAAAATTTGCACGCCATTGCACACACATACACACATATGCATATATTTTACAATCTACATATTCATCACTAATCCTGAAATGAAATGAACAGCTATCGGTTGAGAAATAATTATTTTAATTTCTCTTCCATTCATTTCAGAGACACCCTCGGCAGTGGGCAGCATTTATTTCTTGGAGTAATAGTTCCCCTGAAACTTTCCTAAACTGATTCCTTCCCTGTTCCATCCGAAATGCCATCCACTGCTTCTTCAGTTCACTGATTCTCATCTCCCAAATTCTATACAATTTTCAACTCCGATTTCAAACGCTAGAGCCTCAGTTAAGTGCTCTCTGATCCTCCAGCCTAAAGCATTTCTCCCTCCTCTAATGTTCATAGGCATCTTTTATATTTTTTCTCAAGGCAAGTGTCACTCACAACCATCTATTAAATATATTTACATCTTTCCTTCCCTATTGAACCCTAACCTCTTTTTAAACCACAGCATTTCATTCTCTAAACAATTGCATTTTAATTTTGCCTCGTTGCCTACATCAATACTCTACGTCAGCGTGATATAATTAAGATTTTGCAGAACATGAAAAGCAATCTGAGTTCCTCTGCACACAGCTAAGGATAATGTGTGATGCTGGTCATCCATCTCCACCACAAAATACGGCAATTATAGCCATGTCTATTCTTCGTTCTTAATCACAGGAGAATATGGCCCAGAAAGCTAAAGGTGACTGTAGAAGGGTGGTGGCAGCTGGGTGTAACTGAGTCCTAAAAATTCTTGATAGGATCTCCTTTCTCACAGGTCAGTGGACTGAAAGCTAATTCCCTTTTACAATCCCTTGCCCCTGAAGCAACTATCACTTTTCCAGCAAGCAGCAGTATTTTTTCTTGCTGACAGATACCCTCTGCATGGAGTTTCAAACACTCAGGCCAGAAGCACTATCTATGCCTCATTACCATTTAAATAGGCTGATCAATGAGAATTAGCATGTAATTTGAATTACAACACCCACCTCCTGCTTCTTAGAGCCAGGGTCCTCCAGCCTCTTTAAATAAATGTTACATTTTCCTCTGAGGATTCCTCCCTCTCTTCAAATCTGAAAACAGGTGTTTGCCTGTTCTTCTGTGCAAGAACTTTAATGGAGGGATGGATCCCTGGTTCTGACTACTCCTCACCTGCATTCAGGACAGCCTACTGTCCCTGTGAGAACACCAAATAGCAGTCATCTCAGCCAATCTGTACACTGAATATTTTGATTCAATGTCACCTTAATTTTAAGTCTATAATTTCACACCAATTTAACCAATAAATAATGTTATCCATATGGGTCAGGGGACAGAGTATGCTGAATGCGGATTCCGGAGCTTTAATGGTTACTCACTAGTTATAAGAAACTTGTACAAAATATAGGAAAATTAGTAAAAGAAATGAAAGCCGCTAACCCACTGAGTAAAGATTTTTCATTTGCCTGTCTTGCCTATGTTGTAAGGCCTAATGAAAATTAATTTTGTGATGATATATGTGAAAGAACTTTATACATATTACAGTGTCATACAAATGCACTATATTGCATTACTCTATTTACAGATATAGTGATATGACCTAATTAACTCTCACAGTAGGATTCTTTTACTATTTGATACATCTCATCATGATTTATATAGGCAACCACTTCATATTTTCCTGGTTATCAAGTTAAGATAGTGAAGAAGCATTTTCTTGGATCCAGTCGTGATTTCCAGTCACTGGTACATACTCTGAACTATAAGCAGTTTCCAAATGAGTGCACCCAGATTATTATTTAACATTAAGATGATATAAAATTCTCTCCTGTACACTAACCAGTAATTCTTTTAGACTTCAAGTTACTTTCCAACTCTAGGGATTCATAATTTTGATTTATTAATAATAGGTAAAAGAATAATAGTATTATGCAGTAGTACAGTATTCTCTAGGGGTTGGGACTCAAAAAATATTTCTGTATCTACATACTAATGTTGCATTATTGTTCTCATCATACTGTTTTTATTTAAAAGTGTAACTTTTTTGTCGGATATTACTCTTCTCCAAATATGCCAGGTGACCTTGATAATCTGTCTTTCGTTTCTGTATCTTCAGTACTATCATCGTCTCTGGATCACAGTTAGCAGTAAATACCTATGTGTTCTGCTTCATGGGTCACAGCCTTGTCATGGCAAAGGGGCTTGCATAACTCAGCGCAGCTATGAGACATCCATGGAGGGCTGCTCAAGATGAATGGGCATAATGAAGAGTTCTGACAAAGCATGGTCCACATTCCAGAGTGTGAAGTAGGCCTTAGGAAGCATCACTATGAACAAAGCTAATGGAGGTGATCGAATTCCAGTGGAGCTATTTAAAATCCTAAGAGATAGTGCTGTTAAAGTTCTGCTCTCAATATGTCAATAAATTTGGAAAATGCAGCAGTGGCCACAGGACTGGAATCCAGACCCAAAGAAGGGCAATGTCAAAGAATATCCAAGGTTCCACACAATTGCTCTCATTTCCATATGCTAGCAAGGTAATACTCAAAAACCTTCAAGCTAGGATTCAGTAGTATACGAACCAAGAACTTCCAGATGTATATGCTGGGTTTTGAAGAGGCAGAGGAACCAGAGATCAAATTGCCAATATCCACTGGATCATGGAGAAAGCAAGGGAGTTTCAGAAAGATATCTACTTCTGCTTCATTGACTACACTAAAAGCCATTGAGTGTGTGGGTCACAACAAATTGTGGAAAATTCATACAGAGATGGGAAAATATGTGTGGGTCAAGAAACCACAGTTAGAACTGAGCATGGAACAACTGACTGGTTCAAAATTGGGAAACAATTACAACAAAGCTGTATATTGTCATCCTGCTTATTTAACTTATATGCAGATTACTTATGCAAAATGCCAGACTTGATGAATCACAAGCTAGAATCAACATTGCCAGGAGAAATATCAACAACCTCAGATATGCAGATGATACCACTTTAATGGCAGAAAGTGAAGAGGAACTAAAGAGCATCTTGATGAAAGTGAAAGCGGAGAGTGAAAAAACTGGCTTGAAACTCAACATTCAAAAAACTAAGATCATGGCATCAGGTCCCATCACTTCATGGCAAATTGAAGAGGCAAAACTGAAAGCAGTGACAGTCTTTATTTTCTTGGGCTCCAAAATCACTGCAGATAGTGACTGCAGCCATGAAAATCAGATGCTTACTCCATGGAAAGAAAGCTATGATGAACCTAGACATCATATTACAAAGCAGACATCACTTTGCCAACAGAAGTCTGTATAATCAAAGCTATGGTTTTCTCAGTAGTCATGCACAGATGTGAGATTTGGACTGTAAAGAAGGTGGAGCACCAAAGAACTGATGCTTTTGAATTGTAGTGCTAGAGAAGACTCTTGAGAGTCTTTTGGACTGCAACGAGATCAAATCAGTCAATCCCAAATGAAACCAACCCTGGATATTCAAGCTGAAGCTCCAATACTTTGGCCTCCTGATGGAAAAAGCCAGTTAATTGGAAAAGACCGTGATGTTGGAAAAGACTGAAAGCAAAGGGAGAAGGGGGCAGCAGAGCTTGAGCTGGCTAGATAGACTCATTGACTCAATGGACAGGAGTTTGAACTAACTTCAAGATATAGAGGATGGAGGAGTCTAACATGCTATAGACCATGGGTCACAAAGAGTCAGATATGACTTAGTGACTAAATAACAACAAACCCATGTGTTGGATGAATGAACAATGGATGGCCCAACTTGTAACTTGAACTGGCTTTAATTTCCTGTTGAGCTCCATTAGTTAACAAACCTACCTAAAATAAGCACACCATAGACATAAAATCCAAGGTTACTTTGAAAATACTCTCACAGGGAGTTCTATAGCCTATTTTCCATCCAGGTTACTACCTGTAGACACCTTCCACATAGAAATAAATGAAATAAATACATGAAAACAGCTTGGCCAGAAGACAAATTATGAGGGAGTCTAATGATGTCCCCAAATGCATCATGCTCTTCACAGCCACTTTTAATGATGATAGCACATTGGAATCCATAGACCTCTTATTTAGAATTGTATAGGTCCCTGTGTACATATCTATATAGATTTTTTAAACTTTTATTTTAAAATAATAAAGACTCAGGAAGTATATACAGGGTATGATATAAAGTCATTTTTTGTCATCAAATAATTTATTTTTATGTTTCTATTATTTTTCTTAAAGTACACTGTTTATCTTCTCTAGTAATCTTCTGTTTACAAGGACTTGAAGTAACAGTTTATGTGATCATTCAATGAGGTAAGAAAACAGTAAGAATAAAGACAAGAAATTCAGAAAATCCCTCTATAATTTTTCACTAGGACTTGTTTATTTTGGTGATATACACAGTGTATTTGGCTAAGTACAAGTACAAGCTACTTTTCTAACTTTGTTCATTATTTTTTATATGTTATGTTAAAAAATAATCCCTGTACATGCCCTGAGGTCTCTGCCATGGTTCCATGCTTAGGCTAAAAGCACTGTCTAGAATTTGTTTCTTGTTCTTCAAAATTTCTTGTGAATCCTATCTAACCTGTTAAAAGTTAAACGGAGGCATGTTAAAAATTTAGAGTTTATTTGATCAAAATCAATTTGGAAGGGTACTCTATCTGGAGGAGGGCATGGCAACCTACTCCAGTATTCTTGCCTGGAAAATCCCCACGGACAGAGGAGCCTGGTGGGCTACAGTCCATTGGGTCGCAGTATAGCACTGAACTCTACCAATAGGGGAAAGACTTTTATAGGGGGGGAAAAAAAGTCAAGGAAATTTCTGATTTTCTATATCTTAGAGCTTAGTTGACTGTGATTGGCTGCCCTTAAGCTCTGATTTCTAACCTTGAAGCATTTACAGACTTCAACTTTGGTTTTGCTAGATTTTGTTTACATAGGCTGCCATAGCATTAGAACCAGCTCAATCTAATGGCTTTCTTGTTTAATTAACTCAATAAATCTTAAAAAACAAACTCAAGCATCATAGACTCACTGTGGCTTTCTTTAATTCCATCAGCTAGATGAATTTTCTTAGTCTTCTGGATTCCTCGTTTTGTAAAAGTATACTCTCTTGGTACTCAGGTCAGCTTCTATCTCTGTAAGACCTATTTATAAGAGTCAGTATCTTCCCTTTTGGCTACTATGTCCCTGAGGCCCAGGTTTGTCAGTTAGTCACATTTCTATTTCCCAGCTTCTAGTTGATAATTATTTTTGAAACAGTTAAATAGAATTTAAATTTATGTCCCCAAATAGCTAACCTAATTTCCCAAACGTTATGCTAATCACTCAAAACTTGAGAGAGGGAGGGATACAAAGAAAGAGAGAATAAGAGAGAAAGAGAATCTTATACTATACCTCTGGCTTTCTCAATTTAAATGTTTCATCTTGTGTTGTGCTAGAAATAAAATTCATGCCAGCAGGTTCAATGTTTTACATTCTCAGAAATAATTGTTATCCTAAGATACTAACATATATAAGGTCAGAATGGTAAAACTAGTCTTGTTAGAAATCACATTTAAATTAAAGTCATTTATTGTGAATGTACCAGGTTTTCTGGAATGCTGAATATAGTACTTAGTCAGCTGGAGTTCTAACCCAATTTATTTCTTTACAGCAATCATTCCAGAAGGACCATAATATCTGGGGACTCATCCTCAGAACCAAAAATAAAGTTTTTTTAACCCAGTCCTAAACTTAGTCACTATTTTCATAGCTTTTATTATCCCTATATATTTCTGTAGAACAAAGGAAATTTTAAAGTAAATTATTAACTAATAATATCAAATATGTTATTAATTTACAAGTTGGTGAAATAATTTCCACTAGTAGTGAATGGAAGAAAATTCAGGGAGGACAAACTGCTGTACCCAAAGGTATTTTTTTGTTTGGTTGGTTGTTTTCTAAAATGTAAGCCATTTTCTGGCTATTTATAGCTATTTTTTTAAAAGAATAATATTTATAAATTATTAATATGATTCAAACTCCTTTTTTTTAGTAAAATGTACCTTCTGTAATTTTAAGGGGGGGGCGCGTAATACTGGCAAAGATCTGGTATTCTGTTGAAAGGATATAATGTTGCATTTCCAAAATTATTCCATTGATTTATCAGTGACAATTTATGTAAATTTATAAGAATTGCTGTATATTTAAGAGACAATGTGACTTATTAATTTAAAGCTAATTTTAATTTTGAAATTACTAGAAGGGATAGGAATATGATCATGACTTAAAAACAATTAAATAAATAAAAATAATTATCTCATTTATAAATTTCACCAAATCAAATGAACATATGCCTCCAGTAACCTATGGATTTTTTTTCTCTATCAGTATCTTGGAGCCTTCAACTGTCACTGAGTCAGTAATGTAACAACACACCATGATGTACTCAGCATTCCATGGTTGATAGTATACTGTTTTATCTTATCTTAAAAAATATGTATCTTTTTTATGTATCTTAAAAAAAAAAAAACTGTGTTTTTTCAAGTATTCAAATTCTCTAGACAAAATTGAACTACTGCTAAGTTTAATATAGTGACTTAATAAATATGTCGCATCTTCAGTTTTAATATGGCCCATGATAATGTTTGCCATTGAATGCCAGCATTTCAATCGAAGTCTTAGTGCCCTTCATATAGAATGAAAGTAAGTCTAATACATGGGATTCAAGAAGACAAGTCTTATGTAATAATGAATAAAGTGGTATTTTATAAGTCTCTTTTTAGAGCAGTTTAAGGTGCATGGCAAGATTAAGAGGGAAATACAGAGATTTCCTATACTCCCCCTACAACCACATATGGATAGCCTCCTACATTACCGACTTCCCCCACCAGAGTAGTACGTTTGTCACAAACAATCAAAAAGCCTACACTGCCACATCATAATGATCCAAAGTCCATAGCTTACATTACGTTCCCTCTTAGTGAGTACATTCTATGAGTCTGGACCATTGTGTAGTGACATAAATTCATCATTATAGTTATACAGAGCATTTTCACTGCCCTAAAAATCCTTTATGGTCCATGTATTAATCCGTTTCACTTCCAACTCTTGATAATCTTTTTATTGTCCATAGTTTTGCCTTAACCATAATATCATATAGTTGGAATCATATAGTATGTGGACTTTTCGGTCTAGCTTTTTTCACTTAGTAATATGCATTTTCATCCCTGAATATTCATTGGAAGGACTGATGCTGAAACTGAAACTTCAATACTCTGGCTACCTGATGCAGAGAGCTGGCTCTGGAAAAGACTTTGATGCTGGGAAAGATTGAGGTCAGGAGGAGAAGGGGGCAACAGAGGATGAGATGGTTGGGTGGCATCACTGACTCAGTGGACATGAGTTTGAGCAAACTCCAGGAGATAATGAAGGATAGGGAAGCCTGGCATGATGCAGCCCATGGGGTCATAAAGAGTTGGTTTTGATTTAGAGACTGAACAACAATATGCATTTAAGATTCCCTCATGTCTGTTCATTATCATTTAAATATAAATTCCACCAACTGTATTTGTTTAAGAACTTTAAAAAATGTCATTTTAATAGTACCTGTTCTTTTAAAGACAGCTCTTGGGAGTCAGAATTATATATGATTGAATCTATTATGATGGGCTCAAGGGAAAAGATTAGGTTGGGCTTGCCCTGGGGCTGCCAGCATCAAACACATGAAGTTATTATAAGCAAGGTCTACAAAGAGTCGTAAAGCAGCAGACTTGAGAAAAATGAAGGAACCTGTGAAAGACACTGTACTATTTGTTCACTGGGAAGAGGTTGGGAAATGATCACTGACCTCTAAGTAACAGAGAATGGAACTCATCTTTCACTTCTGAATGAGCCCCTTGCTGTAATTGATGGCATTTCCTGAAATGGCTGCGATCATTAGGGCTCCAGTGACTGAATTAAAAGAAAATGAAGGATGCAGATGGCTGTACTAAAGCATGGAAAATGCATTTCTTCCTGGTGACAGATACAACTGATCATTTTGTAAAGAAGTGCCTCACTGACAGTGTTTCAGCTGTGTAGTTCTCAGGGAAAATGAAGAGTAATGCAAAAATTGGACAAGATGAAACAAGCAGTTTCATTCCAGGTATTGACTACACAAGTCACTTTCAATAAATCAGCTGCTTATTGTACCTAAGACAGCAGTTTGTTAATATTATGAAGGTGTTATAAAACGTTCTCTTTGGTTAGGCAAACTTTGAGCATCATATGATAAAACACAAAGTTTTACTTAAATTGTTTTTTCTATTTGTTTTCTAGCTATCAACACTTGAATTATTAGGCATGTTCATTTAGAAATAACCTTGATGATCAAAAGCAGCCAAGGGTCAGCAAAATTTTTCTGTAAGGGGCCAGATATTGCAATTTTAGACCTCTATGCATAATATAGTCACTGTAATAGCAAGTCAATTCTACCATTGTCAGGGGCAAACATCCATAGGCAATCATAAAAGAACAGATATAACTATGTTCCAATAAAACTTTATTTACAAAAAACAAATACCATCTGAATTTGGCCCTCAGGCTATAATTTGTGGATCTTTGGTGTTTCCAGTCATCATGTATGGATGTGAGAGTTGGACTATAAATAAAGCAGAGCATAGAAGAATTGATGCTTTTGAACTGTGGTATTGGAGAAGACTCTTGAGAGTCCGTTGGACTGCAAGGAGATCCAACCAGTCCATCCTAAAGGAAATCAGTCCTGAATATTCATTGGAAGGACTGATGCTGAAGCCGAAACTCCAATACTTTGGCCACCTGATGCGAAGAGCTGACTAATTGGAAAAGACCCTGATGCTGGGAAAGATTGAGGGCAGGAGGAGAAGGGGATGACAGAGGATGAGATGGCTGGATGTTGTCACCGACTCAATGGGCATGGGTTTGGGTGACCTCTGGGAGTTGGTAATGGACAGGGAGGCCTGGCGTGCTGTGGTTCATGGGGTCGCAAAGAGTCAGACACGACTGAGCGACTGAATTGAACTGAAGCTAGCGTATTGGATGATACTGCAATTTGGAGCAATGAGGAAGCTTAAACAGCTTGCTACAATAAAAGGAATGAAATGCTAAATACTTTAATCTTCTATGGGAAATGAAGATATGAGCTTTAATCCCATTTAAATAAACACAGAATACTGTTTTAAAAGAACCATATGTTGATGACATCCTGCATTGTTCAGTAATTAAGAGAAAAAATAATTTTATGATAACTATCATGCACATGGAGAGGCTCAGTGGACAATTTTACTAGGTATTTTGAGTGCTGCCCATCTTTATTTTTGACTTCTAGCCTTCTACATAATATTGTTAAAGCACTTAATTATATATTTAAAATCCTTTGCAAATACGGATAATTTTTAAGTCACAAGGGTTCACCATAAAATCAAGTACGGGGTTTCCAAATCATTGTATCAGAGTGTTTTAATAATAAATTGTTTTAAATATTTAAGAGATTTTGTAAAAAATTGAAATTACTGTCTCATGGAGTCATCACTACAGTTTATATTTTAAGTGCTGCTATTTTCAAACTTCAAAAGAAGAAAAGAACACTTTAACTAAAGGGACTCATCAGGACAAGAGCTTCATGGCCCTTTAAAATTTTCAGTATGTACGAACACTTGTGGCAATTACTTCTCCCAATACAGCTAAACAGTTACATTCATTGTCCAGAATGTTTGTTATCCTGTAGTCTAAAACATTATCCAGCATTCCTGGAGCCAATTAGAACTTGAAAGTTCCCTTCAGTCAAGATATTCCTAGTAACTAGTAATTACTTCACTGAAGACATCTACCTTAGACTTTACCCTTCTGAAACTACGGAAGCAAGACACCATATTAGCTTGATTTCCAATTCAATCTCTGTTCCGTTATTTTCTCCTGCAACAAATCTGTAAACTACAAGGTACAGCCTAGGACCTTTAATCATTTTTTTTAAGTTAGAACCTATTTTATGTTTTCATACCCAAAAGAGAAGATTTCTCAAAGTCATTTTATTCTTCTTAGATGCAGTTTGTCACTTCCACATCCATACATGATCACTGGATAAGCCATAGCTTTGACTAGACGGACCTTTGTCGACAAAGTAATGTCTTTGCTTTTTAATATGCTGTCTAGGTTAGTCATAACTTTCCTTCCAAGGAATAAGTGTCTTTTAATTTCATGGCTACAGTCACCATCTGCAGTGATTTTAAATAAAGTCTGACACTGTTTCCAGTGTTTCCCCGTCTATTTCCCATGAAGTGATGGGACCAGATGCCATGATCTTAGTTTTCTGAATGTTGAGCTTTAAGCCAACTTTTTCACTCTCCACTTTCCCTTTCATCAAGAGGCTCTTTAGTTCCTCTTCACTTTCTGCCATAAGGGTGGTGTCATCTGCATACCTGAGGTTATTGATATTTCTCCCGGCATTCTTGATTCCAGCTTGTGCTTCTTCGAGCCCAGCGTTTCTCATGATGTACCCTGCATATAATTTAAATAAGCAGGGTGACAATATACAGCCTTGACATACTCCTTTTCCTATCGGAACCAGTCTGTTGTTCCATGTCCAGTTCTAACTGTTGCTTCCTGACCTGCATATAGGTTTCTCAAGAGGCAGGTCAGGTGGTCTGGTATTCCCATCTCTTTCAGAATTTTCCACAGTTTATTGTGACCCACACAGTCAAAGGCTTTGGCATATATATTTGTATCTAGGTGAATTAATTAGGGGATTATGACTGTAGAAATTAGTGGACAGTTTATGCATTCAACAGCTTCCCTGGTGGCTCAGAGTGTAAAGTGTCTGCCTGCAATGCGGGAGACCCAGGTTCCATCCATGGGTCGGGAAGATCCCCTGGAGGAGAAAATGGCAACCCACTCCAGTATTCTGGCCTGGAAAATCCCATGGACGGAGAAGCCTGGTGCAAGGCTACAGTCCATGGGTTGCAAAGAGTCGGATAAGACTGAGCGACTTCACTTTATGCATTCAAAGAGTGGTTAATAGAAGAAAATAAAATGTGTCTAAAAGGGTAATCATGGTGCATGTATATATGTGTGTGTGTGTCTGTGTATAACAAGAGTATCTTTAGGAGAATGAGAAAAAAAAAATAAAGACTTAGAAAAAATGGGACCAAGCATGACTTCTGTAATAATTATATAAAAACATTCAAAGAGTATGGTTACAAGCTAAATTCAGCCTGATAAGTATTTTTGTATACCAAATGAGCTATAGAAGGTTTTATACTTTTTAATAGTCAAAAAAAAAAAAAAAAAAACTCAAAACATTTTGTGGCCCTTGAAAATTATATGAAATTCAGTGTTCACAATTTTGAATTTCACTAATAAATATGTGTAGAAACATGTCTTTCTTTATACGTAAGCTGCTACTTAATCTCCTGATTTTTGCCTCTTGACTATCCAAGCATAAAATACTTCCTATGTGCCATCATAAAAATAAATAAATAAACAACATTATTTTTTTTTTTTTCGCACTGCACATGGTACATTAATGGAAATTAAAGCGACATCCTCTGAGACTGGACTTCTGAGTTTGGAATTTACATTTTAGTTCAGCTACTTAGTGTATGGACTTGGGTAAACAACATTAGTATCTCCTGCTCCTAATACATCTTCCAAGATATTCTTTATCATAAATTTGTTCTCTGATTTCATAGAGAATGAAAGATATTTATTCCTTCACACTGGTATTGTCTAGAGAAATTTAGAATTATAATAAAAGTCAGATAGAATTTTCTTCTAAAGCTCTGGGCTTTATAAACTATTATACATATAGGATATTTTCTTTGAGAGTAAATCTCAAGTTGGAGATACTCAAAAGTATCTTAAAAGTATAAATGTAAAATTTGATCCATTATGAAAATGTTGTAGTGGAAAATTTGGGGAGATTTCTTTACTTCTACATAACAGTGTTGTAAGTACCTGAACAATTGTGAATCTTTCAACTTCCTGTGGCTCATCTAGACACATAATACTGAAAGAGAAATGAAACTGAACACCTATGACAACAGAAGTTTAAGCCATCTCCCAAACCCCACTTCCTGTGTACCAGCCCTGAATAAGTCCATCTTCTTAAGAAAGAAGAAACACTCCTCTTTCCTGGCAAGGACTCAGCCAATGAAAAGCCATGAACTCTGTTAAGTCTGTTTATTCTTTGTAGGACTATGAACTGCTTACCTTTCCTCCCTATAAAAGCATTCTCCTTCACTTGCCATGAAGGGACTTTCATGTTGCTGACAAAGGTGGCAGATCTGGAACTGCAATTCTCTACTAAACCCCAGTGAACCCATTTTGCTAAAGAAAAATCTGGCCATTTGTTTGTGTCACGTCACATGCTTGTGTTGTTTCCAGCTGCTTAATTTGGTAAGGTGTTGTCAGTCTAGTTCAGTCATTCAGTCATGTCTGACTCTGCGACCGCATGGACGGCAGCACACCAGGTCTCCCTGTCCTTCACCATCTCCCAGAACTTGCTCAAACTCATGTCCATTGAGTCAGTGATGCCATCCAACCGTCTCATCCTCGGTCATCCCATTCTCCTCCCACCTTCAATCTTTCCCAGCATCAGGGTCTTTTCCAATGAGTCAGTTCCTCACATCAGGTGGCCAGAGTATTGGGCCTTCAGCTTCAGCATCAGTCTTTCCAATAAATAGTCAGGACTGATTTCCTTTAGGATTTATTGGTTTAAACTCCTTGCAGTCCAAGGGACTCTCAAGAGTCTTCTCCAACACCACAGTTCAAAAACAACAATTCTTTGGTGCTCAACCTTCTTTATGGTTCAACTCCCACATCCACACAAGATTATTTGAAAATCCATGGCTTTAACTAGAAAGACTTTTGTTGGCAAAGTAATATCTCTGCTTTTTAATATGCTGTCTAGGTTGGGCATAGCCTTTCTTGCAAGGAGCAAGCGTCTTTTACTTTCATGGCTGCAGTCACCATCTGCAGTGATTTTGGAGCCTAAGAAAATAAAGTCTGCCACTGTTTCCATTGTTTTTCCATCTATTTGCCATGCAGTGATGGGATTAGATGCCATGATTTTCATTTTTTGAATGTTGAGTTTTAAGCCAACCCTTTCACTGTCCTCTTTCACTTTCATCAATAGGCTCTTTAGTTCCTCTTCACTTTCTGCCGTAAAGGTGGTGTCATCTGCATGTCTGAGGTTATTGATATGTCTCCCAGAAATTTTAATGCTTCATCCAGCCCCTCATTTTGCATGATGTACTCTGCATATAGTTAAATGAACAGGGTGGTGATATACATCCTTGACATACTCTTTTCCCAATTTGAAACCCATCTGACTAGTTATAGCTATTATAGCTATTGCTTCTTGACCCGAACACAGAGTTCTCAGGAAGCAGGTCAACTGGTCTGGTATTCCCATCTTTTGAAAATTTTCCACAGTTTGTTGTGATCTACACAGTCAAAGGCATTGAACTAGTCAATAAAGCAGTAGTAGATGTTTTTCTGGAACTCTCTTGCTTTTTCGATGATACAATGGATGTTGACAATTTAATCTCTGATTCCTCTGCCTTTTCTAAATTCAGTATGAACATCTGGAAGTTCTTGATTTATGTTTTGTTGAAACCTCACTTGGAGAATTTTGAGCATTACTTTGCTAGCATGTGAAATGAGTGCAATGTGTGGTAATTTGAAAATTCTTTTGCACTACCTTTCTTTGGGGTAGAATGAAAACTGACCTTTCCTAGTCCTGTAGCCATTGCTGAGTTTTCCAAATTTGCTGGCATATTGAGTGCAGCTCTTTCACAGCTAAAATCATCTTTTAGGACTTGAGATATCTCAGTTGGAATTCCATCACCTCCACTAGCTTTGTTCTTAATGATGCTTCCTAAGGCATCACATTCCAGGTTGTCTGGCTCTAGGTGAGTGAACAGACTGTCATGGATATCTTGACTTGACTTGACTTCACATTCCAGGTTGTCTGGCTCTAGGTGAGTGAACAGACTGTCATGGATATCTCGGTCAAAAGATACTATTTGTATAGTTCTGTGTATTCTTTCCACCTCTTCTTAATATATTCTGTTTCTGTTAGGTCCATACCATTTCTGTCCTTTATTGTGCCCATCTTTGTGTGAAATGTTCCCTTGGTATCTCTAATTTTCTTGAAGAGATCTCTAGTCTTTCCTATTCTCTTGTTTTCCTCTATTTCTTTCATTGATCACTTAGAAGACTATATTATCTCTCCTTGCTATTCATTGGAACTCTCCATTCAGATGGGGATATCTTTCCTTTTCTCCTTTGCCTTTCACTTCTCTTCTTTTCCAGTTAATTCTAAGGCCTCCTCAGATAATCATTTTGCATTCTTTACATTTCTTTTTATTGAGGATGGTCTTGATCACTGCCTGCTGTACAATGTCATGAACCTCCGTTCACAGTTCTTCAGGCACTCTGTCTATCAGATCTAGTCCCTTAAATCTATTTGTCACTTCCACTCTATAATCGTAAGCGATTTGATTTAGGTCATGAATGATCTAGCGGTTTTCCCTACTTTCTTCAATTTAAGTCTGCATTTGGCAATAAGGAGTTCATGATCTGAGCCACAGTCAGCTCCCAGTTTTGTTCTTGCTGACTGTATAGAGCTTTTCCATCTTCAGATGCAATGAATATAATCAGTCTGATTTTGGTATTGACCATCTGGTAATGTCATGTGTAGAGTCTTCTCTTGTGTTGTTGGAAGAGGGTTTTGCTATGACAAGTGAATTCTCTTGGCAAAATTCTGTTAGCCTTTGCTTTGCTTCATTCTGTACTCCAAGGCCAAATTTACCTGTTACGCCAGGTATCTCTTGACTTTCTACTATTGCATTACAGTCCCCTATGATGAAAAGGACATCTTTTTGGGGTGTTCTAGAAGGTCTTGTAGATCATCAGAGAATTACTCAACTTCAGCTTCTTTGGTATTAGTGATTGGGACATAGACTTGGATTACTGTGATATTCAGTGATTTTCCTTGGAAACAAACAGATCATTCTGTCATTTTGAGACTGCACCCAATGCTGCAAATTGGACTCTTTTGTTAACTATGAGGGCTACTCCATTTCTTCTATGGGATTCTTGCCCACAGTAGTAGATATAATTTTAATCTGAATTAAATTCACCCATTCCAGTCCATTTTAGTTCACTGATTGCTAAAATGTCAATGTTCACTCTTACCATCTCCTGTTTGACCACTTCCATTTTACCTTGGTCCATGGACCTAACATTCCGGGTTCCTATAGAATATTGCTCTTCACTGCATCAGACTTTACTTCCATCACCAGTCACATCCACAACTGGGTGCTATTTTGCTTTGGCTCTGTCTCTTCATTCTTCTGGAGTTATTTCTCTACTCTTTCCCAGTAGCATATTGGGTACCTACTGATCTCGGGAGTTCATCTTTCAGTGACATATCTTTTTGCCTTTTCATACTGTTCATGGGGTTCTCAAGGCCAGAATACTGAACTGGTTTGCCATTCCCTTCTCCAGTGGACCATGTATACACCAATAGAAAACAAATGCACATTTATTTCAAAGGGAAATAACACATTTCATCCTCTTTCTTGAGACTCTTAGTATAAGTTTAGGTTTAATCATCTATGTATGATTTTTCAGCTGGGCTTCTCTTTTGGCTCAGACTGCAATGAAAGAATCTGCCTGCAATGCAGGAGACATGGGTTTGATCCCTATGTTAGGAAGCTCCCCTAGAGAAGAGAATGGTTACCCACTCCAGTATTCTTGCCTAGAGAATTCCATGGACAGTATTCTTGCCTGGAGAATTGCTGGCAGGCTGCAGTCCATGGGGTCACAGAGAGTCAGACATGACTAAGTCACTACAATTTTCACACTTTTATTACCCATTATCTCTGTTCTTTCTTAGATACTATGGTTAGGGCACTTTCATTTATGGAATCATATGAAGTGACTGGAGTTGGCAGAGAGAAAAATAAAATGTCACCAAAACAAGGTAAATAAGTAGTGAATAGCCTTCAATAATTATCCTGTGATCCTAAGATTATGAGGGAATTTGACATGTTTTCTACCTATCTACCTTTCTACCTTTCTACTATCGCTAGATTCTCCTGTTTGTTTATTTGCATGATATCCCCCAAATTCATAATCATATACTAGAAGAACATTTAGTCTAATCTTTGGCCATTCAAGTTTTTCCTAGAGGCCTCCTTTTCATAATCAAATATGCACATATCTGTCTCAAAAGAAGAATGTTCTTCCCTAAAAGAAACCACTTAATTCACTCATATATTCACAATATCGTGGTTGTGGGAGAGAAACAACATATTTACAGACTGCAATATGTAAATGCAATATTAATATAAGGTAGTTAAAGGCACAAAAGGTTTGTAGGATAGTGGGATAAATTAGGAATTGCATATGAGCTTTGCAAAGAAGCTTTAAAAATTACTATATCCTATGCTAGTGGTCTTTTCACTATATATTAAAAATATATTCAAATTTTAAACATGAAATTGACTTGCTTTCCTGCAAATGTGCTGTGAAGTAGATATATACACTCCAATGGATTTGTTGTATATGTGAGTGCTGTCCCAAATGTTGGACTGTAAAATTTAAGGGGATAACTTCAAAAACATTTATAGTATTTTAATTTCACCTATATTAGAGATTGCCTTTCTCAAATTTTTTTACCTCTATTTAATCATGCCTTTCTTCTTTTCTATCTTTGTATTCTCTATTTGAGCAAAAATAGAATATTTCTTCTTCACTTTCTGGGATATTCCTTTCAAGTCAATCTGCATTTTTTTTTTCCAGTAAGGACTCTACTTCTCTTTATCAGTTCTAAACAGTGTGACTCCTCCTTTATATTTCTGCACAATTGCAAAAAAGATTGGAGCAAATGGGTATTTTCCTTAAACTTCAATGCTAGTCATTTCAGTCCCTTCAATAAGTTACAAACAGTATACAGATAAAGCTAGTTTTGTCTGTGACAAATGGACAGCCACTCCGTGCACTTTCTGCTGCTTTTCTCTGAAAACCATGTCTTCCAGATCAAAATATGCCAAAATATGCCTTTATGCCAAATTTTTTAGAGTTTAAATAATAGTAAAAAAAAAAAAAAAAAAAAACTGATTCAATTTAATCACTCAGTTCAGGTCAGTTCAGTAACTCAGTCGTATCCAACTCAGACCCCATGACTGCAGCACACCAGGCCTCCCTATCCATCACCAATTCCCAGAGTATACCCAAACCCATGTCCATTGAGTTGGTGATGCCATCCAATCATCTCATCCTCTGTTGTCTCCTTCTTCTTTCGCCTTCAATCTTACCCAGCATCAGGGTCTTTTCAAATGAGTTAGCTCTTCACATCAGGTGGCCAAAGTATTGGAATTTCAGTCCTTCCAATCAACACTCAGGATTGATTGCCTTTAGGATGGATTGGTTGGATCTCCTTGCAGTCCAAGGGACTCTCAAGAGTCTTCTCCAACACCACAGTTCAAAAGCATCAATTCTTCAGGGCTCAGCTTTCTTTATAGTCCAACTCTCAAATCCATAAATGACTACTGGAAAAACCATAACCTTGACTAGACAGACTTTTGTTGACAAAGTAACGTCTCTGCTTTTTAATATGCTGTCTAGTTTGGTCATAGCTTTCCTTCCAAGCAGTAAGCGTCTTTTAATTTCATGGCTGCAATCAACATCTGCAGTGATTTTAGAGCCCCCCAAAATAAAGTCAACCACTGTTTCCACTGTTTCCCCATCTATTTCCCATGAAGTGATGGAACCAGATGCCATGATCTTCATTTTCTGAATGTTGAGCTTTAAGCCAACTTTTTCATTCTTCTCTTTAATTTTCATCAAGAGGCTTTTTAGTTCCTCTTCACTTTCTGCCATAAGGGTGGTATCATTGCATATCTGAGGTTATTGATATTTCTCCCGGCAATCTTGATTCCAGCTTGTGCTTCATCCAGCCCAGCATTTCTCATGATGTACTCTGCATAGAAGTTAAATAAGCAGGGTGACAATATATAGCTTTGATGTACTCCTTTTCCTATTTGGAAGCAGTCTGTTGTTCCATGTCCACTAGGTAGATGTACATACGAAGCTTTTAACTGATTTTAAGGTTTTAACTGCCAATAATGTTCATTTTACATTTTATTCTACTTCAAGTTTAGTAGCAGACTCTGAATGGGCTTCAGTTCTATGTTTGTGTGTGTGTATATATATATACATTCTAACATTAAAATGTTTTTCAAACATGTTTTATCCTGTCTTCTTCAGTTTTATAATTGCTGCTTGATTTGTTTTATAATATCATTCTGCTTACCTTTCAGAGTGACAATATGTATCTTTATAATACCTGTTCAATTAATATGCCTAAAATGATATAATGAAGGTTACTTTATATATCCTCTATTAGTAATAGGAATAGGAATAGGGAAAGGAGTACGTCAAGGCTGTATATTGTCACCCTGCTTATTTAACTTACATGCAGAGTACATCATGAGAAATGCTGGGCTGGAGGAAGCATAAGCTGGAATCAAGATTGCCGGGGGAAATATCAATAACCTCAGATATGCAGATGACACCACCCTTATGGCAGAAAGTGAAGAACTAAAGAGCCTCTTGATGAAAGTGAAAGGGGAGAGTGAAAAAGTTGGCTTAAAGCTCAACATTCAGAAAACTAAGATCATGGCATCCAGTCCCATCACTTCATGGCAAATAGATGGTGAAACAGTGTCAGACTTTCTTTTTTGGGGCTCCAAAATCACTGCAGATGGTGATTGTAGCCATGAAACTAAAAGACAATTACTCCTTGGAAGAAAAGTTATGACCAACCTAGACAGCATATTGAAAAGCAGACACATTACTTTGCCAACAAAGGTCTGTCTAGTCAAGGCTATGGTTTTTCCTGTAGTCATGTATGGATGTGAGAGTTAGACTGTAAAGAAAACTGAGCCCTGAAGAATTGATGCTTTTGAACTGTGGTGCTGGAGAAGACTCTTGAGAGTTCCTTGGACTGCAACGAGATTCAACCCATCCTAAAGGAGATCAGTCCTGGGTGTTCATTGAAAGGACTGATGCTGAAGCTGAAACTCCAATCCTTTGGCCACCTGATGCAGAGTTGACTCATTGGAAAAGACCCTGTGGTTTGGAAAGACTGAGGGCAGGAGGAGAAGGGGAAGACAGAGGATGAGATGGTTGGATGGCATCACTGACTCTGTGGACATGGGTTTGGGTAAACTCTGGGAGTTGGTGATGGACAGGGAGGCCTGGCGTGCTGCAGTTTGGGGTGGCAAAGAGGCAGACATGAGTGAACAACTGAACTGAACTGAACTGAACTAAGGTAGATATCACTAACATTTCTGTCAAGCCTTTTTCTTTCCCCTCAGATTCATTTTTTAATGTTTCTATTTTATCTTGTCTTGCTCTATTTTATATTTATCTTTAGTTTAAAATTCATATCGATCATTTTAAACTTAAATACTTTTAAACTTAAATACATTTAAGTAAATGTATTCATTTACTTAAATAAAATACAGAGTGTGTTATTCACTCAGTCATGTCCAACTCTTTGCAACCCTGTGGACTTTAGCCCACAAGGCTCTTGAGTCTATGGAATTCTCCAGCCAAGAATACTGGAGTGGGTAGCCATTCCCTTCTCCAGGGGATCTTCCGGATTCAGGGATCGAACTTTGTCTCCTGCATTGCAGGCATAATTCCTTACCACCTGAGCTGCTATTATTCTTACTCAATGCCATTGTCTAGTGATACCACAGTGTATGTTTCATTTAAGATGTGCTTATTTTTTAAGGGAACAAATAAAATGTATCTTCCTGAAAGACTGTATATACTTGGCAGAGCTCCTATCTGCTGGTTATGTATGCTACTAGGGTTTATGCCCTCTCTTTCACATTACATAGAAAGCATACTCATAAATCCCATAGAACTGTAAACCAGTCATTTTTATGACTACCATTAACGCTATATTTTTTTCTGTTAGTTCTCCATTATAGTCATTGGAGCAAATTAATGTTGAGTAGCTGATATGCAACTCATGAGTTTATAAACCTTCCTACACAGAGGTTTCACTACAACGGATAAAGTAAATTTATGAAATCACCATGCACATGAATATACTCTTTCTAGTGATTTTGTATGTTTTCTACCTAAAATTCTATTAGATTAGGAAATTATATTCATGTACATTTTTTTCTGTGTAATTTTTCACTAAAGGTATCCTCACAATAACTTCAAACTTCCTCTTTTTTATGTAAAGCAGAATAATCCCAAGGGTTGAAATACTCAATTTAACATCGTATTTTAATTACTTAGAAATGCAACCGTAGCTCTCGACGAACTTTCCTGTGGACATTTAGATGGAACTCTGTGCTATGGCTGAGCTGGCATCTTTTCTGGCTGTTAAATTACACATTTTCCTTTGTGTCACCAAGTTGATGAAACATCTGCTCTAGAAAAGCAAAGTAACTGGGCATAAAATAACAAAATTGTGTACTCAGAGCTATTTTAAAAAGAAATTGTCCAAATTTGAGACTTGAGTTTTTTTGGTAAATACAGTGTTTCTTTTTATTACTTTGATGGCAAAATTTTTAAAAATCCATTAAGCTTTCATATAGACAATGTGGTGTCTCTCTCCCTAGGAATAATGGATTAGCTAAATATTCTTAAATGCTTGTCAGTTCCCCAGTGTGTCTAAAATGTCTATCATATGCCATTCAGAAAGAGGTAGTCAGCACTGACAGAGAGGATAAATAATTGGAATAAAAGTGATGGAAATATCATTTTGAAATCTTCTAGACTTTGTTTGTACTTGAATATTTGTTAGCTGTTAAATATCTTGCAGCTTCCACTCCAGTGGGTGACTTCAAAACAGTATTTCCTTCATAGTACAGGAGTACCAAGTAAGAGAAGAGGATGGACAGAGCTCCAAAAAGGGGAATAAAGGAGAAAAGTCTGCCAAAGTGACAGCCTGAAAGAGGGAGGAAAAGCAAACTTTCCAAGAAGAAGCAAATACCAAAGGAATAGAGAAAGTCTTTGAAGTTCTCCAGTATTGTACTACAAAGTGCTATAATGATTTTGTCTTTTAGGCCTACATTTATTTTAAGGGAGGAAAGAGGGGCAGCACTGTTTGTATATAAAGTATTGATGAGAAATCATAAATTAGCCTTAAACATATTGATTGTGAGAGTGCTTGTGGATTTTATTGAAGTGCTTTTGCAAATTACACTGAAAACCACTGTTTTTCTTATTACTTCAATTAGACATTTAGTGTGAAAGGGGGCCTCTAGGGATGTTGAAAAAGAACTATGAAAATTTGTATTTTGGCATGGTAATGACTTAACTGCATTCAAACAGTGAAAGTATTTTAATCTTGTTAAGATGAACTGTTATTTCCAAACTATATACATATATATATATTATATATAAACTATATAATATATATATATATTTTAAACTGTTCTTTAAAAAGTTTATTTTAAAAAGTCAATATTCTTATATGCTACATGAAAGAAGGACCAATTATTCTATGATTCCTATCCCACTCTACAGAAATTTATGGTTGCACTCACTTTCCACATTAGTCTAGAAAATAACAATGATAACATTTTTAATGAGGGAGGAGAAGGGAGCAAGAGAGGATGAGATGGCTGGATGGCATCACCAACTCAGTGGACTTGAGTTTGAGTAAACTCCCGGAGTTGGTGATGGACAGGGAAGCCTGGGTTGCTGCAGTCCACGGAGTCGCAAAGAGTCAGACACAACTGAGTGACTGAACTGAACTGATGTGTGATTTAATGGGCTTTCCCAATGCCTCAGCGGTAAAGAACCCCACTGCAGTGCAGGTGCTGCAGGAGACACATGTTCAATCCCCTGGGTCAGGAAGATCCCCTGGAGGAGGGCATGGCAGTATTCTTGCCAGGAGAATATTGTGGACAGACGAGCCTGGAGAGCTAGAGTCCATGGCTTAGCTCTGGACTCTTTGTGACAAAGAGTCAGATGCTGCTGAAGTGACTTAGTACAGCACACCCAATTAATTTGCATTAAGGTCAAAGGCGCATATGTTAAGCATATAGTTCCACAGTTTTCATGATACCCAAACATGTAATTATAAAACATTTTCATCAGCAAGATCCCTAATGTCACTTCCCAGTCAATTTATACTCTCTGTTCCCAGGGAACCATGGTTATGGCTTCATTTGCCATCAATGGCTTTGCTTGTCCTAGAACGTCATATAAACTGAATAATATGCCATGTGCTCTTTAGTTGGGCTTCTTTCAGTTAGCACAGTGTTTTTTTCCAATTCATTCATGTTGTGTGTATTAGTAGTATATTCTTTTTTATTGTTGAAAATAAGTCCACTGAATATCTCTTTTATCCATTTTGGTATAGATAAACATTTAGCTCATTCTCAGTTTTTTGCTACTGTGAACACTCATGTTCAAATTTTATGTGTGCATGTTTTCCTTTCCCTTCTTGTTCATCCTCTCCAATAGTGTGAAAATGGTCTGATAGATTCACTAAATAAAGGTGCTGACCTATGGTACATCTGGGCTTCCCTGGTGGTTCAGATGATAAAGAAACTGCCCACAGTGCAGGAGATCCAGGATTGAGCCTTGGGGAGGATCACCTGGAGAAGGGAATGACAACCACTCCAGTTATTCTTGCCAAGAGAATGCCACAGACAGAGGAGCCTTGTGGACTATAGTGCATGGGGTCACAAACAGGAGGATACAACTCAGTGACTAACACTTTCACATGGTACATCTAGATGGTCCAGTTATTTTTGAACTGTATTATGATGAAGAGTGGGCTTCCTGGGTAGCTCGGCTGCTTAAGAGTCCACCTGCAATGCAGGGGGCCCCAGTTTAATTCCTGGGTCAGAAAGTTCCCCTAGAGAGGGGATAGTCTAACCACTCCAGTATTCTTGCGCTTCCCTGGTGGCTCAGATGGTAAAAAATCCACCTGCAATGCAGGAGACCTGGTTTTGATCCCTGGGTTGGGAAGATCCCCTGGAAGAGGGCATGGCAACCCACTCTGGTATTCTTGCCTGGAGAATTCCATGGATTGAGAAGCTTGGTGGGTGGGCTGCAGTTCATGGGGCCACAAAGAGTCAGACATGACTGAGCGCCTAAGCACAGCACAATAGCTGATGAAATATACGAGAATTAACACAGATCTGAGCAAAGCTACAAATGTATTGACATATGTTTCGTGATTCCATTTGAATGTGTACTATTATGATTTATTTTCTGATTGGCTTAGAAAAGAATACATCCATCAAAGCAATTAATCTATACCTGGTACCTAAGTGGACGCCAGTTTTCTCTCACCAAGATGCTAAATCAGGCACATAAACCTAATTCAGTTCTGTATTTTTGGTTAGTTTGAGGTTGTCTTTGGTCATCACTGACTTGTTCCAAGTCTTGATAAGAAAGCTGTTCAGTCTTTCACCATTAAATATGAGAAAGTTTCCTTTGATTCCATTCCAGCTAATGATTTTTTTTAATCAGTGGGTGTTGAATATTGTAAATTTTTTCTCTTTCCCTTGCATTGTTTAAGATATGATTCATGCTGTTTATCTTATAAATATGGAAAATTACTTTGATAAGCTTTGGATGTTAAACTTTCATTTTTGGATAAATTCATCTTGGACATAATTCTCTGTCCTTTTTCTATATTGTTGGATTTAACTTGTTCTTCTTTTGGTGAAGAGTATTATTTCTATATTTTTTTCTATTACAGTTGTTATACTTTGTGTCCTGTTTAATTGATCTTTGCCTATCTGTGAACATGTTATCCTATGCATTCTTCAAGAAATTCTACAGTTTTACTTTTCCAGTAGCATACACGATCCATTTTAGTTTTGAATATAGTGTACAAAGGTTTTTTTTTTTTTTTTTTTAATTACAGGCATCCAGTTGCTCAGCTGGTAAGGAATTCACCTGCAATGCAGGAGACCTGGTTCAACTGCTGGTTCAGGAAGATCCACTGGAAAAGGGGTAGACTACCCACTCCTGTATTCTTGAGCTTCCCTGGTGACTCAGCTTGTAAAGAGTCTGCCTGCAATGCGGGAGACCTGGTTTTGATCCCTGGTTTGGGAAGATCCTCTGAAGGAGGGAACAGCTAGGCACTCCAGTATTCCAGCCTGGAGAATTCCACAGACTGTATAGTCCATGGGGTTGGACAGGACTGAGCGACTTTCGCTCTCCAGTTGTTACCATACCATTTAACACCCATGAATCATTTGGATGTGCATCTTAAAAATCAATTGATTGCAGTTGCTTTTTGACATCCTCTATTTGTCTGCATTATATCACATTGTTATGATCTTATAGCTTTCAGTTCAGTTCAGTTCAGTTCAGTTGCTCAGTTGTGTCCAACTCTTTGCGACCCCATGAACCACAGCACGCCAGGCCTCCCTGTTCATCACCAACTCCCGAAATTCACCCAAACCCATGTCCATTGAGTCGGTGATGCCATCCATCCATCTCATCCTCTGTCGTCCCTTTCTCCTCCTGCCCTCAATCTTTCCCAGCATCAGGGTCTTTTCAAATGAGTCAGCTCTTCACATCAGGTGGCCAAAATATTGGAGTTTCAGCTTCAACACCAGTCCTTCCAAAGAACACCTAGGATTGATCTCCATTAGGATAGACTGGAGAGTCTTCTCCAACACTACAGTTCAAAAGCATCAATTCTTCGGCACTCAGCTTTCTTTATAGTCCAACTCTCACATCCATACATGACCACTGGAAAAACCATAGCCTTGACTAGACAGACCTTTGTTGACCAAGTAATGTCTCTGCTTTTGAATATGCTGTCTAGGTCGGTCACAACTTTCCTTCCAAGAAGTTCAGTTCAGTTCACTCGCTCAGTCGTGTCCAACTCTTTGCAACCCCATGAATTGCAGCATGCCAGTCCTCCCTGTCCATCACCAAATCCCGGAGTTCACTCAAATTCACATCCATGAGGTGGCCAAAGTACTGGAGTTTCAGCTTTGGCATCATTCCTTCCAAAGAAATCCCAGGGCTGATCTCCTTCAGAACGGACTGGTTGGATCTCCTTGCAGTCCAAGGGACTCTCAAGAGTCTTCTCCAACACCACAGTTCAAAAGCATCAATTCTTCAGTGCTCAGCCTTCTTCACAGTCCAACTCTCGCATCCATACATGACCACAGAAAAAACCATAGCCTTGACTAGACAGACCTTTGTTGGCAAAGTAATGTCTCTGCTTTTGAATATGCTATCTAGGTTGGTCATAACTTTCCTTCCAAGGAGTAAGCGTCTTTTAATTTCATGGCTGCAATCACCATCTACAGTGATTTTGGAGCCCAGAAAAATAAAGTCAGCCACTATTTCCACTGTTTCCCCATCTATTTGCCATGAAGTGATGGGACCGGATGCCATGATCTTAGTTTTCTGAATTTCAAATCAGGTAATATAAGACCTCCAAATTTATTTCTTTTAAATTTGTGTAAGTTATTACGTATTCTTTGACTTTTTCCTTATAAATTTTAGCTGTAGCATGTCAATCTCTCAAATATGCCTACTACAATTTTGATTTACTGAGTTAAATCTATAGATATAAGTTTGGGGAAAACTGATATCTCAATAATACAAGTTACAAAAACTGAATTTATGGTTTGCATGTGTGTGTAGTTTTTTGTAGATTTTTAAAATTTCCTTTATATATGATCAGGCTGTCTTCAGATAAATATTTTATCATTTACTTTTCACAGGGCTTATATTTCTCATATTTTCATGTTGCAATATAATATTGAATAGAAGTATGAGAGCCCATGAAAGAGACCTTACGATTTCAAGAATATAGAGCTATGGACTACATCATTTCCTCCACACTGTTCTGTTTTCACTGTCTTATTGCAACCAAATGAGACAGAGAGATCCAGCTGAAATATTTCTGATTTCTTGATTCAGAGAAATGATAAAAGATAATAAAATGCTATGGTTTGAAGCATTTGAGTTTTGAGATGATTTGTTAATACTAATAGAATAGAAAGAATGGAATGCTGTCTTAACAAACTTCTAAAATTTGTGGCATAGCTTCTGGGGTCAAGAAGTAAGCAAAACCAGGAATGATCTTGAGATACTCAAAATTAAATAATAAAGAGTCTTAAAGAGTGAGGAAAGGAGCCTGGAGAAGATTGTCTGTGAGAGTTTACAGGAATGCAAGGGAAATACTGAACTTGGTGAATGCTGTCGACTGCACTAAGAATAGGAATTAGAAAATGCAATGAAACTTGACAATTTGGCAAAGAATATTTCTGGGGAGGAAATCAAATGTCCCAAAGTAGCCTCTTGTTACTCCATAGATAAAAATGAAGATGAAAAACAAGAGCTAAAGTTAATTTTTAAGTTAAAAGTTCATTATTTCCTGTATTTGAAAATAAAGCTGTTTTCAATGTCTGTATCTACATCTAGAAAAGCAACAAGAACAGCAACAACAACAACTAAAACCCACAAAGCATTATCATGTTAAAAATATTTTAGGAGAAATCTTTAATCCAGTCTGTGCCTATAAGACCCTTTATTAAGTCTTCATAGAGAATTAGTATCTTAAAAACCCTTTTCAATAGACAAAAGATCTCCTAAGCATCTAAGAAATACTATGTAGATCTCATATATTAAACCACAGGTACTTTCAAGAATCTTTTTGTGGGTTGTCCTGTAGCCTATGGTTAGAGAGCCCAAGGTAGAGTGGAGCTTATCTGAAGATACTTATTATAGTGCCTTTTCTAATGGAATGGATTATGTTTCAACACTGAAGAAATCCACATAATTTTTAAAAGGATTATACCAACTTAGACCCAAAGATTATACTGAAAGTGACCCAAAAAAGTGAAAAATTGCTAAGAGGAATAAATACTACAGGAAGGAAGCAAACTGAGTGCAGGCACTGCCTGCTTTCTATAGGAAATAATAATCCAGAGGGTAAAACAAAAAGCCAAAAATGTAAAGCCAAGAGTCATGGAGAACTTGTACACATTTCCAGCCAGATTCCAGAACTGGTATAGGTATACCTCCTGTGTGCCCTTTTCTTTTGTCTTTTGTGTACAGGAGAATACACAGGTGGTTTTTCTATTCCTGTCTTATAATTATATGTTGGAGATAGTGGTATAAAGCATGTAACCTGTCTCATTATTTGACATGTCTTCATGTTTAAAGGAATAATATTCAAGGAGTTATACCCGAGGAGCTGGAACCTGAGGGTTCTCATCTGAATCTTTACATGATTTAGCTATGGAGACCCAAACCCTCCAATTGATACTGTAGTAAGAAAAGACTTAGGGGTCTTAGGGTAGGGTACAAGTGTATTTTCATATGAAATGACGTCATTGTGAGAATCCAGATTAGCAGATTTGATATTTTAGCATGATCATAATTGTATTTCTTTTTACACTGTGACTTTCACATCCTTCACTTCATGTGAAAAGGCTTGTATTTTAAACCCCCTGCCCTTGACTCTGGGAAAGCTAGAGTCTATGGTGGAAGTGACTATAGGTGCCTGCCTAGGCTAGGTAATAAAGATGCAACTTCTCCCTTGCAGCCTGGAACTTAAAACTATTTTCTAAGTTATTCAATTGTACCAAGGCTTCCATGTTATAAAGATATCCAGACTAGTTGAGACAGAGAAGCCTTAAAACTACAGGAAAAGAAAGAGATTGCTTCCATATACCTCCACTTCCACCTACCCCTACTGTTTCCTCTCCATCAGTCTCTGACTGTGACTACACGAGTTACCCCAAACCGGAAACAGAAATCAAGCCCTTCCTGAATTCTTGATGCACAGAAACTGGGAGATAATATTTGTGGTTATCTTAAACCACAAAGTTAGGGTTATTTGTTAGGCAGATGTAGATAACAAGCACTCTTAACCAGTTAAAATTTTGTTTTTACTTTTCTTTTTATAAGCTTTAGTGGATCCTTTCAATAGTCTATTTCTCTCAGCATTATGTTCGTGTTTTTCTTTATATCCCAGAGTATGTTTATGATAGCTATTTTAATGTTTCGTGTCTTATTTTCATCATGTCTGTATCAGTTTCTATAGACTGATTTTTCTCCTGGTTATGAGTTACATCTTTATTCTTCTTTGTATGCTTAATAATTTTATTGGGCATTGGACATGACAAATTTTATTTTTGAGGGTAGCTTTTTGTCTTCTGAAGACTCCTGAAGTTTGTTTTGACCAGCAGTTAATTTTTTGTTGTTGTTTCATTGCTAAGTCGTGTCTAACTCTTTTGTGACCCCATGGACTGTAGCCCACCAGGCTCCTCTGCCCATGGGACTTCCAGGCAAGAATACTGGAGTGGGTTGCCATTTCCTCCTCCAGGGTATCTTCCTGACCCAGGGATTGAACCTGGGTCTCCTGCATTGGTAGGCAGATTCTTTATTGCTGAGTCACAGGGAAGCCCAGCAGTTAATTTATTTGTAGATTAATTTGAGAGGTCCTTCTTGAATAACCAGGTGTTTTTAAAATTTCCATGGAGTCTAGAAACTCATAACTTAAACACCTCTTACCCATGCATGTAATAATATAGGAATTATTCAGCACAACTTTCCCCATCCCGGAAGTGGTTTTCTGCTCAGTCCCTAGTAGTTTCACTTTATCCAGCTTTGCTTTTAACAAGAGTCAAAGGAAGCTTTAGGAAGATCTGTGGAACTCTTATGCATAGCTGTCTTCTCTCCTGTACCTTGCCCCTCCAATTCAAGTACCCTTTCTGTGTGTGAACTCAGAAGGCTGCTCTGGTCTATTTCTGTTACCTCTCCCATCATCGCAATGTGGGTGGTGCCTCCAGAAGGATGGTGGACTAATTTTAGGAGTCAGGTAATTATTTTTTCTCTTAGGAATCAGAGTCCTGTGATGCCTACTTTCCAATGCCTGAAAAGACACATTTCATGTAGTTTGTACTATTTTCTTCTTCTTTGTTGTAGGAGGTCCAGCTATTCCATCAGAGTTGGAACTTTTTTTTTTTCCCTCCTAATGTGTTCTAAGGGCTTCCCTCATATCTCAGTCGGTAAAGATTTTGCCTGCAATGCCAGAGACCTGGGCTCGATTCCAGGGTCAGGACGATCCCCTGGAGAAGGAAATGGCAATCTTCTCCAGCATTCTTGCCTGGAAAATCCCACGGACAGAGGAACCTGGCAGGCTACAGTCCATGGGGTCGCAACAGTCGGACACGACTCAGCGACTACACCACCACCACCACCACTGTGTTCTAATTTATTTTTGTAAGATATCTTCTAATGTGGTAAGTCAGTCTCATCTTCCTTCTAATCTAGTGTTTCCTTTAAGGTTACATTTTTCATATTTAATGTTTTTATTTTATTCTTTGCATTTCCAACAGTCATCAAGTCCCCTTGTTATTTTATAGGTTCTATATTTAGATGTTTTTGCTTTAATCATAACATTCTCATCATCATTAAATGTTCAACTGTCTTCCATTGTTTTGTCATCTTGTATTAGTCCATTCTCACGTATTTTGTAATTTTTGCCTTTGGATATCAAATCAGTTCTTTTTTTCATGAAAATCCTAGTTATAACTATGTCTGAAATTTAGCAGCTGTCCTTATAGAAGATTTTGAGTTTGTTTAGGCAGGGTCATGTGGACAGGTTAAAGACCAGTTTTATCTTGGTGTTTCAGTTTGGGCTTAATTCTCTATATATTTAATTTGGGAGTCCAGTGTTTCTACATACATAATGTCTAATTTTCTAACATATTTCAAGTAACATTTTTTTTCAGTCATGTCTTGGGACTGATAACTTGTTTTTGCTGTGCCCAGTCTGTATCTATGCCAACATGAGCAAAGTTTTTCTTCTTTTATTTGAGGTGACAGTTTTACTAGGGTTTCTGTTTTGTCCAGGCTCTTTTTATGCAAATAAAGAGACAGGTCTGCTTACTTTAAGTTCATTTTCAACATAGGTGCTTAAACACCAAATGGTATGTCCATGTTTAATATATTTAATGAAATGTTTGTGGGTTACAATAAAGACAGAGGTCTTGTCATTTTGGTTTAATCTGACATCTTGAGTAAAAGATATGATCTGAATTTTATATCTCTACTCTTCTTTGTCAAATCAACTTAGATTTCTGAAACCTGCTGAATAATGAACCCAATATGATTTTCTTTGCTTATGTAATTTGATATTTTATGTTAGCAATGTAGTAAAAGATACTCTTGTTTATGATTTTAAAATTACCATATTTAGAAACATTTCAATATTTTACTGTATATCAGAAATTATTCTAGGCATTTATATATATTACCATATTTAAATGCCATCCTATATTTCTGGAAAATTATATGAATTCTATTAAGATTTTCAAAAAACCTTAAAAGGGATGACATTTAAATCACATTATGGACTGTAATATTTATGGATGATATGATTTACAAGTTTTGTTTCAAAATAATATAGAAGTTGGTGAATTATAGATTTAAGAAAATTGCCATGCATTGGTAATTACTAATACTAATAACTATGTAGGGGTTTATTTTACTATTCTCTATATTTTTAAAAGGATAACAAGTTTCCTTTACAAGAATATTTGACACATAAACATTATACAGTGGGATTTATCCAAGGGATCCCAGGATGGTTTAGTATCCACAAATTAATCAATGAGATACAGACACTAATTGAAGAATAAAAGCTACATGATCATCTCAATCAATTCAGAAGAAATTGGCAAAATTCAGTGTCCATTTATAATAAGAAATCTCCACAAAATGGATACAGAGGGAAATACCTCAACATAAAGGCCATATATGACAAGTTCACATCTAACATCATCTTCAGTAGTATAAAGCTAAAAGCATTTCCTTTAAGTTCAGGAATAAGACAAAGATGCCCACTATCACTATTTTTATTCAATATAGTATTAGAAATCCTAGCCACAGAAATCAGACAAGAACAAGAAATAAAAGATATCCCAATGGGAAGGAAGAAATAAAACTGCCACTGTTTACAGATGACATGATACTATAAATAGAAAATCCTAAATATGCCACCAAAATCCATAAGCAGTCAATGAATTTAGCAAATGTGAAGGATACAAAATTAGTATGCAGAAATATTTTTCATTTATATTCATTTAGTATGTACTAAAAACAAACTATCAGAAAGATAAATTAAGAAAATGATCCAATTTATAACCATATAAGAAAGAATAGAATATGTAGGACTAAATCTAGTGAAGTAGGTTAAAGACTTGTACTTGGAAAACTGATGAAGGAAATTGAAGAAAACACAAATAGATGGGAAATATATACTGTGTTCATGGATTGTAAGAATTAACGTTTTGCAAATAACCATATTACCCAGGACAACCTACTGACTCAATATAATCCCTATCGAAATAACAATAGAATCTTCCACCGAGTTGGAACAAGTAATTCTCAAAGTTGTGTAAAAACACAAAAGACTCCAAATAGCAAAAACAACTTTGAGAAAGATAGAGAAATCTGGAGGTATCATACCCTCTAATTTCAAAATATACTACAAAACTATAGCCATCAAAACAATACAGTACTGACACAAAAACAGAACATAGATCAACCGAACAGAATAGAAACTCAGAAATGAACCCACATACATATGAGCAATTAATCTACAACACAGGAAGCAAGATTATTCAATGGTAAAAAGATAGCCTCTTCCATAATTGGTGCCAGGAAGACTGCAGACGCATGCAAAAAAATCACGCTGAACTATTCTTTCAAACCATGCACAAAATTAAGTCAAAATGAATTGAAGTCTTAAAGATAAGACCCCAAACCCTAAAATTCCCAGAAGTAGACTTAGGTCGTATGCCCTTTGACATCAGTTTTTTGGATGTGTCTTTGATGTTAGTCTTTTAGGATATGTTTCCTTAGACAACAGAAACAAAAGCAGAAGTAAACAACTGGAACTACATCTAACTAAAAATCTTTTGTACAGTGAAGGAAGCTAGCAACAAAATGAGAAGGTCACCTGCCAAGTGGGAGAACATATTTGCAAATGATAGATCCTACAAAGGGTTAATATCCAAAATATACTAAGAACTCATGCAACTCAACATTAAGAAAAAAACAACTAAAAATAGGCAGCGGTTCTGAATAGTATTATTTCTCAAAGAAGACATACACATGGCCACCAGGCACATGAAAACATACTTAACATCACTAATTATCAGGCAAATGCAAATCGAAACAAAACAAAATATCATCTCACACCTATCAGGGAGGCTATTATCAAAAAGAAAACACCCACTGTTGGCAAGGATGTGAAGAAAAAGAAATTCTCATGCACTCTTGGTAGGAATGCAAATTAGGGCAGCCACTATGGAAAACAGTATGGAGATGCCTCAAAAAAGTAAAAATAGAACTACCATATGATCCAGAAATCCCACTCCTGGGTATATATTCAAGAAAACAAAAACCTCAATTTGAAAAGATATATAAACTTCTGTGTTTATTGCAGCATTATTTACGAAAGCTAAGATACAAAAGCAATTCAAGTACCCATTGATAGATGAATTGATAAAGATGTGACATATATGCATATATATGCATATATGCATACACACAAATGGAATATTTCTCAGCCATAAAAAGGATGAAATCTTGCCACTCATGGCAACATGGATGCACCTAGAGGGTATTATGCTAAGCGAAATAAGTCAGAGAAAGATAAACACTGTATGATTTCACTTATATGTGAAATCTATGAAAGAAAACAAATGAACAGATAAGAGTTTTCAGGTTCAGAGAACAAACAGGTGGCTGCCAGAGGGGATGGGGCTGGGGAAAAGAAAGAAATAGGTGAGGGAGATGGACAGGTATAAAATTTCAGTTTCAAAATCAATGAATCACAGGTATAAAATACACAGTGTGGAGAACACAGTCAGTAACTATGTACTATCTTTGTATGGTGACACATTGTAACTAGAACTTTCATGGTGATTATTCACTGAAATATATAAAAACAACAAATATATGCCATATAACAAGAACTAATACAGTGTTGTAGATCACTTACACTTCAAAAACAAACACACAAGCAAACTCACAGAGCAAGAGATCAGATTTGTGGTTATTAGCAGCAGGGTGTTGAGGAAAGCGAAGCTTGGATGAAGGCAGTTAGAAGTCAAAAGGTGTTTACAAACCTCCAGGTAAAAGGTAAATAAGTATTAGGGGTGCAATAGAAGCGTGATACATATAATTAACACTGTTATACATTACATATGAAAGTTATTGAGTATATCTTAATTCTTATCACAAGAAAAAAAATGTTTTTCTATGTTTTTATTTTTGTGTCTATGTGATGGATGCTTATTAAACATAATGTAATAATTGTTTTATAATTTATATAAATCAAATCATTATGCTGTGCACTTTAAACTTATACAGCGATATGTGTCAATTATGGGGCTTCCCTGGTGGCTCAGACAAAAAGAATCTGCCTGCCATGCAGGAGACCTGGGTTCGATCCGGGAGTCAGGAAGATTCCTTGGAGAAGGAAATGGCAACCCACGTCCAGTATTTTGCCTGGAAAATCCCATGAACAGAGGAGCCTGGCAGGCCACAGTCCACGGAGTTGCAAAGAGTCAGACATTATATAAAATGTCAATTAAATAAATACAACTGGAAGAAAATGCATAACAAATAAAAGTCTTAGAAAATGTTAATCGTTCAGTCATGTCTGACTCTTTGTGACCCCGTGGACTGTAGCCCACCAGGCTCCTCTGTCCATGGAATTTTCCAGGAAAGAATGTTGGAGTGTGTTGCTACTCCCTTCTCCAGAGGATCTTCCTGACCCAGGGATCGAACACAGGTCTCCTGCATCGCAGGCAGACTCTTTACAGTCTGAACCGCCAAGAAGTGAAGTGAAAGTATTAGTCACATTCATGTCCAACTCTTTGCAACTCCCATGGACTATAGCCCACCAGGCTCCTCTGACTATGGAATTCTCCAGGCAAGAATACTGGAGTGGGTTGCCATGCCCTCCTCTAGGGGATCTTCCCAACCCAGAGATTGATCCCAGGTCACTGCATTCTTTACAGTCTGAAGAAAGTATCATGTTTATGGGAATGACTGAGATTCTAAGCAGTACAACAGCATTCCATAAGCCAAAATAGGGGGAGAGCCTCATGAACTAGCTATTCTATATCTGAAATAAGGATTCTTATGTAGAGAGAAAATGAGTTATAAAAAATGATGTTTGCCTCACATTCTTTTCTTGCATATTAATTTATAAAAAGTGTTATCTATTAAAATTTAGAAATGAAATTTCTTAAACATATCCAATAATAAAAAAATATATATCTTCAAATATTTTTTCAAGTTTTTAAGCAATCACTAAGTTATGGTATTCTCATAAATTCCTTTATGAAAGGTAAAATACATACTTTGTATTTCAAAATATAAACTCACTTTTTGTTACATTTGTGGTACTTAAAGCAGAAAATTTCAAATTGCAATTTCAAAATGCATCTAAAATCAAAGAGAGTCTATTGAAAACCTAATAAACCCTAAGAAGGAGTTACATTAGCATTACAAAATAGGGCCTTGTTATCAATTCTACTTATTGTTAATAACACAAATGGAGCAATGTTCTAACTGAAGCTTAATTTGAACAGAAAACAGAAAATTTTAAGGCCTCTTTATTTGTTTGCAGTGAATTTCCTAATGTGAGAAAGAATGAAAGAATATTTTATTGCTGGAAACTAATTTTCATTAGGAATATAGCTTTTTTGAAAGAACAATCTAGGAAGATAATTGGGGCAAATAAAAATATGTGTGGGATACACATGAACAAGTTTTCAAATGAATGTAGCTAGAACTAAGTCCAGATTACACTCATATTGAAAACATCATGTCCTTTGATACCTCTGAATGCCTTTTGGCATGAAGTACAAGGACCGCAGCTGGGGCTTTTAGCTTGTGATTGATATACTTAATGAAGCCATTCTCATGTATTGTTAGTTGCCCCTTTAAAACAAAAGTGTTTTTCCTGAATAGTTTGATTAGCTTTTTGATATTTTTCAGCTTCTTCAATCAATTATTTTCCAGGCAGTATCAATCAAGCAGAAAGTTAGCATTACTGAAGTATTAGATACTAACCTTCCATAGCCTCACTCTGAACTAGGAAGAGAGCATTTTTTATTCTCATTCTAAGATTCACTAGCTTGACTTGCGAGAAAGCTAACCTAGAATGAAAAGAATCCTGCCTTCTCTAAAGCAGGCTGTTGCACCCGGGGAAGTTTTTATGCCCCTTGCGGTTGAAGGTGCTTTTAATCCACTGTGGAAGCAGCTTGAGTTACTGAAGATGACTGAGGACCTTAGCTATTGTTAAGGCCTGTTCAGGTCTATTCCTCAAAAGTCTAGAGCAGTCTAAAGAACATGAAGTCTGGCTTCTTTTCTTTGATAGAGTATATTTCTACTACATAAAACACATCTTTATGTACTGAAAGAAGGATTTCCTTTATACGTATGTCTCATTAATCTCTATACCTTGTCCCCAAAAGGTCCTCTTTCTACATAGAAGGGGAGGAAGCAGTAAATTATCTTTTTTTTAATGATAACTTTTATCAATTTGCATATTGGAAACTAATAAGCAATACACCTTCGGGTATTAAAATACTTCTTATCTCTAGCTGGAAATAAGATGCAGCCTACTATATTTTCTGGAGTGGAGCCACTTAGCCTGAAGGTAATACATACTTCTTTTTTTTTTTTTTTCATTTCTTTCTGATAAGAAGCCGTCAGTCCTCTTTGATTTATAGTTCTCATAAATAAGGTAATTCATTTCATGATTAATTTTAGTTCTAAACCATTTGCATATTGAATAAGAGATTCAGAAATGCCTATGAGAAAATAACTATGTACCTTTGTTTACATTTAATAATCAACATGATTTATGCATCCAACACATTTTTTTTTAATCATAGCTCTCACTTTAAATGAATCTCATGGAAATATTTTGGCCATTTTATATTACCTTTTTATATTTTAAATTTAAAGGCAATATAGAGCCTATGCTCCACTTCAAGACCTTACTTCCTAGTTCAGCCAGTGTAAGGTGAACTAGATTTACCAAGACTTTACTTTTGCTTAAATGCAATTTCCCTGATAGCTAAGTTGGTAAAGAATCTGCCTGCAATGCAGGAAACCCCAGTTCAATTCCTGGGTCGCAAAGATCCTCTGAAGAAGGGATGGGCGACCCACTCCAGTATTCTGGCCTGGAGAATTCCATGGACTGTAATAGTCCACAGGGTCACAAAAAGTCGGACACAATTGAACGACTTTCACTTTCAACCTCGCTTTACTCTTGGGTCTATTTCCTGTACCTTTGTAAACTCCTGATGTCTATAGGAAATTATTGGTAATTATTCCCAAACAACCCAAACTTCAGGACACTAATATGCTTGGAGCTATCCTAGGCTAATGATGTGAGTTGGACAGTGCATAAAATGCCTCCCTCTTAGTCCCAGGGGAAGGAAGACCTGAAGCTACTGTCATATCAACATCAACCACCTAATATTGTGTTAGTTTGGGCAACTAACACAATATTTCATTATACTGGTTTTTCCTCCTCTCATGGTAGGAAAGGAGGAAAGCCAAAACATCTCAGGGTATTGTCCCTGAGATAATGTTCACAAATAAACCTTTGTCTTAGGCGTGTATGTTTTTGAGTGTTTTCCTAAGTCTACTTAGGATATTGCTTTTGAGATTCATTTCCATCTGTGTGTGAATTTTATGTTGAATGTTGTACAGACATACAATGTTTATCATTAAGCAGTTGAAGAACATTTAGGTTACATTCAGGTTTTGGCAGATAAGAATAAAACATTTACAAACTTTTGTATGTGGGCATTAGTGTAAACATATGTTTTAATTTTTTTGCAATGGCACCCCACTCCAGTACCCTTGCCTGGAAAATCCCATGGACGGAGGAGCCTGGTGGGCTTCAGTCCATGGGGTCTCAAAGAGTCAGACACGACTGAACGACTTCACTTTCACTTTTCACTTTCATGCCTTGGAGAAGGAAATGGCAACCCACTCCAGTGTTCTTGCCTGGAGAATCCCAGGGATGGGGGAGCCTGGTGGGCTGCCGTCTCTGGGGTCGCACAGAGTGGGACACGACTGAAGCGACTTAGCAGCAGCAGCAGCAGCAGATGCGTTATTAGAATTCGAGTCGCTTTACCTACCTGCCAACACTTGTTCGTGTCAGGTCTTTCTTCATTTGTCTCTTTTTTTGCTCATTTGGTTGGATGTGTTGTAGTATTTCACTGTGGTTTTAACTAGCTTAGTGACTGATGATAGTGACCATCTTTACATGTGCCTATTTTAAATACATATCTTTTCTGTAGCAAATCATTTTTTCATGTATTTCACCCATATTTACTGAATTGTTTCCTTTTTAGTAATTTTTGAGGTTTCTTTGTATATTCTCCTTGTTGGTACTTTATTAAATGTGTTTTTCAAATGTTTTCTCTGAGACTATGGTTTGCCTTTTCTTCTTATTTTTTTTAATGCTGTTGTGCAAAGAGCAGAAGGTTATATGTGTGCCCTATCTAAAAAATAATTGTGTACCTCAGTATCATACAGATTTTCTCCTATGCTTTCTTCTAGAAAGAAGTTTTAAATTTTACTTTTACTTTTATCTTTATATTATTTTCCTTCCACGTGGATGTGCAAATGTTTCAGTAGCACTAAATCAATGAAGAAAATATTTCTCTGCTGAATTACATTTCCAACTCTGTCAAAACTGTAAGAAATTAGAAGCTCATATAGAAGAAATTTGTGCTATAATATCTAGAGCTTAGTCTGATAAGCACTGTCTTGTAGTTTTATTAGGCATTTGCTATGAAAGAGAAAGAACTTTCTACTTTTATACTAAGTACTACTTACTGTATTATGTTCCAGGCAAGAGTACTGGAGTGGGGTGCCATTGCCTTCTCCGTGTAAGTAAGCAGCACTCTTCAAACCGGAAGACCACATTTCGAAATTTTAAACTATAAATACATGAAATGCATAAATGTCATCAACAGATCTAATTACTTTCTCTGGTTTACTATGCTCTGGCTACACCACTCTCTTTACTAGTTATCTCCCATGCCTTGTATATTCCCACCGTGGAGTCTTTGCAACCAGATTCCTTTACCTGAAAAATCTCATTTAGACTAATCCTTAAATGTCACCTTTATAGAAAGGCTTTCCTTTCCACCTATTAAAATTATGATGCTCTCTCCTTTCTCACAGCGCTATATGACAGTATGCCATTTACAGGTGTCTCTTGAACAATATCACTTTGAACTGCATGGGTCCACTTGCATAGACCCATTAAAACAAAAGTGTATCATCTGTAGTTGGTTGAATGCAGTGATGTGGGACAGCACATACTGAAGGCCAACTATTAATATAAACTATTCACGGATTTTCAACTCAGTGTGGGGCTGGTGCTCCTAACACCTGCAGTGATCAAAGGTCAATTGTATTTGTTTTCTGCCCTATATCCTCCCTTTAGCATAAAAGCTCCATGAAAGGAGGGATTTTACTTTTTTTCATAGCTTTGTTTTGCTTACTGTTTGATCTACAGTGGCTAGATCAGCCACTTAGTACATCAAAGGCATGCAATAAATATTATGTAACAAAGAAATGAAGAAATGTCCATTATTTTAGGAGGTATAATTTTTATAACAAGTAGAATACTCATTCATAATCAAAATATCTAGCTTTGATTTTACAAATGCTTACTACTAAATTTGAACACATAATTTTTGTTTTTATTAATCTCTTAATTTAAATGTCATCATGTACATTGACTTCTTTTCCCTGAAATGTCCAAGGGTTTCAGTCCTCACTAATCACTGTTTCTTTCATTACTAGGAAAATTGTTGTTCAGTATGCCATATACTTCTATACTTATTATGCTAAACAGTAATTTGAAATTTATTTAACCTTTTTATATTTGTCTTTTTTCCAGAGTACAGTGACCAAATTGAGGGGAATCAGCTTTATTTTTTTTAAATAGCCAGATTAAGACAATGGGTCAATTTATTTATCCTCAAACCATCATTGATGAAGACATGTCCGATGTCTTAATGGAATCTGACTCTTTGTGGCTATGGATTGAAGGCTCTCCCCTTTTTTTACTGTATAGGAGCAGATAGATGTTTGAAAACCTTTCAGTCTGCCCTTTGCCATCCATGCAATTCACCTAATGTGCTATGTGCTTAGTCAGTCAGTTGTATCCAATTCTCTGTGACCCCATGGACTGCAGCCCACCAGGCTCCTCTGTCCATGGGGATTCTCCAAGCAAGAATACTGGAGTGGGTTGCCATGCCCGCCTCAATTTATCTACCACTAAGAGGCAAAAAGTCAAGTATTATGTCTATAGTCTACCTAAAATTGCCACACAGACTGGATCTTCCAGCATTCCCCTTGGATTTTCCTGGAACAGTCAAAATTTGACCAACCCAGATGCGCTGTCTTCCGATATAACCCATTCTTCACCACTTTCTAAGGGTCATGGTCCCTTACACCTTCTTGTGAACCATAAGATTTCCTCAGCTTCCTCCTGTGTGTCAGACATTTTCAAACCTCTTAACAGGGAGGTTGTTTTCTTTTCCCTAGGATACAGAGAGGGACAGGAGAGCTTCAGGCCTCAGAGATGGTTCAGAGGAGGAGATCCACATGGCGATGTGGATGGAAGAACATCCTTATCTCCTTTCTTGACGTCAGATAAAGCAAGGAAATTTATTTAAAAATCTAATATTTTTGTCATTAAGTTAGAAATGTCAGCATTCACAAAATATTTGTGGTCTAGTTTGGTGGAAGAATGTCCTTCCCTTGTCCCTAAATTTCATTTAAAAGTCCTTTTATTTGCCCTTTTCCAGTGCTGGCAAGGGAAGCAGATGAATCTTGAAGACAAGAACTATATACTTTATTTGATAACTATATCTTTATCAGATCCTGTGTCCTACGTAGAATTAATTCTTGATGCTGGTGAAGAAAATAATTGAAAATATAAAATCTATTTCTTAAAAAAAGCTAGTTTTTTTCTTTATTTTGATAGACTTAATACTGTTCCCATTTATAATTCTATTTTTACATTTCCCACTCTCTTTTATTCAAATTTCATAAAATCCATTTAAAGCCTCCCTCCATTTTATTCCCATCTCGGCAGTGAAAAAAACAGAATTTTTAAACTTTATACTCTAATATACATTTAGCCTTGTTTAATACTATCTTTCAAAAGGCTGGCATTTCTCTTACTTATGACAGCCTTTTCTTATGTATTCATCTGCTTAATGCGTCACGCTTTCAAAAGCACTTTACACATTATCTCTTATTAGATGCAACACAGCAGCCTTGAGGAGGAAAGAATAGTACCCTTCACCTCATTTTACCTGTGCCAAATAAGAGAAGCTAAAACGCATACCTTTAGTTCACATGGGGGTGGGAGAGAGAAGTGAAGTCTTCTGCCCTACTTTTCAGTGCTATCTCTACTATATCACAAAGCCACTCAGAAACAATACAGATGAGTTTTCTAATATTGCATATGGAGCACTATTGCAAATGAAGGCACTCACTAAAGGCTACACACTCTAGGTTTTTTGAAGTTTATATGAAATTCTAGAAAAGGCAAAACTGTAGTTTGCTTCCTGGCAGATCAGTGATTGCTCAGAAGCAAGAGTAGACAGGGGTAGGTGTTGACTGCTAAGGGACACAGGATTTTTTTCGTGTGTGTGTGGTGACGGGAGTGTTCTAAAGCTTAACACTGGGGGCAGTTAAATGACTGTGTCCCCAGTCTATCCAACTACACACTTAAAATGAAGGACCTGTTACTTCTGTATTAATAACATAAATATAGTTTAACTTATTACCAAGCATGATTAATCAGTTTCTCTTATGCTTTGCCTTTAAGCCTTGGTAACTGGTTAAGGTTGAGGAGGTTTTTGAAAGTGCAAAGCCATGTGTTTTTTTTCTCATCTGCCCTGATCTACTAATCACCAGGGCACTACTGTGCTATTTAGAACATGGAATGAGGTCAAATTTCTCTCTCGTGAAGAGTAAATAGCAAATGTACTTTAAAAAGTACTTGGTGTTTAATGCCTAATCCTTAAGATAATTTATGTTAAAAAAAAAAAAAAAGTCAAGACATGCTACTTTATTAGAAAAGAATTTGTAACATTTTTTCCATATGTCCAACCACATGCATTTTAAAATAAGAAAGCATGAGCCCAGTGGAGAGTGAATTGAAGCAATGTAAGTATGTATAAGCTTGGGTTCTTTCTCATGGTTCCTTCTCATTCATAGTCCTGTCAACAACTTGAAACAATTTTTCCCTCATCAATATTTTGTCTGTGGTATCAGTGCTTGTACTTCATAAAAATACTATGTAAAAGTATAAATATAAAAAGAAAACAGTAACATAATGAACCTTAGTCAGTTCAGTTCAGTCACTCAGTCCTGTCTGACTCTTTGCAACCGCATGGACGCCAGGGCCTCCCTGTCCATCACGAACTGCCAGAGTTTACCAAACTCATGTCCATCGAGTCCATGATGCCATCCAAGCATCTCATCCTCTGTCGTCCCCTTCTCCTCCTACCTTCATTCTTTCCCAGCATCAGGGTCTTTTCCAGTGAGTCAGTTCTTTGCATCAGATGGCCAAAGCATTGGAGTTTCAGCTTCAGCATCAGTCCTTCCAATGAATATTCAGGACTGATTTCCTTTAGGATGGACTGGTTGGATCTCCTTGCCGTCCAAGGGGCTCTCAAGAGTCTTTTCCAACACCACAGTTCAAAAGCATCAATTCTTCAGTGGAGGATATACCCCATGTCCAAGGGCACATGAGAAGCCCCAGCAAGATGGTAGCAGGGGCAAAATAATGTTTAGAATCAAACCTCATACCCACCGGAGACACTCAGAGGGCTCAAACAAACCTTGGGGCCACCAGGACCCAGAGACCCCATAGATAGTGAACCTACTTGGATCCAATATCCAATTTCAATACAATCAGTCAGTTTTTCTCTAAGTCTGTACCTAAACTCCATCCCAAACTTCACCCTAGATATTTTTCAGTCAAATCGTAGATATCAATTATTGCATTCATAGATTTTTCAGTATGTATGTATTTAAGATGCTTTACAACTCGATTCTAATATTTTTATTATTCTTAAAGTAATTAAGTACAATTCTTTTAATGTTATAAAGAACATTATTTGTTTCCTCCAATACATTATAGAAATTTTAATTTACAATAAGTTTGTATGAATCAGGAAACAGTGCATACTGTACTTTATTAGTGTAGTTCAAATTGCTTTTAATTTGTAGGCTTCCCACCTTTTTTCTTGTAATTTATTCAATACAGAAAACAAGAGCATTGATTATATAATAATTTTGCACCTTCCAGATTTTGATTATTGTATTCTTTTGTGTCACTTAACATGAGCTCCATTCTATTTATTTCCTGTAGGATATACTTATATTTTATTATAGAAAGTAGATCAAATTTGTTCTAACCAGCTGGCTTTTCCTCTTCATTTTTCAGTATCAATATTAATTTAGAATGATAATAACATTTTTACAAAAATTAGGATTACTGATCCCTGTCCTTGTCTTTTTACTTGCCATATTATTTAAATTTTTCATTTACATTTTCATGGCTATTTATTTTACTGTGGTAAAATATACATAAGATTAATATCAATCATTTTTAAGTAAACAAAAAATATGGAATACTTATTTTTTCATGTCATCTTTCCACAGGATCCATGCTGTCTCAGCATTATTACAAGTTTAGTATGTGTGCTGCTAAAGTGATGTTTTCGTCTTCTTATCTTTATAAAAAAGATAATAAGGATACAGCTGAATATCTGGCTTGGTTTATATCTCAAATATATCTCATCTTAAAATTCTTATTATTGAATAGATCTAACATCATTTAAACTTTTATCATTGAAAATAGATTTTACTGTTTTGTCAGTTTGTTGATTACAATGTTTGTCATGAATATTTTTTAGGCAAATTACATAAATAGCATTATTAATTTTATGTATTACTGACTCTATTTTGTGAATCACAGTTAGGACTTTGCCCTACTTTCCAGTCTGTATGTGTATTCATACATTTTTTTTTCCCCTGATATTTGTAGTGTGGAGTTATCTTCTTGTCCTTTCTTCATATAGCTATGATGTTATTCCAACACTACTAATTACAATTAATATTATTTTTTGCTCACAGATATCTGATGCTATGGTTATAATATACTACGTTTTTCTTTGCAAGTATGTGTATTTTCAGAATTTGTGTTTTGGCCCATGCATATTACGATATCTAACTCTCTTAATTATAGAGGACACAAACCACACTTCATATGGATGGGGGGTTAGAATATACTGTTCATGGTTTATTGGTTTTACTATTCCTTCTTTCTGTTTCTCAAAGGAATATTATAATTAACTCTTGTATCTCAAGAAAATTAAAAGATGTTTTTATTGCAATCCTTAAATTTGCAAATTTAAGGACTTTTACTGATAATCACACACATAATTGATTTTGTAGGTTCTTGGAATGCAGTCTTTATCAGATTTTATAGCATTACATTCACCTTGTAACAAGAATTTTGAAGTTTTTCCCATTTAAAATAGTTTAAGTAATACTGGGATTATCTTTAAGTTGTTTAAAGCAATTCACTTCTGAAAGTAGGCTGAGCTTAGGTCAATTTTTAAAATATATCTTGATTTTTGGCTGCTTGTGAAATTTTCTCTGAGATATAATATTGTATAAGTCTTAATTTATTTCAGAAAAGTATTTACAATTTTTAATATTTATTTTTTGCTCCTTCTTTTGTTTTCACATGTATATATGTATATATAGACAGATACACAGGTAGGTAGGTAGATAGATATGCAAGCTCAGTTGCTTCGGTAGTGTCCCACTCTTTGTGACCCCATGAACTGTAGTCCCGCCAGACTCCCCTGTCCATGGGATTTCTCAGGCAAGAATGCTGGAGTGGCTTGCCATACCCTTCTCCAGGGCATCTTCCGGACCGAGAATCAAACACGTCTCCCTGCAGCTCTTTCATTACAGGCAGACTCTTTACCCATTGAGTGACCCGGGAAGATCAGATAGATATAGATACACATATAAGCTTCTTTCTCTATTTCTCTATCACTTCCTTCCTCACCCGGAACTTCTGGAGGTGAAAGACCTAAAAACTATAAGACATTGCTGGAAAAAAATTAAAAAGACACAAAGAAATGGAAAGATTGCTCATTTTGCTCAGGCATTAGAGGAATTAGCATGGTTAAATGTCCATACTACTTAAAAGCAATCTACAGATTCAGTGCAAAATTCCTAAGATATTTTCACAGAAATAGAGTAATAAATAAATAAATAAATAAAATAAAATCCTAAAATTCGCATGGGACCAAAAAAGACCCTGAATAGTCAAGGCAATTCTGATAAAAAAGAACAAAGCTGGTAGTATCACACAACCCCGATTCAAATTATACTAAGCTATAGTAATCAAAACAGCATGACATTCGCAGAAAAGGACTGACAGATCAATGGAATAGTGTTTAGAGCCCATAAATAAAGCCACTCATGTATACACAACTAATTTAACACAGAGAAGCCAAGAACATACAATGGAGAAAGGAAAGTCTCTTCAATAAAGGGTACTGGGCAAACTAAACAGCTGCAGGGTAAAGAATGAAACTAGATTATATCATACACCACAGTTAACTCAAAATGGATTAAAGACGTGGGTGTAAGACCTGGAAGAAAGGCCTTGAAGAACATAAAATACTTTGAAGAAAGCATAAGCAGTCCATTCTTTGCCATCAGTCTTAGCAATGTCTTTTTTGTTCTGGTTCCTTAAGCAAGGGAAATAAAAAGAAAAATTAACAAATGGGACTACATCAAACTAAAAAGTTTCTTCACATGAAAGACAATAATTAATAAATGAAAAGGTAACCTATTGAATTGAAAAAGGCATTTGTAAGTCATATATCTGATAAGGGATTAACAACCAAAATATGTAAAGAACCCATGCAACTCAGTAACAACAACAAAAGCAAACCTGGTTGAAAAATGGGCAGAGAATCTGAATAGACATTTTTCCAAAGAGATACACGGATGGCCAACAAGCACAAAAAAAATATGTTCAGTGTCGCTAATTATTCAATTCAGTTCAGTCGCTCAGTCGTGTCTGACTCTTTGCAACCCCATGAATCGCAGCACACCAGGCCTCCCTGTCCATCACCAACTCCCGGGGTTCACTCAGACTCATATCCATCGAGTCAGTGATGCCATCCAGCCATCTCATCCTGTCATCCCCTTCTCCTCCTGCCCCCAATCCCTCCCAGCATCAGAGTCTTTTCCACTGAGTCAACTCTTCGCATGAGGTAGCCAAAGTACTGGAGTTTCAGCTTTAGCATCATTCCTTCCAAAGAACACCCAGGGCTGCTCTCCTTTAGAATGGACTGATTGGATGTCCTTGCAGTCCATGGGACTCTCAAGAGTCTTCTCCAACACCACAGTTCAAAAGCATCAATTCTTCGGCACTCAGCTTTCTTCACAGTCCAACTCTCACATCCATACATGACCACTGGAAAGACCATAGCCTTGACTAGATGGACCTTTGGGAAATGCATATCAAAACCACAGTGAGATATTACCTCATGCCCATTAGAATGGCTATTATGAAAAGACAAGAAATATTAAGTGTTGGAGAGGATGTGGAGAAAAGGGAACTTTCACATACTGTTGATGGGAATGTAAACTGGTGTAGCCACTATGAAAAACTGTATGGCTATTTCTCAAAAAGCTAAGAACAAAACTTTCATATGATTCAGTAATTCTACTACAGGGTATTTATCTGAAGAATACATAAACACTAATTAAAATATATACACACACCACCATCTTCAGGGAAGCATTATTTACAATAGTTAAGATATGGAAGCAACCTAAGTGTCCATCGACAGATGAATAAAGAAGATGTAGTGAAGATATATGAGGAATACTACTCAACCTTATAAAAACTAAATTTTGCCATTTGTGACAACATGGATGGACATAAAAGGTTTTATGCTAAATGAAATAAGTCAGACAGAGAATGACAAATACCATATGGTTTCACTCATGTGTAGAATAAAAATTAATAAAGCAAACCAAACAAAACCAAGACAAATATATACAAAGAATAGATTGATGGTTACCAGAAGGAAACGGCAGTGATAATGGGAGGAATAGGTAAAGGGAATAAATTTTATACTGAGGGACAGAAATTAGACTTTGATGGTGAGTATGCTGTAGAGTGGCGGCTCAGGCAGTAGGAATATGCCTGCAATGCTGGAGACTTGGGTTAGTCTCTGGATTGGGAAGATCCTCTGGAGAAGGAAATGGCTATCCACTCTTGTATTCTTGCCTAGAGAATTCTATGGACAGAGGAGCATAGCAGGCTATAGTCCATGGACTAGCAAAGAGGTGGACATGACTCAGTGACTAACACTTTCACTTTTTTCATGCTGCATATACAAAAGTTTAATTATAATGCTGTATATATGAAACATATAACTTTATAAACCAGTGTACCACAATAAATTAGTCAATTAAAAAAATAAAGAAGCATCAATTGGATATGTGGATATGATTAAAAGCAGACCGAACATATGATAGGCTATATATTGAATTCAGAATACACTATTAGAAAATGCATGCAAATCAAAACAGAGAACAAAGAAGACAAACATAAGGAAAAATAATAATAAAGCATAAGGGACACATGGAAATTGGTCAACAAAGAGTCTGCAGAGAAAGAAGACAGAGAATTAGGATAGAAACCAAGCTTGAAAAAATAATTTCCCATATACGTCGAAAGATAATGCCAGTGAATCCCAGTGGAACAAATACAAAGAAAAACATACCTAGGTGTAATCAAATTTTTGAGAATCAAAGACAAAGTGGTAATATTAAAAGCAGCTGCAGGGGTGGGGAAAATCTATCTGACCTTTACTAGGAAATAGATATATATAATTGATAGTTAGGATATTAATAGAAAATGGAAATTAGGCAAAGAAAAAAAGGTACCTAAACTAAATCCAGTTACTGTGGGAGCCTGGCAAATATAATTTGTTGGATAGCTTTCCTCTTGCCCTCTCCCCCGTATGTAAGAACACAGGGAAAGTTCAGAAACCACACGGGAGAACAGAAAGATAAACTCTCCATACTGTGGGAAACCAGGTGAAATAGCTACCTTAGGGACATTAAGGTTTTACATTTAAGTGGAGATTTCAAGTAAGAAGTTGAATGTGAGTTTAGACTACAGAGGGAATTCTTAGAATTCACATACCATATGTAATTCTTCTAAGAATAGCATGTAACAAAAGAAGTACCTCAGAGTGCTCAACAAATGTAAGATTCAAATTAAGACTAGTTTTAAAGCTCATAAAAATATTTTTGCCTGATGTCACACACTAAATTTGATATTCTAATTTGTCATAGATAGTCCAGAATCCAAGAGTATGGATTCCATGATTAAAGTAGAGGTTCAAAAACTGCATACAATGATACTGTGAAATTTCCCAAGATTATTATTCCCATCCTGCCCATGATTAAGTTAACATAACTATATAAATTTGAGGAAGCAAATCTAATTAGATTGCTGCAAAAATCATATATATGTGTATAGTTTTATTGATAATGATATTTTCTAGATCACCAGCTATTCTATTTCATCAGCTCTCTTAGGATAAATTTCCTCTGTGGTCAATGCACAAATATGTGTGTTCTCCTTTTGTAATTTTTGCCTTAAATTTTAAAAACTCTGAATCAAGTGATAAGGTTTTCTCATTGTTTTTAGAGGTAAATATGTTGCCTATCTCTTGCAAACAAGTTAGACTTCTCAACATGTATTCTATGTAGTGATTTTATACTCTGTTTGCATTTCTTGTTTTGCTGCCTCTTTTGGGTTGATTTGTGTCCTGCCCAGGAAAGATTTATTAAGTTAGCTTTAAACTTCAGTACCTGAGAATGTGACTTTCTTTGGAAATAGGGTCATTGAAGATTAATTAGTTAAGGTGTAGTAGGAGGAGAAGGCAATGGCACCCACTCCAGTACTCTTGCCTGGAAAGTCCCATGGATGGAGGAGCCTGGTAGGCTGCCATCCATGGGGTCGCAAAGAGTCAGACACGACTGAACGACTTCACTTTCACTTTTCACTTTCATGCATTGGAGAAGGAAATGGCAACCCACTCCTGTGTTCTTGCCTGGAGAATCCCAGGGATGGGGGAGCCTGGTGGGCTGCCGTCTATGGGGTTGCACAGAGTCGGACCCCACTGAAGCAACTTAGCAGCAGCAGCAGCAGAGTGTGCCCTTAATTCACTATGACTGGTGTCCTTATAAAAAGAGTGAAGAGAATGTGTAGACACAGATACGTAGGAAGTACACCATTGATGGTAGCAACAGAGATTAGAGTGAGGAAGCTCCAAGCCAAGGAATACCAAGAGTTGACAGCCACCACCAGCAACCAGGAAGGGGCAAGGAAGGATTTTACTTCAAAGAAGCATGGACCTGACTTCAGATTTGGTCTCCAGGATGGTGAGATCATAGATTCCTACTGCTTTAAGCCATCCGGTTCGTAGCACTTGGTTACTGTAACCCTAGAAAAATAATGTAGCTGTTGTTTACTCGCTAAGTCATGTCTGACATTTTGAGACCCCGTGGACTCTAGCCCACCATGCTCCTCTGTTCATGGGATTTTCCAGTAAGAATACTGGAATGGGTTACCATTTCCTTCTCCAGGCGATCTTCCCAATCCAGGAACTGAACTTGTCTCCTGCAATGGCAGCTGGATTCTCTACTGCTGAGCAACCAGGGAAGCCCCTAGGAAAATAATACACTGCCTTTATACACAATTCTTTCACTTATTTTTGTCTTCTGTTCACTCATTGTATGATATATATTTTAATTGAATTCTGCTTTCTCATGAAATGAGCCAGAACTCCTTTTCTATCCATTCACCATCTATCCTGTAATATTAAAGCTTATGATGTAATTCATGCTTTGGAGTAGCTTCCTTACTGATGGTTGTTTTAAGACTTAATGCCCGTGAATGTTAATTAAAAAAACATAAAACAACAGAAACCTAAATTTAAATGAATCAGAGCAAACAATACCATTATAAGCATTTAGAGCCAGGATTAATTAGTGTAGGCCAAAGTAAACAATAAATAGGAAAAGTATCTATAAGTCAGGGTTTAAGCTGAAGCTTAAAGAGTGAATAGGAAGGATTTTAGCTGGTGGGAAGAGAGGATGCTATTTCAGGAAGGAAGCAGCTTGTTCAATGTTAGGATGATAGGCAAGTGCGTGATGTAAATAAATGATGATACTGATTCCAGAGAAAGCTCCACAGTTGGGAGTATGGAAAACAACCTTGTCCAAGTGGGCGGTAGAAAACTTGCAGAGAATATGAAAAAGATACACAAGAAGAGAAGTTTCAATCTCTTTAGGAATGCTTTTGGGAGCTGTTGTAGATTTCTGAACACTAGTAGAATAAATGGACCTAAGGGAGATTAATCCAGACATAGTGTGCAATGTAAGTCAGAGTCGTGGAAAGAAAAATGAGTCTCAGAAAAGAATCAAGAGAAGAGGGCCTGAGAGTTACTTTAGAAAACTAGCTAAAGAATCCAGACATCTTATATTCAGTGCCTAAATAAATGCAACTGACCTGAGAAAATAAAACTAAATCCTGAATTCTAATTCTTCTATTACTGCTTAATTTCTCTTTTTCATCGAGATTGGATTTGAGCCATTAACACCTATTTCAGGGATCTTTTCATTAATAATAAAAGATTTCTCTACCTAACCTTGGAAGACCTTGTATAAATTTTAATTTTCAAAAGCACCTAATATCCATGGTAGTGAGCATCCATAATGCTCACTACTAAGGTTCGATTTTGAGAGAATGCCAAGTTTGCAATTTTTAGCTATGTAATCTTAATTTCCAAGTTGTGTTTTTTATGCTGACTGTAGGACCTTCCTTTCCACCTTATTATTGTCTCTTTCCTTGAGACTACTCAAGCTAGCTTGTGTATTTCAGATAGGTGAATTCTACTTTCTTTTTCCTTTAAATTTTATCTTCCTCATCTAATCTCTTTAGAAAATGTAGGCTCTTTATATACAGATTTCAAGGGGACTTCTCATGGCATAATTGATTTTGAGGACTCTTTGGCCTGATACGTCTATTTAGATTGAAATTTATGGCAGTAATTCAAGATATCACTCCAATGGCAATATCATCAGTATTATTATTTTTTTGAGCAGTGACATTGAAAATCCATTATGTTCATTTTAAGAAAAAAATGGGTTTTGTAGACATTTTCATTTTTTTAATATAAAATATTTCTTTTTCATAAAATATGTTTCTAATGAACAGTCTTTGAGCTATTTATGCAAAGTTAGCCCAGGGAAAAGAAGCAGGCAGAGTGGAAATTGAAAGACACTGAATATTCTAAGTATGTTCATTTAAGACTCACTCAAATTTATAGAATAAAAAAGTATAACCACAATTCAGAGAAATGGGATGATTGAAGATTAGAAGAAAAAAAAAAAAACATGTTCTATAACTAAAAACATTTTGGAGATGATTTGTTTTAAGTTATAAAGTTCTGATAGTTCTTTGACTCACAGGCAACTGGGCATTCATTCCCTTTAAAAATCTCCATTTACTGCTGGAAAATCAGCCTAAGGGTTATATGACAACATGTACTGCATTTTGAAACTTAAATTCTCAAGCTAGTAATTTTTTCCTAGGCATGTATTATCCTTGATAGATATAGTATAAATACTTTTATGGTACCATTTTTTTTTCAAAATTCATCTTGCAACTTTTATCTGTATCAGTTGTATAAACTGTAGTTAATATAACAATATGAAATAGTATAAATTGTGTATTTTTAAAATTATATATTTTTACTAACTGCTTCTGTAATAAGAAATAAACTTTATTTCATTCTCTAGTGGGAGTCTTGCTTTACTATTTTGTCATGAAAAGTGTATGTAAAAAACCAATTCCTATAATATATATCTATTGTTTTTATACTTGATGTCATTATTTTATATTATCAACTGTATGATGCTATACTGTGAAAATATAACTACTTTTCTAGAATATAAGCTCTTGAAAGCAGAAGCTATAAACCTTTAATAAGTAGTAGTATCTAACACAATTTTACTTAGTGATCTGTATATGCTAAGTGCTTAAAAAATTTATTGATAAATGAGTCAATGAATTATTTATGCTGCTTACCAATCTTATTTTATTCTTGTGTTTGTTTCAACAGATGGACATTCATCTCTAGGCATTTAATTTAAATGAGTATAGTTATCCTTGGGCTTGGGGGGAAAAAAAAACTTAATTTAAAATTCTTTTAGACAAGAAAAAATGGACTATTTCATATAAACATTCATAAATGTTTTCCTAGGTTTTCCATTTCAGAGTGCTATCCAAAATTTTTGTGAAGAACTGTTATTGATTTATAATCTCTTTACTCATTCAATTTTTAATCAGTAATTTTTGCATTTTTCTTTTAAATAAAATACAGCAATTTCAATAGGCTTGTAATTCCAAATCACTGTAGGAGAGATATTTTTGAGGTCTAATATGTTCTTATGATAACCTGATTTTTTGTTTTTGGAGGGAGTGTGGTGTGGGAGATCCTTGTGTGTAGCTTATGGGGTCTTATTATAATTCTCCAATCAAGGACTGAACTGGGCCCTTGACAGTGGAAACATAGCGTCCTAACCCTGGAGATCCAGGGAATTCCCTCCTGATGGTATTTTGAATAACTGTATCCTGATTCACAATATATGAACATTAAAGGAATGTATAGGAAGCAAAGGACTTTCACTTGATTTCTTCTCACAGTGATTACTGACTACTATTTAGCCAATTCACACATCAGTATTTATGCAAAATACCGATTTAAAATAGTATTGCAATTCCTAACCAAGGGGCATACATTATCATAGTCCAAAGGACTTTTTGAAAACACAATGAACTCCACTAAAAATCATTCTTATGAAGACCAGGAATGGCAGTCAGCTGTATGTAACTGGGGATTTTACTCAGGTGATGACTATGAAAAATCTAATTATAACTACTGGATTGTAGACATACAATGTTCATACTAGGAATACAAATTTTTATTCTAGCTAAACCGGGTACATATAAGTTCATATAATATGATTTCCTTGTCTATGGCTTGTCTAGAAGTTAGGCCAATAAACTAGACAATTGATGTATCCTGGTGATGTTGATAGTATTATTTTTCCAGGCTGGGTATGGTTTTATTAATATCAAGCAAGAAAAAGTAACAATTCATGAATATTAGGAAGGTTATATGCAGGTATACATTATCTTTACAATGAATTTTAGACAACTAACTAATACTCTAAAAGACCGCTAAAGCCCTAATCTCTTCCAAGTAGGTAATTCCTTATAAAAACAACAATCTTTCTTAGTGAAGACTGTACTAGGCTTTGCAAAGGAAATTGCAAGTAGCTTTGCTCAGCATTAGGCTTTTAGAGGGGCTTTTGGCTTAGTGGTAAAGAATCCATCTGCCAACGCAGGACATGCAGGTTCAATCCCTGGGTCAGGAAGATCCCCTTGAGAAGGACATGGCAACCATTCTTGCCTAAGAAATCCCATGGACAGAGGAGCCTGGCAAGCTACAGCCCGTGGGGTCACAAAGAATCAGACCTGGCTTAGCAACTAAATAACAACAACAAGGTTTTTCCTCTTGGTCCCAACTCTGCCATCTTTAGAAACACAAAATTCAGCATCCCACACAGGGGTTAATGTAAAGTCTGTACTCAACGGTAACACGTGCCACTAGCCAGTGAGTAGCCACTGTAATCACATCTCCTGCATTGTCACTCAAACCTGAGACACACAGGACAGACAAAGAGGCAGGAGAGTGGCACCGACACTTCAGTTCCTTTAGAAAGGAACTAAAAAGAAAGAAGGGGCCGATTCCTGTATTTCCGCTTCCTGTGTGCAAAATGCATGAGTCTCTTCTACATTGCTTTATACTTTCTCCTAATTTAGAACCTCTTCACCTTTCTCACCATGAGATTCCATGCATATACTGCTATCACAGAGAAAAAGAAATATAATTATTTGACGTGTGCTAGATTATAAAATATACTACATATGTTTTTTGATTCCAGATAGGAAAATGATGTGATATATTTTTTGCCCTGAACCAATGTAAAAATAAATCATCAAAAAATGAACCTATGTAGATAAATACCCCTGAGAGATTATGCCTCCTGGCAGATAGGACCATAATGTTCCCCTCCAGCTTCACTAAATTTTATACAGGTTTCTTCATGACTTTAGGTTTCCGACCTCTCTTTTCCTCCTCTACTTTAGACAAAATCCTGTAATTGTAAATTTTTTTAATTCTTTGAGACGTAAATAAATCTTTTGAAAGCTTCTATCCAGGTCTACAATCCAGGAATATCTTTCTGGAGAACCAAGACACCATCCTTTTCAAATGTAATCATCAAAGAAGACAGGGTTCCTCTTTCCAAGTTTCTGTGGCAGCATAAAAGCCTAACTCGAACTTGAACTTAACTGCAAGTGCTAAAGCAGCCTCCTGTCAAGAGACAGGAAAACATTTATTTTTCCTCTGAGTAAGGTCAGTTAGCAGACACAGGTAACGTATGATTGATCCCATCCAGATTCTTAAAAATTCAACCGTTCTCTTGTCTTTTGTTTCACTAAAGTTGAGTTCAGATTATGTTCTAGACGCTTTCCCTGTCCATTGCCTGTTTAACTCTATCTGGTACAATTTTTGCTTTTTCATTATGTCATTTAACTAGTGTTCAGTCAGTTTAGTCGCTCAATCTTTTCTGACTCTTTGCAACCCCATGAATCGCAGCACGCCAGGCCTCCCTTTCCATCACCAACTCCCGGAGTTCAATCAGACTCACGTCCATTGAGTCATTGATGCCATCCAGCCATATCAACCTCTGTTCTCCCCTTCTCCTGCGGCCGCCAATCCCTTCCAGCATCAGAGTCCTTTCCAATGAATCAACGCTTCGCATGAGGTGGCCAAAGTACTGGAGTTTCAGCTTTAGCATCATTCCCTCCAAAGAAATCCCAGGGCTGATCTCCTTCAGAATGGACCAGTTGGATCTCCTTGCAGTCCAAGGGACTCTCAAGAGTCTTCTCCAACACCACAGTTCAAAAGCATCAATTCTTCGGTGCTCAGCTTTCTTCACAGTCCAACTCTCACATTCATACATGACCACTGGAAAAACCAGAGCCTTGACTAGACAGACCTTTGCTGGCAAAGTAATGTCTCTGCTTTTTAATATGCTATCTAGGTTGGTCATAACTTTCCTTCCAAGGAGTAAGCATTTTTTATTTCATGGCTGCGGTCACCATCTGCAGTGATTTTGGAGCCCAAAAAAATAAAGTCTGACACTGTTTTCACTGTTTCCCCATCTATTTCCCATGAAGTGATGGGACTGGATGCCATGATCTTTGTTTTCTGAATGTTGAGCTTTAAGCCAACTTTTTCACTCTCCTCTTTCACTTTCATCAAGAGGCTCTTTAATTCCTCTTCACTTTCTGCCATAAGGGTGGTGTCATCTGCATATCTGAGGTTCTTGATATTTCTCCTGGCAATCTTGATTCCAGCTTGTGCTTCTTCCAGCCCAGCGTTTCTCATGATGTACTCTGCATATAAGTTAAATAAGCAGGGTGACAATATACAGCCTTGACGTACTCTTTTCCTATTTGGAACCAGTCTGTTATTCCATGTCCAGTTCTAACTGTTGCTTCCTGACCTGCATACAGATTTCTCAAGAGGCAGATCAGGTGGTCTGGTATTCCCATCTCTTTCAGAATTTCCCACAGTTTATTGTGATCCACACAGTCAAAGGCTTTGGCATAGTCAATAAAGCAGAAATAGATGTTTTTCTGGAGCTCTCTTGCTTTTTCCATGATCCAGCAGATGTTGGGAATTTGATCTCTAGTTCCTCTGCCTTTTCTAAAACCAGCTTGAACATCAGGAAGATCACGGTTCACGTATTGTTGAAGCCTGGCTTGGAGAATTTTGAGCATTCCTTTACTAGCATGTGAGATGAGTGCAATTGTGCGGTAGTTTGAGCATTCTTTGGCATTGCCTTTCTTTGGGATTGGAATGAAAACTGACCTTTTCCAGTCCTGTGGCCACTGCTGAATTTTCCAAATTTGCTGGCATATGGAGTGTAGCACTTTCACAGCATCATCTTTCAGGTTAGTGTTAGGTTGTTATAATAGAAAAAAGGAGTCCAAAATAGCAGAGGCTAAAAGACAAATAAAGAGAAAAGCTCATGAAAATGGAACAAAAGAAAATCCAGGGGTGGGGCCAGAGTGAGAGCTTCAGGTGAAGCAAACATATCCCCGTCTTTGCTAGCCCAGTTTGCATAGGGCAGGCTCAAGGAAGGGTCTGAGGGGGGTGGCAGGGGAGGAGACAAATGTATAAAAAGAGAAACCCAAGAGGGATTGAGGCCTCTCCTTTGAGGTCGGCCTGCCCTCATGCTTCAAGGGTGTACTATCCTTTATTTGCCAAATAAAACTCTGAGCTGTAACAGAACTGCAACACTGTTCCATTATTTCAAATCTTTGCTGCAGCGAGACAGAACTGAGGACATTACACACTCCCCCTGACACTAGAAACCATAAAATGAAAGTGGTCAAAATTATACTAAATTAGTATTATCATTAGCAGAAAATAGGGAGAAATAAGATACAACCAGGAAAGTTCAAATCAAAAGGAAAAGTTGGTTGGGAAGGGAGGAAGTGGTCTCTGCTTCTAAGGTGGCAAGTTATCATTTTTCTAGAGCTGCACTAAATAACCATCAAGTTATTCCTGAACTAACTAAGGCAATTTTCTGTGATTTGTTGTGCTAGATTTCAAAAATTATTTAATTCTACTTTCTTTATTCCTTCCTGAAAAGGAAGGAATAAAGCCCCAGAATCCTCCCTCTGCAATATGAATGAAAGGCCTCAAGTTTGGGTAAAATGTTCAGCATTTTCAAGGGATGAAGAATATCTCAAGAAACAATAATTATAAGACACATAGACACTGTAATTCAATTTAGAAGCTACAGCCACAGTAGTTTCCTTTCCCTCTGTCTCTCTCTCCCAATTTCTATTATTGGGCAGACACACTTTCTCAGACTTCCTGTTTATCTTATCCTGTTTCCTCTGCAATGGGGAAATCTTTTGTTCTTGCAACTTTTGAGCTAGAATGAAAAGAAACTCCTTAGATTCCCTAGATTAGAAATAAAAAGCAGATTTTCATATTTCTTGAACAAAGAGGACAAATGAAGTTTGGGGACATATTCCCATAATATAATAATGAATCTTTGGATCATTTTGACTTTCTGAATCTTTCATTTCCTCACCAATAATGGTTTTTCATATATTTTTACCAATAAGCAAGTATCTCCAAAAACAAAATAAAACACACAAACACCATAATGATTAGCACATAAACTAAAAATTCTTTTGAGGCACAGATGCTGAAATAGTTAATACTGAATATGGTTACATTGAACCAGGAATCGAAAGAACTAGATGACTATCTTTAGTGTTATGTTTAGATTCTTTACAGGTCAATAGGATACAGATGCATAAATCCTCAAAAAGAAGTCAGCAAATCAAATTTAACAACAAATTAAAAGGATTATGTACCATGATCAAGTGGGATTTACACCAGCGACACAGAGATAGCTCAGTATTCATCAATCAATGTGATGCACATAAATTAAAGAATAAAAATGATGCAATCATCTCAATAGATGCAGAACAAGCTTTTGACAAAATTCAACATCCATTTATAACAAAACTCCAACAAAGTATATAGAGGGAACATACTTCAACATAATAAAGGCCATGTATGATAAGTCTGCAACTAATACCATACTTGATGGTGAAAAGCTAAAATCATTTCCTTCAAGATCAGGAACAAGATGAAAACGCCCACTCACAATTTTTATTCAACATAGTATTAGAAGTCTTAGTCACAGCAATAAGAAATAAAAATAATTCCAATTGGAAAGAAAGACATAAGACTGTCACTATTTGCAGATGAAATGATATTATATGTAGAAAATCCTAAAGATGTTACTAATAAACTAAAAGGACTCATCAATGAATTCAGTAACGTTTCAGGATACAAAATCAATATATGGAAAATGAATTACAGATATAAAACAGGTAGTGTAGGGAATATAGACAACAATTATGTAATATCTTTGGTGTCATACAGTAATGACTTATTGGGATGACTATCATGAACTGTAAGAAATACTTAATCACTCTGTTGTGTCACAGGGACAAACATAACATTATAGGTCAATTGCACTTCAAAGACAGATGAGCTAAGCTCGTAAAACAGAAGAGAAAAGATTTGTGGTTAACAAAAGAGGTTAACCTCCTGCCAAGTAGGAAACAGGACGTAGGAGGGGAAAATTGAAGGAAAGTAGTCAAAAGTACAAATTACCCGTTAAAATATAATGTATAACTTGATAAATACAAATAACACTGCTATGTGTTATATATGAAAGTTGTTTAACAGAGTATAGTAAAGTAATGCTTAAATGCTAGTAAAGTAATGCTTAAAATTCTCTAAGCCAGGCTTCAGCAATATGTGAACCCTGAATTTCCGGATGATCAAGCTTGTTTTACAAAAGGCAGAGGAACAAGAGATCAAATTGCCAACATCTGCTAGATCATCGAAAAAGCAAGAGAGTTCCAGAAAAACATCTGTTTCTGCTTTATTGACTATGCCAAAGCCTTTGACTGTGGATTACAATAAACTGTGGAAAATTCTGAAAGAGATGGGAATACCAGACCCCCTGACCTGCCTCTTGTGAAATGCATATGCAGGTCAGGAAGCAACAGTTAGAACTGGACATGGAATAGCAGACTGGTTCCAAATAGGAAAAGGAGTACGTCAAGGCTATATATTGTCACCCTACTTATTTGACTTATATGCAGAGCACATCATGCGAAACGCTGGGCTGGAGGAAGCACAAGCTGGAATCAAGATTGCCAGGAGAGATAGCGATAACCTCAGATATGCAGATGACACCACCCTTATGGCAGAAAGTGAAGAGGAATTAAAGAGCCTCTTGATGAAAGTGAAAGAGGAGAGTGAAAAAGTTGGCTTAAAGCTCAACATTCAGAAAATAAGATCATGGCATCTGGTCTCATCACTTCATAGCAAATAGATGGGGAAACAGTGGAAACAGTGGTAGACTTTATTTTTCTAGGCTCCAAAATCACTGCAGATGTTGATTGCAGCCATGAAATTAAAAGACGCTTACTCCTTGGAAGGAAAGTTATGACCAACCTAGAGAGTATATTAAAAAGCAGAGACATTACTTTGCCAACAAAGGTCCGTCTACTTTAGGCTATGGTTTTTCCAGTAGTCATGTATGGATGTGAGAGTTGGACTGTGAAGAAAGCTGAGCACCAAAGAATTGATGTTTTTGAACTGTGGTGTTGGAGAAGACTCTTGAGAGTCCCTTGGACTGCGAGGAGATCCAACCAGTCCATCCTAAAGGAGATCAGTCCTGGGTGTTCACTGGAAGGACTGATGTTGAAGCTGAAACTCCAGTACTTTGGCCACCTGATGCGAAGAACTGACTCTTTGGAAAAGACCCTGATGCTGGGAAAGATTAAGGGCAGGAGGAGAGGGGACGGCAGAGGATGAGATGTTTGGATGGCATCACTGACTCAATGGACATGGGTTTGGGTGGACTCCAGGAGTTGGTGATGGACAGGGAGGCCCTGGTGTGCTACAGTTCATGGGGTTGCAAACAGCTGGACATGACGGAGTGACTGCACTGAACTGAACAGAGTATACAGTAAGAGTCTCCCATCACAAGGGAAAATACTTTTTCTATTTCCTTAATTTCATATCTAAATGATATAATGTATGTTCACTAAACTTATTCTCAGAATCTCTTCATGATATACATAAGTGAAGATGGCTCAGATGGTAAAGAATCTGCCTGCAATGCGGGTAACCTGGGTTAGATCCCTGAGTCTGGATCATCCCCTGGAGAAGGAAATGACAGCCCACTCCAGTATTCCTGCCTAGAGAATTACATGGACAGAGGAGCCTGGTGGGCTACAGTCCATGGGGTTGCAAACAGTTTGACACAACTGAGTGACTGATGCACACACCTACAGTACATCTTAAATTTACAGAATGCTGTATGTCAGTTACATCTTAATAAAATTGGAAGAAAATAAAAACACAAAATAGAAAATAATAAAGAGTATATAAAAATAAACATCCAAAAATGATCTAAAAACACCTGTATGTAAGAATACTTAATACGGCCTTGCATTTCCATAAGTCAAATTTGCAGTTAAATCTTAAATCATTTCTGATCACCTTTGTGATTTTACAGCAAGATCAATGAAATAGAATGCAGACATGAGATAAGTGACATTCCTATATGGATGCACTAGTTGAATATCAGATTACTTCAAATCGGAGGGAACCCATTTCAAGTGGGTTGTTTTAATACATGAGGTTCAGCCTTATGGATCATGATAGATGAAGAAACAAAAAATATAAATAAAATCTGTCTCATTTCTTTTTTTTTTTTTTTGCATTCTGGAACAGTATTGGTGCTGGAATATAATGTCAAAATATGTGTTTGATTTTTAAATCACATTGAAATGGAAACATTTTTCTTTAAAAAATATGTAAAAACGCCTACTGCACTTCTTATACAATATGAAATGCTAGGTGGGTAATAATCCAAAAGTTAAAAATGAAGCAATGAAAGTGCCAGAACAAAATATTGGAGTATCTAGTTTTACATATATTAGGAACAGGGAAACACTCTTTAAACACACCCAAACCTTGAAATGATAAAAGATAAAAAAGCAATTAAAATATAATAAATGGGAATTTTCTAGATAGAAACAAATCTCATAAAAATATGCAAGAAAGTGACAAATGGGAAAATATATCAATCATCTATTTCAAGTAAAGACATACTTTCTCAGGAATCAGCAAACAAAATACCACAAAAAGACAAATATCATATGATAATGCTTATCTACGGAATCTAAAAGTAAGGCGACAAATGAATTTATTTATGAAACAGAAGTAGAGTCATGTATGTACAAAACAAGTTTGTAGATGCCAGGGGATGGGGGAGGAGGGATAAATTGGGAGATTGGGATTAATATATACACACTACTGTATATAAAATAGGGACTCCCCAGGGCGGTAGAGTGGTAAAGAACCTGCCTGCCAAGTAGGATACACAGGTTTGATCCTTGCGTCATGAAGATCCCTAGAAGAAGGGGATGGCTACCCACTTCTGTGTTTACCTGGAGAATTCCATGAAGAGAGGAGCCTGGCAGGCTACAGTCCATGGGGTTGCAGAGTTGAACACGACTGAGTGATGAACATTTCACTATTTAAGCAATCCATGATACCCTAACAGAAGCAGGCAAAGCACTGCAAAGACAGACATTTTGGCTACCTTAGAAGAGTAAGGAGGAATAACACTAAAGATATCAGTCTGTAAGACATGAATATTCAAAAAGTACTGGAAGAGAATATCTTTTACTTCTACATACCCTCTTTGTGTAAAAAATATCTAAATGAATGTGTGTTAGACTTGATTTATGAAGAATATTTATGAAAAATAGTTATGGAAGTATATTTTAACTATTATCAGCATTTGTTTTGGGAAAAATGATATTAAGAGCATAATGCTTGGCACTAGAATCACTAAAAACCTTGATTTTAATAACCATTTAACCTCTGTTCTAGATCCAATTTTAACATTTTTTTCTAATGAATTTTTGTAATTTTCTAGGAAACAGGACTATTTTTTTTATACTGGAGTTAGTGTATTATTATAATATAGTTCAAAATCTTATTTTACACAAGTATTTTAAAGTAACTGAGTTTCTTGCAGTGTTCCTCTTTTAATGATATTTTTCAGTAGATGATAGTATATAGTAAAATTTATCACAGTGACTTTCTACATGGACTGGAAATATAAAGCTAATACAATCAAAATGTGTTGAGGAAATATTAATTACTGGGCAAGAGGCGGAATCAGAGGGTGAGAAGGCCCAGTTATGAAGCCTCACCTGTGTAAGGCCTGGCTGTGACACTGGGTAAGCAGTAACACACAGATGGCTAAAGCCTTGGCTTTTGCTCTCAAGTTTAGAATGAGACCATAAAAGATAAAAGCATGCAAATAAATCACATAATATAATTTCCTATTTTATAACACTGCTTAGAAATAAGCAGAAGAGCTTGCAGAAGAGCTGTTTCAGAGAGGCTACAAAGAAAATCATTCTTGAGACATTTCCACAAAAACTTTAATAAAGTATTAATGGGCTAAACAAATTATAAGTAAATATATTCCAGATGGAATTTGAATGGCATATTTAAGATGCAGTCGGAAAACCAGCATGCCTATTGGGGAGTGAGCTAAGATAAGAGTTTAAAAAAAAAAAAAAGGGTAAGTCAGAAAACCAAGCAGAGAGCAGATCATGCAAAGCCATGCCAATCACTGGATGGTACTGAGAACTGGAGGGACAAAATATGGCTTATGTTTTACAAAGGTTACTTTATCTGGTCTACGTGTATGGGATTGCAGGGTGTTGGTTAGAGCTTGGGAGCATGGGAACCAGGCTATTTCTGCAGTTTCAGCTAAAGATGGTAGCTAGCTTGGGCTAAGGAAGGAGTTGTGGATTTTTTGATCAATTGTTAGGTTCTGAATTTGGAATTTGGGACAAAAGGGCTTGAAGGTGACTTTGATATGAAGTGTAGACAGAGAAAGGGATCCACCATGACACCTAGATTTTACAGCTGAAAACGGTATAAACTGTGGTATCCCTTATCGAGATGGAGGACTCTTTGTGAGAAATAGGTTTTGCAAGAGTGTTCACACAGTAAGACTGTGTTTTCAAACAAGAAATGAGATACCTGCTAGTCAAGGTGTTTAAGAGTCACTTCAATATGAATCTGGAGCTCATAGGAAGCACAAAACTAGAGATATAAATTTTGGAGTAATATATAGTATTAAAGGTCAGAGGATGAGTTCACCTGCAGAGTGACCATAAGAAAGAAGAGGAAAAGAATGTCAATATTTGGTCCTGCATCTTACATTTGATATAAAAGATTGCTATTCAATTTCTTGCTGGGTAGTCCAATGAAGAAGGTTGACAAAGCATGGCATAGCCAAAGAGGGCAGAAACGTTGAGTCCAGTGGTTGTCTCTGCCATAACCTGAGATGAGTATTGGCTCAAAAGCACCTAGGCAATAGAAAGGAATGAGTTTATTCATTTTTGGTTATGAGAAGCTATATGCAGTTGAAATTCTAGAAATAAAAATAAAATATATTATTTTCCTCCATAATTTGCAGTGTACTTGGGGACAAAAACACCGTAGGAGGATAGGCAGGACCCTCTAATTTATTGAGACTAATGTGACTTCCCTAAGTTGACTCCTGAGCTAAAACTTAAAACATGAGAAGCAGTCCTGTTGGTGAAAAGGTCCCAACTGAGGAAGAAATTCTAGGCCCAAGAAACTATATGGGCAAAGACTCAGTTAAAGGCATCATAGAAAATGCAGGTACTTCAAGTATTTTTTTTTTTTTAAACAGAAATGGGAGAATTGGCCCAGTGTGAATGATGGCTGAAGTGTATGTCACTAGAAGAGGTAGGAATATAAACATGTTGTAGAAAAATTTTGTTTTGGTTTAACAAACAGGTGTGCGATCTCATTGAAGTTTCTTTGTTGAAAATAAGCCACAGAGACAGTCCATGTTGTTGTATAAGGCAAAAATTATAATGGACACATGTAGTGGTTTGCAAGATTCAGTCAGTCTTGGCTAATTTATACAACTATGGAGGGTTAAGTGTTTGTCACTCAGTCATTCCTGACTCTGCAACTGCATTGACTGAAGCCCACCAGGCTTCTCTGTCCATGGGTTTTCCAGGCAAGAAGACTGGAGTGGGTAGCCATTTCCCTCTCCAGGGGATCTTCCCAACCCAGGGATTGAACCTGCATCTCCTGCACTACGGGCAGTTTCTTTACCATCTGATCCACTATAATGCAGATTCTAATCAAGTAACGGATCATCTGTCACCCAGAGATGTGTCTGGTAACTTATGCCAATTAACCCGTTCTCTGACATCCTGATGCAACCTCTGTTCAATTTTGATCATGAATGCATTTGTCATGTTCTTGAACTTCATATAAATGCAGTCAGTTCTCCTTTGAACAGATTTAACATGTCTTTGCAATCCATTCATGTTGCCTGTATCAGTTTGTTCCTTTCTATTGCTGAGTAGCAGTTTATATATTATATATGCTCTACATAATATTACATATGCTCTATATAATAATAATAATGCATATACATATAATCAAATTTTGTTTATTCCTTTCCCTGTTGATGGAAAGTTGGGATATTTATAATTAGGGGCAATTAATATTTAAGATGCTGTGGATTTTCTTGCATAATAATTTTTTGGATTTTTAATTTCTTTGGGGTAAATGCCTAGGAATTTAATTGCTTTGTTAGAGGGTAAGTGTATAATTATAAGAAATCGAAAAACAAATTTTGAAGTAGTTGCACAATTTCAGCATTCTCATTAGTAAATTATGAAAAATGTAATTGCTTTGTAATCCTGAAGCAATTGTTTTGTGAGTCTTCTTACATTTAGCCATTCTATGAAGTCTAAAATGGTACTGTGTTGTAATTTGCATTTTTTCCATAATGAATGATGTGAAATGAATGTTATGTGCTGTGACCATTCTAATGTTCAATTGTTTGAGTGGGTGCTTCAGTCTTTCACTCACCTTTAATTTGCTGCTGTTGGTGGTTTTTTAATTTGTTTTAGTTCCTTTAATTATTATCATCCTTTATATATTGGCTCAGATAGTAAAGCATCTGTCTACAATGTGAGAGACCTGGGTTTGATCCCTGGGTTGGGAAGATTCCCTGGAGAAGGAAATGGCAACCCACTCCAGTACTCTTGTCTTGAAAATCCCATGGATGGAGGAGCTTAGTGTAGGCTACTATCCATGGGGTTGCAAAGAGTCAGGTACAACTGAGTGACTTCACTTTCTTTTCTTTCACTTTCTATATTGCCACATGTACATATTTCAAATATTTCTCCTGTTTTATGTCTTTAGTATTCATTTTCTGAACTGGGTCTTCAGAAAATAATTTAATCTTAAGTCTATTTTACTTTTCTTTTTCTCTTTTATGGTTAGTGCTTTCTGGGTTCTATCTAAAAAAATCTTTGCTTGGTAAAGGTCATGATGATATTCTTTTAAGTTTCCTTTAAGAAGATTTATAGTTTCTGCTTTTGCATTTAGGTCTAATATCCATCCCAAATTGGTTTTGTGCATGATGTGAAGAAGGATTAAAAATATTTGTATATGTATAGGTATTTTATTTTCTTGATTAAGCTAATAAAATATATAGTCATCACAAATCTTATGCATATGAAAGTATAGTTTTAAAATTTTTCATCATACAAAAAGCTACATATAATTAATATATACAAGTTGATGAATGTATAAATAACTACACACTAGCAAAACCATTACCAAAATTTACACTATAAACATATCTGACACCTTCCAAAGTTTCCTCCTGCCCTTTTATGTTTTAATATTATTATTAACTTATTATTATTTTGTGATAGAGCCATTAAAAAAGAGCTGCGCTTTTAATGAATTTTTATGAATGTAATATAACATTATTAAATGTAGATGTTATGCTGTCCAGACCTCTAGGCTTTCTTTATTTTGTGTAACTGAATTTGTACTCTTTGGCTAATGGTGTCTCGCTTTCCCCTCCCCCAGTGACTGACAGCTACACTGTCCACTCTCCACTTCTACTATGAGCTTGATTGTTTTAGTTTCCACACATCAGTGGTATTATGTAGCCTTTGTTTCTGGCTCATTTCACTTAACCCACTGACCTCGAGGTTCATCCAGGTTATCGAAAAATATATATTTTTAATAAAGGATATTTTATTGTTCCAGAACCATTTACTGAAAAAAATTTTAGCTTTTCCATTGAAAAATCTTGGTCAAAAATCAAATGACTATAAAAAAAAACAGTCCTCTTGTAATTCCAGTCTCTTTTTTTGTCTCTATTCATACACAGTTGAATCTTGTTATATGTGAAGTCATGTTCTGCAAAGTCACTATGACCACTGCATTGGTGAAAACTGAACAATTACACTTAGGGAAAATCCAGGGTTAGGTTCTTGAAAGCCTCTGGTCAAAACGTTTCATCCATAGATCAATATTTAACTGTGTTATACATGTGTCTCTGTTTAGAACCCCTTATTTTAATATATATTGTTGATTCATTAACACTGACCTCACAGTCAATAGTGCTATAACTCATGCCTGAATGGAGTTTATCTAACAGGCTTATTTTTCTCCTAAGGCACATGGCATCCTTCTCGGCCTTAGGAACACAGACACTAGGTTCCTCACTGTGCTTGGGGGTCGTTATAAAGCAGCAGAATTGCCCACTAAAAGTTTAAAAAAAAAAAAAAAAAGTGAAAACTGTGACACTAAGTAAACTGCAAAAAAGACTGCCTGTTTACAGAGCAAGTTCAAGCAAGATAGAGTGTCAGCTCACTGGATCTCAGCTGAGAATCCCTGCCTGGTGACTCAGATTTCTCACTGCCTTGTGCGTGTCCCAGAATGCAAGGCAGGTACTGATTCAGTTCAGTTCAGTTCAGTCGCTTTCATGTCCGACTCTTTGCGATCCCATGAATCGCAGCACGCCAAGCCTCCCTGTCCATCACCAACTCCCGGAGTTCACTCAGACTCACGTCCACCGAGTCGGTGATGCCATCCAGCCCTCTAATCCTCTGTAGTCCCCTTCTCCTCCTGCCCTCAATCCCTCCCAGCATCAGAGTCTTTTCCAATGAGTCAACTCTTTGCATCAGGTGGCCAAAGTACTGGAGTTTCAGCTTTAGCATCATTCCTTCCAAAGAAATCCCATGGCTGATCTCCTTAGAATGGACTGGTTGGATCTCCTTGCAGTCCAAGGGACTCTCAAGAGTCTTCTCCAACACCACAGTTCAAAAGCATCAATTCTTCAGCGCTCAGCTTTCTTCACAGTCCAACCCTCACATCCATACATGACCACAGGAAAAACCAGAGCCTTGACTAGACGGACCTTTGTTGGCAAAGCAATGTCTCTGCTTTTGAATATGCTATCTAGGTTGGTCATAACTTTCCTTCCAAGGAGTAAGTGTCTTTTAATTTCATGGCTTCAATCACCATCTGCAGTGATTTTGGAGCCCCCCAGAATAAAGTCTGACACTGTTTCCCCATCTATTTCCCATGAAGTGATGGGACCAGATGCCATGATCTTCGTTTTCTGAATGTTGAGTTTTAAGCCAACTTTTTCACTCTCCTCTTTCACCTTCATCAAGAGGCTCTTTAGTTCCTCTTCACTTTCTGCCATAAGGGTGGTGTCATCTGCATATCTGAGGTTTTTGATATTTCTCCCGGCAATCTTGATTCCAGCTTGTGCTTCTTCCAGCCCAGCGTTTCTCATGATGTACTCTGTGTATACATTAAATAAGCAGGGTGACAGTATACAACTGTGGGGCTACAAATACATATTAGTGAGTAGACAGGTTCACAAACAGAACCTTCTCCTAAGCTCAGGGTCTTCCCCAGACCCACTCCTGGGGAAAGGAGAGGGAATACCCAGCCCTGGCCAGGGCCTTAGCACCACAGCTGGGCCAGGACTCTTCACAACCCAGAAAGGTCAGTCACTATGGGCCATAGCAACACGTGCAAAGGACCTACAACCACCCGGAAACCCAGTGTCAGCCCAGGCAGGCAAGCACTTGCCCATTACATTGAATATAATGTATTAAGCTTGCCAGGTGGCACTAGTCGTAAAGAATCCACCCGCCAATGCAGGACACAGAAGACATGCAGGCTCAGTCCCTGGGTCAGGAAGATCCCCTAGAGGAGGGCATGGCGACCCATTCCAATATTCTTGCCTGGAGAATTCCATGGACAGAGGAGCCTGGCGGGCTAGTCAATGGGGTCCCCAAGATTTGGACATAACTGAAGCACCTTACCACCATAATTTATTAAATCACAAATTTATAGAAATTAACTTTTAGTAGTATTAAAATAGGTGAATGCAATTCCTGAAAATTAAGTAATCAGCTTTTAATTAAAGACTTTAATGTGTGATTTTTTTTTTCTAAATTCAATCTTATCAGGAATTAAGAGCATAATTTTTTTTTTTTTTTAGTTTGTAACTACTTTAGATAACTTAGCCTCTTATTTTATTTGTGTTTTTCTAAATAAATTGCTTAGAAGTGTGACATGCACAAAGCCCAGTGTAGGATTTTGCCTAATGAAAAATAATGAGGCTTCTTAGGTAAGACACTGGGCTCTGATTACAAATGCACTATATCATTTTTTAAAAATAATTTTTGTTGGGAAGCTCATCTTAAAATGGGATCAAATTCAATTTTTTACTATTTTATTTCCCTAACCTTTAAGACTAGAAGGTTACTTTGCTAAAAAGCTTTGTATATCTAAAATATATTAGACATATTAAAATTCAGTATAATGTATTAAAAAGGTATCCATTCAGTAGACCCATAAAGTAATATATTCATGTATATACAAATACTCGTTAAAAAAAAAAAAACAGTAAAATTGAACATTGATAAAAATTGAATTCATGCATTCCAATATTTAAAAAAAAAGACAATCTTTGGACTTTGTAAAATTATTGCCAATTTATATGTGGCTTGTTAGAAATTTACCTCTTTTTCACTGCTGATCTGCTATCTGACTTTGGGCAACTTACTTAAGCTCACTGTGCCTTAGAGCCTTCCAACCATAAAAGTAGAAATAAAAGATCAATAACACCTTGTAAAAGTTTTTCTTTGTTTTTTTGTTTGCTTACTTGTTTTCATTTTTTGAAATTACACTCAAATGAAGTAAAGCCCTTAAAACAGTATACATCACATTTTTAGTACTATAGAAGTTTTAAAGTTTTATTATCTAATAAGAATTTTTTCTTTCAGTGGTTTTACAGTCTGTATTCATTACTGATAGGCCAGCTACCTGTATTTTTTATCCTCTCATATTTTCTTGAGCTGTGCATTTTCATGGAACCAAGGAGTTTTGCTTTTGTGTTTTCCTTTGAGTGCATGCATGAATGCATAGCATAAATACTTATTCTTTTGATTAATTTGAATTTGTCCATATTTATTGCCAGTATTTAACTCTATAGCTTTGTATATCTGACTCCTATGTTGCTTGAAAAAGTGTCTATTAAATCTTTTCTAAGAGCACAAAAGAAAATTAAAGTCTCTCAGCTTTTCTCTTACGATTTGAAAAAGCTCAAGTGGAATTCCATCACCTTCCAGCAGCTTTGATTGTAGTGATGATTCCTAAGACCCACGTGACCTCACATTCCAGAAATTCTGGCTCTAGGTGAGTGATCACACCATCGTGGTTATCTGGGTCATGAAAATCTGTTTTGTATAGTTCTTCAGTGTATTCTTGCCATCTCTTCTGAATATCTTCTGCTTCTGTTAGGTCCATACCATTTCTGTCCTTTATTGAGCCCATCTTTGCATGAAATGTTTCCTTGGTATTTCTAATTTTCTTTAAGGGATCTCTAGTCTTCCCCATTCTATTGTTTTCCTCTATTTCTTTGCATTGATCACTGAGGATGGCTTTCTTATCTCTCCTTGCTATTCTTTGGAACTCTGCATTCAAATGGGTATATCTTTCTTTTTCTCCATTGCCTTTATTTTCTCCTCTTTCCTCAACTATTTGTAAGGCCTCCTCAGACAACCATTTTGCCTTTTTGCACTTCTTTGTCTTGGGATGGTCGTGATCACTGCTTCTTGTACAATGTCATGAACCTCTATACATAGTTCTTCAGGAACTCTATCAGATCTAATCCCTTGAATCTATTTTTCACTTCCACTGTATAATTGTAAGGGATTTGATTTAATAGGAGTTCATGATCTGAGCCACAGTCAGCTCCTGGTCTTGTTTTTGCTGACTGTATAGAACTTCTCCATCTTTGGCTGCAAAGAATATAATCAATCTGATTTTGATATTGACCATCTGGTCATGTCCATGTGTAGAGTCTTCTCTTGTGTTATTGAAAGAAGGTGTTCTCAGTGTGTTCTCTTGGCAAAACTCTGTTAGCCTTTGCCTTGCTTCATTCTGTACTCCAAGGCCAAATTTGCCTGTTACTACACGTATCTCTTGACTTCTTGCTTTTGCACTCCAATCCCCTATGATGAAAAGGACAGCTTTTTTGGTGTTAGTTCTAGAAGGTCTTGTAGGTCTACATAGAACCATTCAACTTCAGCTTTTTCAGCATTAATGGTCCGGGCATAGACTTGGATTATTATGATACTGAATGGTTTGCCTTGGAAACGAACAGAGATCATTGTCATTTTTGAGATTACATCCAAGTACTACATTTTGGACTCTTTTCTTGACTATGATGGCTTCTCCATTTCTTCTTAGGGATTCCTGCCAAGAGTAGTAGATATAACGGTCATCTGAGTTAAATTCACCCATTCCAGTCCATTTTAGTTCACTAATTCCTAAAATGTCAGTGTTCACTCTGGCCATCTCCTGTGTGACCACGTCCAATTTGCCATGATTCACGGACCTGACATTCCAGGTCCCTATGCAGTGTTCTCTTTACAGCATCAGACTTTACTTTTATCACCAGTCACATTCACAACTGGGTGTTGTTTTTGCTTTGGTGCCGTTCCTTCATTCTTTCTGGAGTTATTTCTCCACTGATCTCCAGTAGCATATTGGGCACCTACTGACCTGGGGAGTTAATCTTTCAGTGTCCTATCTTTCTGCCTTTTCATACCGTTCAAGGGGTTTTCCAGGCAAGAACACTGAAGTGGCTTGCCATTCCCTTCTCCAGTGGGCCACATTTTCTAGGAACTCTCCAAAATGACCCCTTATCTTGGGTGGCCTTACAAGGCTTGGCTCATAGTTTCATTGAGTTAGACAAGTCTGTGGCCCATGGGATCAGATGGGTTAGTTTTCTGTGATTGTGGTTTTCAGTCTGTCTGCCCTCTGATGGAGAAGATAAGCAGCTTTTGGAAGCTTCCTGATGGGAGAGACTGACTGAGGGGAAACTGGGTCTTGCTCTGATGAGTGGGGCCATGCTCAATACATCTTTAATCCAATTTTCTGGTGATGGGTGGCGATGTATTCCCTCTCTGTTGTTTGATCTGAGGCCAAACATTCCAGTTGAGCAATTGCAAATCCTAAAACATTATGCTGTGAAAGTGCTGCATGCAATATGCCAGCAAATATGGAAAACTCAGCAGGGGCAACAGGACTGGAAAAGGTCAGCTTTCATTCCAATACCAGAGAAAGGTAATGCCAAAGAATGTTCAAACTACTGCACAATTGCACTCATCTCATACCCTAGCAAAGTAATGCTCAAATTTCTTCAAGCCAGGCTTCAATAGTATGTGAACCATGAATGTCCAGATGTTCAAGGTGGATTTTAGAAAAGTCAGAGCAACCAGAATCAAATTGCCAACATATGTTGGATCATTGAAAAATCAAGAGAGTTCCAGAAAAACATCTACTTCTACTTTACTGACTATGCCAAAGCCTTTGACTGTGTGGATCACAACAAACTGTGGAAAATTCTTTTTTTTTTAATATAAATTTTTTATTTTGATTGGTGGATAATTACTTTACAATATTGTATTGGTTTTGCCATACATTGACATGAATCCACCACGAGTGTACACATGTTCCCCATCCTGAATCCCCTTCCCTCCTCCCTCCCCGTACCATCCCTCTGGGTCATCCCAGTGCACCAGCCCCGAGCATCCTGTATCATGCATTGAACCTGGACTGGCGATTCATTTCACATATGATAATATACATGTTTCAATGACATTCTCCCAAATCATCCCACCAAACTGTGGAAAATTCTTAAAGAGCTTAGAATACCAGTCCACCTGACCTGCCTTTTCAGAAATCTGTATGTAGGTCAAGAAGCAACAGTTAGAACTGGACATGGAACAACAGACTGGTTCCAAATTAGGAAAGGATTAAGTCAAGACTGTATATTGTCACCCTGCTTATTTAACTTATATGCAGAGTACATCACGAGAAATGCTGCGCTGGATGAAGCCCAAGCTTGAATCAAGATTGCCGGAAGAAATATCAATAGCCTCAGATATGCAGATGACACCACCCTTATGGAAGCAAGCAAAGAATTAAAGAGCCTCTTGATCAAAGTGAAAGAGGAGAGTGAAAAAGTTGGCTTAGAGCTCAACATTCAGAAAACGAAGATCATGGCATCTGGTACCATCACTTCATGGCAGATAGATGGGGAAACAGTGGAAACAGTGACAGACTTTATTTTAGGGGGCTCCAAAATCACTGCAGATAGTGACTACAGTCATGGAATTAAGAGACATTTGTTCTTTGAAATAAAAATAGACCAGTTAGACCTAATTGATATCTATAGGTCATTTCATCCCAAAACAATGAATTTCACCTTTTTCTCAAGCGCACATGGAACCTTCTCCAGGATAGATCACATCCTGGGCCATAAAGCTAGCCTTGGTAAATTCAAAAAGATAGAAATCATTCCAAGCATTTTTTCTGACCACAATGCAGTAAGATTAGATCTCAATTACAGGAGAAAAACTATTAAAAATTCCAACATATGGAGGCTGAACAACACGCTGCTGAATAACCAACAAATCACAGAAGAAATCAAAAAAGAAATCAAAATTTGCATAGAAACGAATGAAAATGAAAACACAACAACCCAAAACCTGTGGGACACGGTAAAAGCAGTCCTAAGGGGAAAGTTCATAGCAATACAGGCACACCTCAAGAAACAAGAAAAAAGTCAAATAAATAACCTAACTCTACACCTAAAGCAACTAGAAAAGGAAGAAATGAAGAACCCCAGGGTTAGTAGAAGGAAAGAAATCTTAAAAATTAGAGCAGAAATAAATGCAAAAGAAACAAAAGAGACCATAGCAAAAATCAACAAAACCAAAAGCTGGTTCTTTGAAAGGATAAATAAAATTGACAAACCATTAGCCAGACTCATCAAGAAACAAAGGGAGAAAAATCAAATCAACAAAATTAGAAACGAAAATGGAGAGATCACAACAGACAACACAGAAATACAAAGGATCATAAGAGACTACTATCAACAATTATATGCCAATAAAATGGACAACGTGGAAGAAATGGACAAATTCTTAGAAAAGTACAACTTTCCAAAACTGGACCAGGAAGAAATAGAAAATCTTAACAGACCCATCACAAGCATGGAAATTGAAACTGTAATCAAAAATCTTCCAGCAAACAAAAGCCCCGGTCCAGACGGCTTCACAGCTGAATTCTACCAAAAATTTAGAGAAGAGCTAACACCTATCCTGCTCAAACTCTTCCAGAAAATTGCAGAGGAAGGTAAACTTCCAAACTCATTCTATGAGGCCACCATCACCCTAATACCAAAACCTGACAAAGATCCCACAAAAAAAGAAAACTACAGGCCAATATCACTGATGAACATAGATGCAAAAATCCTTAACAAAATTCTAGCAATCAGAATCCAACAACACATTAAAAAGATCATACATCACGATCAAGTGGGCTTTATCCCAGGGATGCAAGGATTCTTCAATATCCGCAAATCAATCAATGTAATACACCACATTAACAAATTGAAAAATAAAAACCATATGATTATCTCAATAGATGCAGAGAAAGCCTTTGACAAAATTCAACACCCATTTATGATAAAAACTCTCCAGAAAGCAGGAATAGAAGGAACATACCTCAACATAATAAAAGCTATATATGACAAACCCACTGCAAACATTATCCTCAATGGTGAAAAATTGAAAGCATTTCCTCTAAAGTCAGGAACAAGACAAGGGTGCCCACTTTCACCATTACTATTCAACATAGTTTTGGAAGTTTTGGCCACAGCAATCAGAGCAGAAAAAGAAGTAAAAGGAATCCAAATTGGAAAAGAAGAAGTAAAACTCTCACTATTTGCAGATGACATGATCCTCTACATAGAAAACCCTAAAGAGTCCACCAGAAAATTACTAGAAATAATCAATGACTACAGTAAAGTTGCAGGATATAAAATCAACTCACAGAAATCCCTTGCATTCCTATACACTAATAATGAGAAAACAGAAAGAGAAATTAAGGAAACAATTCCATTCACCATTGCAACGGAAAGAATAAAATACTTAGGAATATATCTACCTAAAGAAACTAAAGACCTATATATAGAAAACTATAAAACACTGGTGAAAGAAATCAAAGAGGACACTAATAGATGGAGAAATATACCATGTTCATGGATTGGAAGAATCAATATAGTGAAAATGAGTATACTACCCAAAGCAATTTATAGATTCAACGCAATCCCTATCAAGCTACCAACAGTATTCTTCACAGAGCTAGAACAAATAATTTCACAATTTGTATGGAAATACAAAAAACCTCGAATAGCCAAAGCGACCTTGAGAAAGAAGAATGGAACTGGAGGAATCAACCTACCTGACTTCAGGCTCTACTACAAAGCCACAGTTATCAAGACAGTATGGTACTGGCACAAAGACAGAAATATTGATCAATGGAATAAAATAGAAAGCCCAGAGATAAATCCACGCACATATGGACACCTTATTTTCGACAAAGGAGGCAAGAATATACAATGGATTAAAGACAATCTCTTTAACAAGTGGTGCTGGGAAATCTGGTCAACCACTTGTAAAAGAATGAAACTGGACCACTTTCTAACACCATACACAAAAATAAACTCAAAATGGATTAAAGATCTAAACGTAAGACCAGAAACTATAAAACTCCTAGAGGAGAACATAGGCAAAACACTCTCCGACATACATCACAGCAGGATCCTCTATGACCCACCTCCCAGAATATAGGAAATAAAAGCAAAAATAAACAAATGGGACCTAATTAACCTTAAAAGCTTCTGCACATCAAAGGAAACTATTAGCAAGGTGAAAAGACAGCCTTCAGAATGGGAGAAAATAATAGCAAATGAAGCAACCGACAAACAACTAATCTCAAAAATATACAAGCAACTCCTACAGCTCAACTCCAGAAAAATAAACGACCCAATCAAAAAATGGGCCAAAGAACTAAATAGACATTTCTCCAAAAAAGACATACAGATGGCCAACAAACACATGAAAAGATGCTCAACATCACTCATTATCAGAGAAATGCAAATCAAAACCACTATGAGGTACCATTTCACACCAGTCAGAATGGCTGCGATCCAAAAGTCTACAAGCAATAAATGCTGGAGAGGGTGTGGAGAAAAGGGAACCCTCTTACACTGTTGGTGGGAATGCAAACTAGTACAGCCACTATGGAGAACAGTGTGGAGATTCCTTAAAAAACTGGAAATAGAACTGCCTTATGATCCAGCAACCCCACTGCTGGGCATACACACTGAGGAAACCAGAAGGGAAAGAGACACGTGTACCCCAATGTTCATCGCAGCACTGTTCATAATAGCCAAGACATGGAAGCAACCTAGATGTCCATCAGCAGATGAATGGATAAGAAAGCTGTGGTACATATACACAATGGAGTATTACTCAGCCATTAAAAAGAATACATTTGAATCAGTTCTAATGAGGTGGATGAAACTGGAGCCTATTATACAGAGTGAAGTAAGCCAGAAGGAAAAACATAAATACAGTATACTAACGCATATATATGGAATTTAGAAAGATGGTAACAATAACCCGGTGTACGAGACAGCAAAAGAGACACTGATGTATAGAACAGTCTTATGGACTCTGTGGGAGAGGGAGAGGGTGGGAAGATTTGGGAGAATGGCAATGAAACATGTAAAATATCATGTAGGAAACGAGTTGCCAGTCCAGGTTCGATGCACGATGCTGGATGCTTGGGGCTGGTGCACTGGGACGGCCCAGAGGGATGGTATGGGGAGGGAGGAGGGAGGAGGGTTCAGGATGGGGAACACATGTATACCTGTGGTGGATTCATTTTGATATTTGGCAAAACTAATACAATTATGTAAAGTTTAAAAATAAAATAAAATTGGAAGAATAAAAAAAAAAAAAAAAAAGTTATGACCAACCGAGACAGCATATTGAAAAGCAGAAGCATCACTTTGCCAACAAAACTGTTTAGTCAAAGCTTTGGTTTTTCCAGTGGTCATGTATGGATGTGAGATTTGGATTATAAAGAAAGCTGAGTGCTGAAGAATTGATGTTTTTGAACTGTGGTGTTGGAGAAGACTCTTGAGAGTCCCTTGGACTGCAAGGAAATCCAACCAGTCCATCCTAAAGGAAATCAGTCCTGAATATTCATTGGAAGGACTGATGCTGAAGCTGAAACTCCAATACTTTGGCCACCTGATGCAAAGAACTGACTCTTGGAAAAGCCCCTGATGCTGGGAAAGATTGAGGAAGGGAGAAGGGGACGACAGAGGATAAGATGGTTGGATGGTCTCAGTGACTCTATGGGCATGAGTTTGAGTAAGCTCTAGGAGTTGGTGATGGGCAGGAAGCCTGGCATGCTGCAGTCCATGGGTTCGCAAAGTCCGACATGACTGAGCCACTGAACTGAACTTTTTCTCTCCTTCTGTTCAAAGCTATTTAGATGATTATATGATTTTAAAACATATTTTGTTGTTAAATACCTCGTGTGTGTGTGTGTGTTTCTGGTTCCTTTTCTTTATTTTTAGGAAATATCCGATGCCGGTTTCCTTTTGGTTACTTATCTGAATAAGGTGCCCTTTCTCCAGTGACATCCATTTATATCTGATCCATAAGGGCAAGAGTATACGTTTACTCCTAAACTGAGTATGTTTTTTTTTTTTTTTTAGTACTTCTCTCCGTCAATAGATAGAGGCAGATACAAAGCAGTATTGATAAGCTAAGTCTTACTTCATTACTCATACTACTCATACCTCTCTCTCTCTCTCTCTCTCTCTCTATATATATATATATATATATATATATATTTATATTGCCTGTCTGAGGGATTTCCCCACTTTACTTCATACCTTTTTTTTTTTTTTTCTCAGTATTTTTCAAGTTCCAGGGCATTTGTCAACGCTACAAATCAATGTTTTGGCTGTCCTTCATCTTGGTAACATTTTACTTTGTCAGTTTTCAGACTTTTCTGAGAACTACAACCAAAACAAATCTCCATTCTTTTTCCACTGAAACCACCACAACTCTTGGGAAAGTTCCATCTATTTGGTTACTTATTTGTTACTCCTTTGAAAATGAGCTAGTTTTCTGATCTTATTCTCTTGTGGTTTGGGGTTGTTCCCTAGATAGATAGGAGAAACTGCTAACTGTAAACTTCCAAATCTGTATCAGTTATTAAGCTAATATTACTAAGCCTCAAATTCATTCATTTACAATGTTTTGTGGCAATGTTGTGCTATTGTTAAAACTGTGTAACCTAATTTTCTTTGCACTAGCTGGCCTATTAATAGATTCTCCTCCAGGGGCTACTAGAGGCTGACTCAGAGTCAGAAATGGAAAGAAGAGACTGACTTCTTGTTTCCTTGTTTTCAGGGGCTTCACCCTCATCAACTGAACTTGAAAAAACAATTGGTTCTAATCTGCTGCTGCCTGGTCAGCTCAGTTGCTCTCTACCCAGAGGTCTAAGTCTCTAGGCTCTGTAGTTAGTATTCCCTAAGTTCCTGGAATGCCAAAAGCAGCTGGCCCCTGGCCTTCTCTCAAAGACGTGAGTAAACTCCAAGGTGCAGTCTCCATGTTTCTAATTCTGATAATTCCCGAAAGTTACTTTCCTAACCCCAGGGGCTGCCCGGATGGCTCAGATGGTAAAGAATCTGCCTGCAATGCAGGAGACTCAGGTTCTCTCCCTGTGTCGGGAAAATCCCTTGAAGAAGGAAATGGCAACCCACTGCAGTATTCTTGCCTGGAGAATCCCATGGATGGAGGAGCCTGGCGGGCTACAGTCTATGAGGTCGCACAGAGCTGGACACAACTGAGCGACTAACACTTCACTTAACCCCATGGGTTTTAGTCGCTTCCAGAATTTTCTATTGCTTTGTTACATCAGGGTTCCTTTTGCTTTTACTAGTCTTACAGCTAATACTTTTTCCACAAATTCTTTAAATTATGCTTTCTGTTTAACTCTTCACCGAGTTTTTATTTTCCTGAGAAGAATTTGACTGATGCAATCTTTAAAACATAGCTCTCTCTGGTTTTAAAAATAGAATCGGCAATTATGTTTCCCACGGACTGTCCATAGGGGATAACCGTGGAGGTAAATGGTAAAACTCCTGTTTCTAGATCACTTGGAGGCCTTGGTCGCCGTTATAACAGAGGTGAAGCTGGTTCCTCTCCTTTTGTACAGGCTAAGAGACTCCATCGGAAATGAAACAGTAGGCCACGAGAGTCTGCTCCAAGAATCTGCCCTGGGGGTGTCACGCATAGTGCTAGCTTACGAATCACCCACGTGACGCCTCCCTTTGGTCAACACTGGGCTAGAAGGACAATACATCTGGTGGAGGGTTTCTTGTTGTTGTTGTTTTATGTTTAACTATAAAATCATATTTCTTAAACAAGAGCAGTGATAACTTTGAATTTTTGGGGGGACGGGTGAGGGGGGGGTTGTACGTCTTGTGGGATTAGTTTTCAACCAGGGGTCGAACCTGGGCCTCTGGCAGGGAACGTCCTAACCGCTGGACCACCAGGGAATTCCCAACTTTAGATTTCTAAGACTAAAAGCATGTTGCGCTCGCCATTTCTCACAACCCGAATGTTGTCAACACTCTCTCCTTCTTCCCAATTTCTTTCTCAGGTTTATGTTTTGTTTTGGGGCTATCTTCAGTTCTACCTTAAAATTTCAGATATTGCTCTTAATAACTTGTCAACATAATTAAAAAAATCTTAGATTGCATTTTAAAAGCTTCTATTGAAATGTGGAAACAAAATTAATCACCAGCATTTATCTTACAAGACTTAACTTTAAAGTCTCTTATTTACTGAGCACCTATATATGAGGTGCTAGTCCCTGCCCTAGAAGTAAAATAGTGAACAAAACAAAATAAAACCCACAATCTCATGAATTACATGGCAGTCATGGAGTGAAATGCTTCAAAATTAAGTCAATGACCACGCATGGGACATTGTGCTAAAGCCGAGAGTCGCTGAGCTAACTAATCTGAGGTCACTTAATTTTTGATGTCTTCATTCAGTGAAGTAGATTCACAATCTATCTGGAGAGTTTAGTATGGCATATGTCTCAAACTGAATTTGTACTGATAAATCCTACTTTTAGTGCCTCAAATGCAAAGTCTTTAAGGAAAGTAGTTGATCAGCATATTTAGCAAGATTAAAAAAAGCATTTATACAAGTTTTTTTTTTTTTTTTTCCCCAAAACTAAAAGTAAATTACACTGTAATTTCCACATAGGCAAAGACACTTCTGACAGATCAATCCTGACATCAGATGTGACAAGATGATACATGTTTAAAGTCTCAGTGCAAAATTATGCTTTCTGAGGGTAGTAAATAGAAGCCAAAGTTTCCCACCATCATAGAATGATGTCTGAAATATAAACTGCTAAGGAATAGTAAAATAAAATAAACTTAGTGATAAAACTACAAACCAGATTTAAAAAAAATCTCCACAGCAAAATGAAGCTGATGTGATTATTTTTTTAGAATTTTCAATAAGGCATTTTAAAATTATGGTTTTTATATAAGCCAGTCTATTTTAGAGCATCTGTAAATATTATGGCTTCTAATTAATTAAAACTTAGCATAATATTTAGAGTATACCATCTTCTCCTCTCAGCTGCCTGCCATACACCCTGTCTGAATACACACGATGACTTGGCTGCTGTACACTGACCGCAAGTTCAGATTTATGAGGAGGCAGCAATCCAGCTCTGTTTGTTTGCCTTTGGTTCAGCAGTCTGTTCCCGTGGTGATTTCCACATGGCATACATGCAAGAAGGTCACAGTCAACTTGGTCCAGGGATTTGGAATCTAAATTACTTATTAGAAAAAACAAATCCATGGTCTTTAGAGGAGTATGAGACATAGCAGTTTTGGAAGGTTTTGTGCTAAAATAATCAACTCTTACTCAGAGGCAAACAAAAGGCTTTAATCATTGTGGTGAATATATACAAAAAAAAAAAACAAAAACGAAATAGAAGCTGGCCTATAGATGTCACTACTGTAAGTATACATTAAAATTCAGCCACTCAGAAAGACATTATACTTTAAAAATAAAATATGGAAATGACTAAGATTGCAGACAAGTGAAATGAATGACGTTATTGGAAAAGACAAAAATGTGTATTCAAATATATATATGTAGATGTACAAATCACACGTTTATTTTATACTAAACTTGAACATATTCAATATAAAGAATGGGGGCAGTCGTAGATGACTTGAGACGCGAAGCTCACCCATAGAGTGTGAGCCATCTGCCAGTCATTCAGAACCTCAGGCTGCCAGTTGTATTAGGGACTTGCCAAGGAGCCAGGTGCTCTCACAGCTTTCCATTGTATAGTAATTGCTCTCCGAAGAACAAAATTAGTGAAAATGCAGGAATGTTACTTTTGCTATCTGTGTGTTTTTAAAGACTTTTGGTTTCTGTGTTTTTTAATTCTTATATGAATAAAAAAAATACTTGAATACAAAATGCTTTATAGAAATTAAACATATTAACCCTAAATTGAATCAGGTACACATCCTTCAACCATGAGAAGTAAATGGGAGAAGGAAAATGACCTAGGATCCCAAAAACAGTCTGTGCGTCTACATTCTTGAAAGATACTAAGACTGGTTGAAAAGAGGCCAAAAGTTATCAGAGGCGAAGAGTAATATCACCTTGTATTCAGTACTAATTTCATAAATATTTATTTTTTGAATGTGTAAATAAATGATATTTAGAGAGATAATAAATACAATCAGGAGTTGAACTATTATCTCTACCACAAAAAAAGACATCAGAATGGAGACTGATTATTAAAGAAAGGCAAATCAAATCTACAATGAAATACCACTTCACACTGGTCAGAATGGTCATCATCAAAAAAAATCTACAGTAAATGCTAGAGAGGATGTGGGAGAAGGGAACCCTCTTACACTGTTGAGGGGAATGTACATTAGTAGAGCCAATATGAAGAACAATATGGAGGTTCCTTACAAAACTAAAAATAGAATGACCATATGACCCAGCAATCCCACTCTGGGGCATACACCCAGAGAAAACCAAAATTACAAATCATACAAACACCCCAATGTTCACTGAAGCATTATTTACAATAGCCAAGACACAGAAGCAACCTAAATGCCCAAAAACTGCGGAATGGATAAAGAAGATATGGCACAGATATACATGGAATATTGCTCAGCCAAAAAAAGGAGCAAAGTTGTGCCATTTGCAGAGACATGGACGGACCGAGAGACTGTCGTGCAGAGTGAGTGCATCAGACAGAGAAAAATACTGTATATAAATGCATATATGTGGAATCTGGAAAAATGGTACAGATGTACCTATTTGAAAAGCAGAAATAGAGACACAGACATAAAGGACAAACGTACAGACACCAAGCAGGGAAAAGGGAGTGGGATGAACTAGGAGACTGGGCTTGACATATATACACTACTATGTATAGAATAGGTAACCAGTGAACCTACCGCAAGGAACTGTACTCAGGGCCCTGCGATGAAAAGAGAGGATATACGCGTACATGCAGCTGACTCACTTTGCTGTACAGTTTTGCTCTTACCGCTTTGCTGTATAAGCAGAAACTAACAGCACACCGTAAAGCATCTGAATTCTATTAAACATTTTTAGAAAAGAAAAGAAACAGCTCTAGATGTTTTCCATGGCATAAAGATGTTTAAGCTAGCTGTTGGGGTAGGAGCACGTGTAAAGAGATGATTAGGGCCAGCGGGGCCTATCCCAGCAGGATCTGTGCTGTGTTAAAGAGACATTTTGTCACCATTGACCAGCCAAAAAGTTCCACTTCCCAAAGCATTTTATACAAAAATCTGGATTCCTGAATGCTGGATATTTTAGTTCCTTACTAACTTTAGTGTCTGCTTTCTAGTATCCTCTGAGCCAAAGACCTAGGGAAATGGAGATATCCCTTCTTTTTCCTACAAACAGAAGTCTCTGACTCAGTCCCTGACTTACACACACACGCACACACACACACGCCTCGGTCATTCTAGTTAGTTGATTTTAGCCCTGTATTAATCAAGCTTCAGGAAGAAGTGAGAATAGATTCACACGTTTACAGAGTCATATATTTTAAGGAATATCATGAATTTGGGAATTCAATTGATAGTACCCTCAACCAAATCACCACCATGATCATCACCAAAAACATCTCATATGAAAGTTTTGATAAAAAAAAAAAATAGTGGGGCTCTTTAATTTAGAAGGCCACAGAGATGTCCCTGGTATTTGGAGAAATATAAGAATCACAGGTTTTAGCAAAAGAGAAGAAAGGAAGTCATCATAAAAGCATAATATAATTTGCATTTCTTGCAAGTGTATCAGATGGTTGGCTTGGTATGGATTGTAGACAGTTGTGAAGGTAGGGGTGTAGCATCCATCAGAATGCATGACTAGAATTTATGCATCTGTGTTAAAAAATAATATCAACTTTTCTTGCTTTATAACTGATATATATATATATATATATATATATATATATATACATGTTTCATCTTGTTGTAGCCTTTTATTCAAATTGTAATTGAAATACAAAGCAAAACGTTGTTGCTTATATTTGAGCATTCCAGACCTCTTACTTATGACTGGACTAGATACCATGGTACATTCTGGAATGTAGTAAGTATTAATAAATATTAGAAGCTGTTATTGATGTGTATATAAGTAAGAGGTATCATGGCACTTCAGAGGGTGTATAATCAATCCACAGTCTAAAAATCCTGGCTTCCAATTCTTGGCATGGAAGTTTCATTAAAAATCATTTGAGCCTCATTTTCTCCCATAAATAAAACAAAGATAATAGTAACTATTGTGTAAAATTAATCAAATATTGAACTTTAAAAATATATTTTGTAATATTTTAGAAACAAAATGCAGCTTATAAATACTGTTGCTGCTGCTGCTGCTAAGTCGTTTCAGTCATGCCTGACTCTGTGCGACCCCATGGACTGCAGCCTACCAGGCTTCTCTGTCCCTGGGATTCTCCAGGCAAGAACACTGGAGTGGGTTGCCATTTCTTTCTCCAATGCATGCAAGTGGAAAGTGAAAGTGAAGTCGCTCAGTGGTGTCCGACTCTTAGCGACCCCATGGACTGCAGCTACTTTTATGTAAATGGACACAGCTTCTCATTGACTAACTCTGCTCATCTGTAAAGCAGAGTTGAAAAATCCTGAACTCTCTGACTTATATTTTACATTCTTTCAAGATAAAATGTTTTTCTTTTTCTCAATTATGAGAAAGTCATATAACTTTTGAAAAATACAGATAATAAAGCAACACAAATTTTTAAAAAAAAATCACGTTTTATACCATCATGACTGAACATCAAACCCTGTAGAAACCATATTTCTAGATCTCGCTCCCTAGGCCTGGTAGACTGAATTACTGTTTCTGAGTATTACTTACCTTCCTGCCTGTAGACGTCAAATTGCCATGTTATTTGCACTCCTCCTGTGGGAAAGTACACCTCCTTGCTCACTGACACTGTGCTAGTCCATGTGACTTGCTTTGGTCCGTGGCACGTGAGGGGAACACCAGCGTCTCATACAGGGCATGCTCTTTAAGCCTGGATCCCTGAGGCCTGATCTAAGGGGAAGACAGAACAGAGCCTCTGCTCTGCAGGATTCTATGAAGGCCCTATGACCTCTATCTCCTCAAGCTACTCCCATGATTGTGTTTTAGTTCAAGGCAAAAGGGATTTTGTGGACGTAATTAAGTCTTCTAATCACTTGATTTTAAGACAGGGAAGTTATCCAGATTACCTAGATTCCATGAGTGTTTCAGTAGCAAAGACATTTCTTTTCTGACATAGAAGAAGAGGAAATCTGAGATACTGAAAACAGGAGAGAAATTTATTGCAAGGAAAATTCGCTATTGCTGAGATGCAGGAGGCTGCAGAGCAAAGATCTGAGAGCAGACTGCAGGAGGTGAACGGTCCCTGATACTTTGCAAGATAAAGGCTGACAGCCTTTAAGAAAAAAGGGGCTTCAGTTGTCTGGCTGGAAGGAACCGCATTACATGAAAAATTTGAATGAAGTTGGAGGCAGATATTTTTTTCCCTAACTTCCAAACGAGAACCCAAACTAGCCAGGACCTTGACTTGGGCCTTGAGAGCCCCCTGGGACCTCTGACTGTGACGTGCTTAGTGAGTACGGTTTTAAGACACTACGTTAGTGGTCATTTGTTCCACAGCAACAGAGAAATGACACAGATCTAGGGACCAGGCCAGAGCAACCTACACAGAGCATGAACAAGAAATGAATGTAAAGAAACCATTGAAATGTGAGGGCTATTTTGTTACTTCCAAATCCTAATTAATACACTATATCTTCACACATACATTCACACAGAGGGTTTTAGTGCTGTTATATAAATGGCATCATATTAGAATCACTTCTTTGTAATTTAGTCGTACTCAATAATTCAGTGTGGAAATTTTTCATACCTATAAAAGTGGACTCACAATACTGCTTGTAATGGTTGTACAATTTTCCATTGTATGGATGCACAACAGCCTACTTCTGTTATTAAAAAAAAAAAGCACTGCAGGTTTAAGTAAACCTGATTTAATAAACTTTCAGGTTATACAAATGATTTTTTAAAACCCTGCAACGTTCTTTTGTATAGATAAGATTTTCACAAAAATCCAGAATGATGTTTGCTAATCTATAGCCTTTAACATTTTAATAATTTATAATCATTTAAATGTGCAATTTCTACTATTTTCTAATTAGCATTTCTAATTTTACTCTTATTATATATGTATACACACATAATTCTTTCATACAGTTTTAAATGTTATAAATCCAAACATTTCTAGGTATCTTTTATTTTTGTATTTTGACTTGAGTATCTATTCTCCTAATATAATTAAGAAAAAAGCATATAAATATCAAGCTAGAAATGATGACATGTAAGCAAAAATTCTTTCCTGTACCTTCCACATTTGCTGTTGGTATTTCAAACAGTGCTTGGAAAGTCCAAATTTTAAAGCCAGAGCAGCTGTTCAGCAAAATGTTCACACAAGCCAGCAGGCTAGTATGCTCTCAATAGGTTTGTGGAACAAATAACTGTGAAGTTGTTTCTGCATAAATGAGAAGCTCATGGCCAACTACAAAGCTTACATGTGTAATTTAGGTCTAACACTGGAAAAGAGAGCTTGGAATGTGCATACCTTCCAAAGGTGTATATAAAGAGACAAAGTCTGTAATGATGGAATCAATGAAGAGTTCAGAACACTTTCATCTAGGCAACTTAAGGTATTCACTTGCATTCAGTATCACTAATCACCATTTTTCTCAGTAAATTCCTTACAGCTCTTATGAAGCAAATATCATCTTCTCTACCCAAATCTTCTCAGCCTGATTGTAGTGACTATTATTGTCTTTCTCTCCTGTTCCACAGCTGTCTGTATATCGTGATGCAGTTTGTATACCATGGAAATTTTATGAAGTCCTTGGGGTCCTGTCAGACTGAAAGACATTGCCTAGACTGAAGATAACCATGTTAAAGTGACAAAATGGTGAGATTAGTTATTTCTCTTCCATCTGACTGAAGTTTTAATTTAATTGATAATTTACTCTTGGTAGTAACTATGTTTCAAGTGCTTTCATCTGAACAAACAAAAACTGCTTTTGAAAAAAATCTAATTTCTAAAACATTTACAACACATGAAAACTTGCATTCTTGGCTGAACTAAGTAGCTTTAGTTATATTTCCTATTATATTGAAAGTAAAGTGCCTTTGCCAAGAAAGATTAATAATGCCAGCACTACCTTCATTGTTTGCTTCATTGCTTTTAGCAGCAGGAGTTTGAAACCGAAAGGCAGTAAATGGAATTATACACTTTTTTACTTCATGGTATGAGGAAACGTAATTATATGTTAGGATCTAAAATTTCAATGGCATATTTTATTATTGTGGCTATGCAAAAATTTCTTACAAGTATGAAAATTTATAGGAACTTCCTATAGAACATAGCAATGTTCTAGTTCATGAATTTTTCACTTTAAAGCCAAATATACAGAGAACTCAACCTTTAGTGACTTACCCAAAGATACTTTATCAAACTGGCTCTTCTTTATGAGCCAATAGACAGAGCATATTACTCAACAAACTCTGAGAAAATGAAGGAGAAATATTCTATAAGAGAATAATAATTTTAGTTGAAAAAACAATCAAGGGACTACCTACAAAATTCTCCTCAACTCTATCAGTTGAAGTTCCACTAAGAAGTCTTTAGAATTTCATAACTTTCAGGAAAAAATACCTCATCTTCTGATTTGTTCTGAGTGAGTGAGTGAAAGTCGCTCAGTTGTGTGTGACTCTTTGCAAACCTATGGACTATACAGTCTAGGGAATTCTCCAGGTCAGAATACTGGAGTGGGTAGCCTTTCCCTTCTCCAGGGGATCTTCCCAACCCAGGGATTTGTTCTAGTTAGTAAGAATAAGTATTTTTTAAAGATCTTTATATGAAAAATTGTGAATCTATGATATTAAGTATTATTTACTTGAATAATGATAGTTGTTTTTCTTCTGAGGCAAAGAAATTGAGATCTAAGCTGTACACAGCATGGAATGATAAATATGATTAGTAACACCTAGCCTCTTGATTCGGAGAAGGCAATGGCACCCCACTCCAGTACCCTTGCCTGGAAAATCCCATGGACAGAAGAACCTGGTAGGCTGAGGTCCATGGGGTCGCTAAGAGTCGGACACGACTGAGCGACTTCACTTTCACTTTTCACGTTCATGCATTGGAGAAGGAAATGGCAACCCACTCCGGTGTTCTTGCCTGGAGAATCCCAGGGACGGGGGAGCCTGGTGGCCTGCTGTCTATGGGGTCGCACAGAGTCGGACACGACTGAAGCGACTTAGCAGCTGCAGCAGCCTCTTGATTTCTATATTTTTGTCTAACTCCTGACCCAGTAATTGCTGCTGGGTCCTTGAAGGTACTTTTTTCAAAGAAAATTTGTCCTCTAAATCTCTTCCCCTACCTTGGTGAAACTACATACATTGTATGACTAGAAACTATATACATTTGTTTGACTGTTATTTAATAATATAATTAAGTAAATGATGCATTCTGCTCATTTTTTTTTAAAGGTTGGGAATAAGGTACTTGTTACAAATAGAGATTCAGTAGTATCACTATGTTTAGGTATTAATCTGTGTGACTTGAACACTTTTTCTAGAGATGTAACTCATAATGAAAGCACCCACTCTTCTTCCGAAGCACTGTAAAAATAAAAACCAACAAAATCCACCATTTACTTTCAATAGTAACCCTTATGCAAGGAGCATAGAAAAGATATCTATATATATTAATCACTTTATGCATGACTTTGGAAAAATATAATCAATCAGTATTTGGTGAATGTCTATTACGTATCATGCATTGAGATCACAAGAGAACAAGTTGCTCACCAATTTAAGGATGCTTGCTGTGTATTGGGGAAAACAGACATTACAATGTAATTGTAAACTACTTAATAAATGATGGGGTAGTTGGTGATTTTAGTCACTAAATCATGTATGACTCTCACAACTCCACGGACTGTAGCCCACCAGGCTCCTCTGTCCATGGGATTTCCCAGGCAAGAATATTGGAGTGGAATGCCATTTCCTTCTCCATAATGATGGTGGATGTAATGGTAAATAGAGTGGTGTGAGCAACAAAACAGAGAGCATTACATCCATTATGAATTGCTGGTGGGGATTGTGGGCAGTGAAATGATCACAGCAGAAGAGACGTTTACATTCTTTGAATGATGAACTTATTTTAAACAGGTTAAGAAGGGCAGAGAGTGGGCAAGGTCAGACGGAAAGAAGAGCTCCAGGAGGTAGAAACAGTAAATAAAGGCTTAGATGCTCAAGGTTTAGAGAACATGGCAAACTGAGGAATTGAAAGTCTTCAGAGTGCCTTGTCATTTTCTGCTATCACATCTTAAAACTACATTTTTATTATTTCATAATTTCTATTGTACTTCATTATTCTGTTTTTGTATAATCTTGCTTTTCAGTTTTGCATTCTTATATTCTCCTTATTATTGGCTATTCCCCTTGATGGTAGTTTAGTAACTAAGTCATGTCCAACTCTTTGTGACCCCCTAGACTGTAACCTGCCAGGTTCCTCTGTCCATGGAATTCTCCAGACCAGAATACTGGAGTGGGTTGTCATGCCCTTCCCCAGGAGATCTGTACCACCCAGGATTATCTGGCTATTCCTGACCTATTTCAAAGCCAGAAAACATATATAAGACAGAGGAAAGATAGGCATTAGGCAACCATAAGTTCTAAATCTTTGATCTTTTAGAATAAGCATGCCTGGAAAATCTCATGGGTAGAGGAGCCTGGTGAGTTGCAGTCCATGGTATCGCAAAAAGTCAGACATGACTGAGCGACTTCACTTTCACTTTCACCAACATGTTACTTTTTGATGAGAATATATGCATTGAATTTCATCCAGAATACTACTAATATTTTAGAATATATCTCTTTACATGTAGCACTGAAAATCTAATGAGAAATTTGCCATGATTTGAATCTTTCCTATAACTTCTGGCAAGTTATTATTTAATCTCTATTCAGAAAAACAAAAGTAGTTTGTGCTTATTTCCTTTCTCCAATTAAGGGGTATTCAAAAGCACACACCAGGTTTTCATATCTGTTATATTAATACACAGCACCCTGATTATTGGAAACAAAAGAGATGCCCAATAAGTGCTTGACTGAATATGGGCACCAGAAATAACTCAAGAACCAAATATTTCTTTAAAAACTCACCAAGGTACAGGTTATAAAATTTTCATTGAAATTGTGTTGAAAAGTGCTCTATTGTTCCACATTTCTTTACATGTGCTTACTGTGTTACCACAGACAACTTTGAGAAACCATTTTTGAAATTCCCCAGGATAGCAGAGCATTATTTAATACAGGTGGAACAGTAATTATGATCAATGTAAATTTCCAAGCACAGATTGTGCAAGCTGCTGGTGCTGGCAATGCACTCTGTGTATGGATATCCACATGCCAAATGTTGTATCTTTTAGCCCAGAGACATCTTTGGATTGGATATAAGCTGAGCATTGCATGCTGCAAAGTAAACAGGAACTCAGTATCTTAACTCAAGATGCAAACTCAGTATGAAAAATTAAATGAATGATAGTTAAAAGGTTGATAAAGCTTGTAGGAATTTAAATTTACACATGTAAACTTGTCTAGAAATTTAAGATAACTACCAGTCCATAATATATTTTGCATCTTTTACCTCATTTTATGGTGTCTACTGATGAATATGGATCTTAAATTTTGTTAATCTTCATTTATAGTTCATATTTATATTATTTTTTCAATAAAATAAACTGTTTCCTAACATGAAGGTTAAAAATATTCTCCTATATTTCTTGAAAAGGTTAAATATTTCATTTTTAACTCTAAAATATTTAATTCATATTCAATTTTTGTGGATAGTTGATGTATAGATTACATTTCAAATTTTCTACTTGGATAGCCCATTGTCTCAACATTATTAGATTTGGTTTAGCTATAAACGTACTAATAGATTAATCTTTATGGGTTGACTATACTTGTCTTTGATAGGTTACATTGCTTCATTTATTTAGAACTTTTAATGTCTTTCAGTATGTTCCACATTTTATCTTCAAAGTTCTTGCACATCTTTTGATTACTTATGGTTTTGTTATTCTTGTTAAACATAGTTTTTAAAATGTTTCATAACTATTTTATTGATAAATACAGGTGCATTTCATTGTTTATACTAGTACCTGCAACTTTACTAAGTTCTTACATAACTAAATGATTTTTGTATATATATATATATATACATATATACACACACACAGGGAGCCTTTATATAAATATCTGCATAATTCACAAATGTTTCTTTTTCCTCTCAAAGTTCTTTTTTTCTTGCACCATCTAAGACTTCTAGTACTTCTTGATATGTAACTTGTTACGATAGTCTTCTCTGTCTTGCTGCTGATCTGAAAGGACTACTTCTTGCATTCTGCCAGAGGAAATTGCATTTATTGAGTGTTTTGATAGAGTTTGCAAAGTTAAGCTTCTTCCCATTACCAGTTTGATAGGTGATTAGGCACTGATTAGTCATAAATTTTGTCATGTACTTTTTCTGATTCTTCTGAAGTGATAGCATGGATTTTTCTTTTATGGCCTGTTACTGAGATGGATTGTACTTATGGATTATATAATGTGAAAGCCCTCTTGAATTCCTAGGGTATACTCCTAATTTTTTATATTTTTCTGCTAGTCTTTTTGAGAAGGAACTGGCAACCCACTCCAGCGTTCTTGCCTGGAGAATCCGAGGGACGGGGGAGCCTGTTGGGCTGCCGTCTCTGGGGTCGCACAGAGTCGGACACGACTGAAGAGACAGCATAGCTAGTCTTTTGTTTTCGACGTTTGTATCTCTTCAAAGTCCTTATTTAATTTTGACATCAAGGTTTGATTATAAGAACAGGACTAATTAATAATAAATTGGATATCTTCCCCCCCCCCATTTATTTTGTTTAAGAACTTGCTGGAGGTTGTAATTATAAATTACTTAAACTTTTGCTTGAACTCACCAGTAAAACCATCTGGGCCTGGTGTCTTCTTCATTAGAAACTTTAAATCACAGATTCTATATACATAGTAAATACAGGTAATCTGTGTTTCCTCTTTAGTCTTGATTTAGTGCTATGAAATTACCTATTTCTGGGTACTTGTCCATTTAAGTCTAACATTTTACTCTTGATTGGAACTAAGGTTTTTTAAGACTCTCAATAACTTTTCAGTCCATGCTGTTTCTTTAGCATGTCCTCTTTTCCATTTCAAGTGTTATTTTTGTGTGCTATTTCTCCCCCTACTTTTGTCAGTCTCATCAGAAATGTTTTTCTCTTTTTACAAGTCTTTTTGCCAGAGTCAACTTTGCTGAAACTCTCTATTGTATTTTTTAAAAGTCAAATTGTGGTGCCATTCTCATGACATGGTGCAGTGGTAAAGAATCTGCCTCCAATGCGGGAGACACAAGAGATGTGAGTTTAGTCCCTGGCTTGGAAAGATCACTTGAAGTAGGAAATGGCAACCCAACCCCAGTATTCTTGCCTGGAAAATTCCAAGGATAGAAGAGCCTGCCTGACTACAGTTCATACGGTAGCAAAGAGTCAGACATGACTGAGCACGCTCACTTACTCACTCTTGAGGGCATCTGAAGTTTCTCTTCCAGGGAAAGCTAGCAGTTGAACCTACTTTAACTCTCCTGGATGTTTGTAGATCCATGGGACAATTTCAGAGTCAGCCAGCCATCTGCCTGGAGAACGCCGATCTGAGTGTCTCCATTTCCGATCTGGCATCGCCACTTTTCGTGAATGCAGCCTGGACTCTGTGTGCACTAGCTTTCACGTGTCAGCTTTACCTCACTGGCTTATTTTTACTATTATTTGTCCTTGGATATTTCTTTTGTTTACAACACTGCTTTAAAAGTGTATTTGCTGTAAATTATCTCGGATCAAGTGGTATTATAGTAAGAAGTCCCCTCAGGATATCTTTCTGTCATATTGCTGGAAATGGAATTCCCCTTTGAGATATTTTCAAAGGTTTAGGTATTTCAGATAACCTTTACTTAAATATTTGATCTTAGGGAATATGTGTCCTTTGAAGTCTGCTCTTCAAACCTTTAGGTAAATTAGGAAAGTAATTTGAGATTCAACAATTGAAGCCTTAGCTGTTATTCTTTGAAAATATGAAAATACATTAGTCTACACTATGAGAAATCTCTTTCCAACATTAATATCTTGCCAACTGTTTCGTATCATATTTTAGCTCTCTTGGTATTACTGAAATGGGAAGAGGAAAACTAACATTTATTGAGCCCTTGCATTGTGCCAGACATTTTATTAGTTGTTTTCCATTTGCCAACTCAATAAATCCTTGGACTAATTTTATGACTCAGAGTTATGGCCATTTTTATTTTCAAGAAAAAGAGAGATGAAGAAATTTGCACAGGCTCCAATGGTAGTTTAAGGATTAAAACTGAGGTCTGTTTGAACTAACATTATTCTACAGCATAGTAGTATCATCTACCTCTATTTTATAGGTGTGGAAATTGAGGCTTACAAAGTCTAAGAAGAACTTATCTAAATAAAATTGAAACAAGGGTCTCTTTGATTTCAAAGTCCATGCACTCTACAACATATTTTCTTCTGTAAATGTGTCATTACCACACCATAAAATATAAGATGGGACTTCAAGCCTCACATATTCTTAAACTATCAGGAATCCAAGGACAGTATGTTTTTATCATCACCCCTTTAAGTCATGTATTAATGCAGATGTTGATATCCCAATACATCTAATTTTATAGTTAGCATACATGAAAACATACCCATTTAAATTGTTCAATTTCATGAACTTTGACAGAAATAGACATCCATGAATTCACAGCCATCATTACAGTCTGGAGCGTTACCATCATTCCCGAAAGGGTACTCTGGCCAGTATCCTCCATCTGCTCAAGACTGTGGACTTCTGATATGCCATTTGTTACTGCAGAGGAGTATCTATTTTCCAGAGTTTTTATGTGAGCAGAACCCTGCTGCGTGCACTCACTGTATGGGCGTCACTCATCACAGTGACTTTGGTTGTGTAGATCAGTGTGCCATTCCTCTTAGACGGCTAGTATTCTCTTTTTTTTTTTTTTTTTGGCTAGTATTCTCTTGTACCGTGTTTTGCTCCTGTATTTCCCTTTTGATGAACATTTGGAGTGCTTAGAAGTTTGGGGTATTGCAATTAAAACTGCTGTAAATATCGATACGTATGTCTTTGGGATCATTTATACTTTTAAAAATCTTGGATATTTAGGGTTGATAGCTAGTATATGTGGAAGATACATATATACACACACACACACACCCCTACTACATACTATATATACCCATAAAGTGGCATATATGCCATACATGCACATACATAAAGTGGCAATTATATTTCATATTTTAACCAATAATTTTTCAGATTTCTTATTATTCAAAGAGCTCTGTGATATTTAAGATATTCAGATTTTTTAAAAATGTAGCCATTTTAGCTTGCATGCGTGTGTGTGCACGTTTCTGTGGGGGCGTGGGGGTGCACATACAGGCACGATCATAAATAATTATTTCATGTGGTTCTAACTGGCAATCAGCTGATGACCAATGACGTGGAACAGCTATTTATGTGACCATTGGTCATTTATGTATCTTCTGTTAGTAAGTGGCATTCAAGGGTTTTGTTTACTTTTCAAAACTGGCTTATTATTCTTCCTATTGTGTTTTAAGAACATATTTTATATTCCAGTTACGAGTCTTTTGCCTAATATATGAATAGTGAGTGTTTCCTCTCTATCTGTACTTTGACTTTTCTTTTTCTAAATGATGCCTTTTGTTGAGCAGGTTTTTCATCCTGATGAAGTCCAAATTATCGATTTTCTCCCTTTATTGTGCATTTACTGTGGGTTATGTGTTTTTATACTTGCCAACCGAAAGGTCACACAGGCTCTCTCCTATGTTTCCTTCTGTAAGTTTAATAATTTTAGCCTCTATATTTAAGCCTATGGTCCATTTTCTTTTCAGTTAGGAGTATATGTTAAATTTTTCTATACAGACATCCAGTGTGTCTAACAAAATTTGATGTAGACTTCCTTTTCATCTATGAATTATCTTGACATCTTTGAAAAATCAAATATATATACATATTTACATATGCAGCTATAGTTCTAGACAATTTATTATTTTCAAATGATTTCTATGCCTAAGCTTGCACCAGGCACACTGTCTTGATTAAGGCTTTTACTAGTAGCTCATAAAATCAAGTGACCTGAGTACAAATATTTTTTTCTTTTAAAAAATTTTTTGACTACTGTTTGTGTGACTGCCCGTATAAGTTTTTTTTTTTTAATTTTTAAAATTTACAATATTGTATTGGTTTTGCCATATATTGAAATGAATCTGCCACAGGTATACATGTGTTCCCCATCCTGAACCCTCCTCTCTCCTCCCTCCCCATACCATCCCTCTGGGTCCTCCCAGTGCACCAGCCCCAAGTATCCAGTATCGTGCATTGAACCTGGACTGGCAACTGTTTCATACATGATATTATACATATTTCAATGCCATTCTCCCAAATCATCCCACCCTCTCCCTCTCCCACAGAGTCCAAAAGACTGTTCTATACATCAGTGTCTCTTTTGCTGTCTCATACACAGGGTTATTGTTATCATCATTCTAAATTCCATATATATGTGTTAGTATACTGTATTGGTGTTTTTCTTTCTGGCTTACTTCACTCTGTATAATAGGCTCCAGTTTCATCCACCTCATTAGAATTGATTCAAATGTATTCTTTTTAATGGCTGAGTAATACTCCATTGTGTATATGTACCACAGCTTTCTTATCCATTCATCTGCTGATGGGCATCTAGGTTGCTTCCATGTCCTGGCTATTATAAACAGTGCTGCGATGAACATTGGGGTACATGTGTCTCTTTCCCTTCTGGTTTCCTCAGTGTGTATGCCCAGCAGTGGGATTGCTGGATCATAAGGCAGTTCTATTTCCAGTTTTTTAAGGAATCTCCACACTGTTCTTCATAGTGGCTGTACTAGTTTGCATTCCCACCAACAGTGTAAGAGGGTTCCCTTTTCTGCACACCGTCTCCAGCATTTATTGCTTGTAGACTTTTGGATCGCAGCCATTCTGACTGGCGTGAAATGGTACCTCATTGTGGTTTTGATTTGCATTTCTCGGATAATGAGTGATGTTGAGCATCTTTCATGTGTTTGTTAGCCATCTGTATGTCTTCTTTGGAGAAATGTCTATTTAGTTCTTAGGCCCATTTTTTGATTGGGTCATTTATTTTTCTGGAATTGAGCTGTAGGAGTTGCTTGTATATTTTTGAGATTAGTTGTTTGTCAGTTGCTTCATTTGCTATTATTTTCTCCCATTCTGAAGGCTGTCTTTTCACCTTGCTTATAGTTTCCTTTGTTGTGCAGAAGCTTTTAAGGTTAATTAGGTCCCATTTGTTTATTTTTGCTTTTATTTCCAATATTCTGGGAGGTGGCTCATAGAGGATCCTGCTTTTTTAAAAACTAGTGTCATTTTGACAGTTGTTATATGCAAACCTACAAGTCAATTTAGGTGTAATTGACATCTAACTGATGTTCAATTTTCCAATCCAGGAATATATTTTCCATTTATTTCTATTTTCTTTAATAAAGTACAGCAATGCTTTATGGTTTACCATACCATCCATTCACATTTTTTCCTAAAAGTGTATTTTTGACACAGTTGTAAATAGAATTCTTGGAAATTTCTTTTTCCAACTTTTGTTACTCTGGGTTTTATAGACCAAGCATGTATTCAGTGGCTTTCTGAATTCACTTATTCATGAGGTTGTTTTGTAGATTCGTTTGGATTTTCTACTTAAGATGTGATGTACACAATATTGTTGTTTTTCTGTGGTTTATTTCAAAGTTGATTTTCTCTATATTTTTGTTTTTTTAGTACTTTAACTTTGATGTACCTAGGTGTGATATGTTTGTATTTATCCTGTTTGGCTTTGCAAAGTTTCTTGACTGTATAAAACACATTTTTCACCAAATTTCAGTAGTATTTAGCCATCATTTTGTCAAATATTATTTACCTCAATATTGATATCTATGCTAACATATGTTAGACTTTTGCTACTGTTGCACAGTCCTTGAAGCTCTGCTTATTTTATCCATCTTTTTTTCCTGTTAATTCTCTGATTAATAACTTTTAATGATCTAAATCAAATTTATATTTTTTCCATTACCTTCATTACATTATTAAGTTCTTCCAGACAATTTTTTTTAGGATTTTGTATTTTTCATTTCTAAAATTTCCATTTTAAAAAACACATTTCCTATATCCCTGCCTTTACATTCATTATGAGTGTATTTTTTTCTTTACAAGATTCTTTGAGTCTTGGTCCCTGTTAACTGCATTTTAGGAAGCAATTAATTTAGTTTGATGCAAATTGCCAACTTGGTCACAACTGAAATAGGAATCAACTCCGATCTCAGTTCAGTTCTTTTAACTTAGGTCCATTCTGTTTCGGTACACAAGTGATTCACAGGTTTGAAAAACTGGGATAAAATTTATACAGATAATTTTAGATTTCCCTTATCAGCCTCTCTTTTCAGTGATGCCCCTGTCCTCTGCTTTTACAGCTGCTGTGGTTTTGGGCTCAGTTCCTTTTCGATATATTTCTTCAGGCCAGAAAGATGGTATGTTTTCTACTGTCATCAAGATAAAGCTATAAAAATCTTACCCCAGGCTATCACTTCCAAAATGTACCTGTTTTTGTTGTTTCTCCAGAGCTCTTTCCGAGTGTTTGGGGATGTGGGTGGGGTGACTGTTTGCTGGTTTCTTTAGCATTGGGTGCAGCGTTTGCAGTTGCTGTATGTATGATAGAAAGTGACTGCTTTATCCCACCACACCTGATGCAGAGCATGTCTCTTATACTTCTGTTCCTTAAAGCTGAACATCGTTCTCACAATTTTATTCTTTTCTATCTTTTGATATAGGCGAGGTGATATTGGATTTCTGCTAATTCACATTTGCCTCTGGAGACATGAAGTAGCCATCAAAATTAGTATTCTTTACAGTATAAAAGGATTGCTATGGCCTTAATCAGGTAATAATGTCTCCTGTCTAAATGTTTTGAAATGATTTTTGAATTAAGCATTATTAAGCATAAAGTAAATTAGCTCATGCTCCACAAATTATACTTCTTTTACACATATATGCATATAAAAGGTTATTAAATGAAATTTTTCTAAGTGTATAAAATTTTGAGTTAAAGCTCAAAGGGACTTCAACAAGATAAATATACCAATTTGCAAAGAGAGTGATTAAATTCAACATGACTAAGGTTGAAAAGGCAGTATATAAAATAAGAGCTGCAAACCTTAGCCTATCAGCTAGTTGCAACTTATACAGGAGAGAAATCCAAAGACTGCTGAAGCAGCGAATTTTTATTTAAAAATAGTTTTCAGAGTACTTTGCATTTCCTTTTACACTTGTAGAGGACCATAGGGGTAGAGCTACTATGTGCTCATTCAAAGCCAAATGTGAAAAGTATTAAGCAAACTGCTTTTAGGAAGAGAGTATACTTTCAAGGGGTAGAAGGTGCTATTTTAACAGGACTATTGCTGATGGGCAAGATCACAAGGACTTGCTCTTTGGAGTTTCAGGGCCAGCTATGGAGAAAGATCTTTTCAGTGAATTTGTGCTAGTCTATAGCATTTAAAGGACTAAATCAATTTCTGACTCTGTAACCCCAACTTCCAAGAACGACCTAGGCAGAGTTCAAAAATACTGTAAATGTATTTCCCAAACAAAAGTCCTCTTCCACTTTTTATTCTTTTTTGAGAGGATCTCTTTTTCTGCTATCCCCTTTTGTTAGTCATGTGACATAAATATTCAACTTCCTTGCAATACTTTTAAGTTATTAACAGAGGTATATTAGCATCTCCCACCATAGATTTTCCTGTTTTTTTTTTTTTTTTATTTTGTCATTTATAGAAATACATAAGTATTGATGCTATAATATTAGATATAATATAAACACTGAGGATTTGTTGCATTTTATAATAACACAAGTATAAGATACATTATATTTCTTCCATTTTACTCCCTTTTTCACTTTATCCTCTACTTGTTATAAATTTATGAATTCCATAAGAATTTTTTTTACTGTATAAATTCACCATTCATTAAAAGTTGTTATTAAAAATTATTGTCACCACTTTTTCCTTCCTATATCTCCATGTTTTCATCAGACCATTTTTCTTCTACATGTTGAAGTAATTTGCTGTAGATCTTTTGACAGCTATTCTTTTTCTTTACTTGTTTATTCTAAACTGTTATATTTTCATCACTGAAAGAAATTGTTACTAGAAAAAGAACTTTTGACTAACAGCCATTTCTTTTCTCCTGTTATATTTCATTCCACTTTTCTCTAATTTATATTAGCTGCATTGAAGAGTCAACTTGGCATTAATGTGTCCTGTTTTAAGTTGTCATGTCTTTTCATTTTTTCTGGTTCTTACAACATTTTTTAGATTTTGTTTTTAAGCAAATTGACCATCAATGGTTATCATGTTTCTTTTGAATCCATACTGCTTGGAATTGTACTGTTTCTTAAATCTGTTGCTAGAGTTATGTGTATCAGTTTTGGAAAGTCATCCATCTCTGTTTCTTGAAGTGGCGCTTCCCAAGTTGCTCAGTGGTAAAGAATCCACATGACAATGCAGGAGATGTGGGTTTGATCTCTGGGTCAGGAAGATGCTCCGGGGAAAAAATGGTAACCCACTCCAGTATTTTTGCCTGGGAAATCGCATGAGCAGAGCAGCCTCATGGGCTACAGTCCATGGGGTCACAAAAGCATCAGACATGACTTAGTGACTAAACAAGTTCTTGAAGTATCAGCTCTGCTTCGTTTTCTCCTTTCCTTCTGGGGCATTGCTTAAAGAAAAGTTAGATGTTTTCACTGAATCTTATGTTTACTTCTGGTATTTCTCAGCGATTTCCTCTTTTTTCTCTCCATGTTTCAGTCTGAATATTTTTATCCAGCTTTCTAATTAACTAATCTTTCATTATGTTATATCTATTTTGCTGTCAAGATGATACACTGATTACTTATACTGTTATTATAATTTTTTTAGGATTATTTTTATGGTTCTCTGTTGGCTGATAAAATTCTCCATGTTATTACTCAATTTTTTTAAGGCATTAGTCATATCTGAATCTAATAACACCTATGTATGGATGTGAGAGTTGGACTGTGAAGAAAGCTGAGCACAGAAGAATTGATGCTTTTGAACTGTGGTGTTGGAGAAGACTCTTGAGAGTCCCTTGGACTGTAAGGAGATCCAACCAGTCCATTCTGAAGGAGATCAGCCCTGGGATTTCTTTGGAAGGAATGATGCTAAAGCTGAAACTCCAGTGCTTTGGCCACCTCATGCGAAGGGTTGACTCATTGGAGAAGACCCTGATGCTGGGAGGGATTGGGGGCAGAAGGAGAAGGGGACGACAGAGGATGAGATGGCTGGATGGCATCACTGACTCGATGGATGTGAGTTTGGGTGAACTCCAGGAGTTGATGATGGACAGGGAGACCTGGTGTGCTGCGATTCATGGGGTGGCAAAGAGTCAGACACGACTGAGTGACTAACTGAACTGAACTGAACTAATGAATCTCCTGTGAGTCTATTTCTAGTATCTCTATTATCCATTCTGTGAGTCATTATTTTTCTATTTACACATTTGGTTGTTTGTAGTTGAGCTCCTCCAGCTTACATGAAAACTTGAAGAGCTGGTTTTAGTGTTACTTCCTTTTGGAAAAATTTACTTTTCCTCTGGCCAAGCAGAGACACTTTGGCTTCATTTGATCAGAGGTTGTGCTGATTTGAAGCTGAGCATCAGTTTTGGAGAAGAGTTGTCTAATTCAAATTCATCCTTACAGAGTACAGCACTTTAGGGATTACTTGTGAAATCCTGGGCTTTGTACCAATGTTCCTTCTTCATGCAGGGCCATAAATTTGAAAATTTACATCCTGGCCTGTTAAGAATGTCAGAAACTCTGCTCTAATTAAAGTTCCTGAGCAGCCACTTTCTGCTTGGCTGTAGTCTTTCGACTGCTCCCTTGGACTCAGCAGATGCCAAGAAGTGTGACTTAAAATGTTATTTTACCTTTCTCTCCTTTTCTTCCCTGTAGTACATTTGGCCCCTCCACTTCACATTGTATTTTAGGTCCTTCATTTTTTCTGTTTGATGTGTTCTTTGTTCATTTATCCAAATATAACACTTCTTATTGATTGACAATATCAGTCTGTGCTATAAGCAAAAGCAAAGACAAAAACAGAGAGCAAACAAAAAGTACTGGTCTGGAAATAGCTAGTCCTCCTTCGCCAGATGTGGAATTCCTACTATATTTTTCCTCCTATGATGTTCAATTCATACTAAACTACTCCAAATCAAATATTCAAATACATAATAACCTATTTTAATGGTATGTTTCTGACTTACTAGCTAACCAAAGTCATTTTGTGATTATACATTAAATTATCACCGACTTTGGTTGATAAATTCTGGAATCAGGAAAAATCAAAGCTAGCTTAAACACTCTGAGAATTAGAATTTTTTTATTTTACTTACCTAAGAGATATAATTTTCATATATTCTCTGCCACTCAATGTGTGGTATTTTGCAAATTACTTTACCTCTCCAGGTCTCAGTATTCTCAGATAAAAGAAATGAGTTCAACCAAATGATCCTTAAAAGTCCTTCCATGTCTAAAATGCTGTGACTTAGTAAGAATAAATTAGACTTGAATCTTTGATGATTCAAGTTTAATTTGAATCTTGAAATCCATGAGATTTTTGTAGTTTCTAAACTTAGAAAAAATAATGTTCCTTCTGATCCCTAGTGCTAGAAAATGTCCCATATGAGTTGGCTAAGTTTCAAGGCAATAATTACTTTTGGAATAATTAATTGCCAATAAATGTTGAAGAGGTCTAACAATATGAGGGCATACATTCTACCACATATAAATATTTTAAAGCTTAATAATTATAATGGCAGGGTGTTAAGATATGAATATACAAATTAATACATTAAACAGAATGGAGAACATACAGATCCATATAAATATGAAAGGCTTAATTGAGTGAGATTTAGCATTCTTTATTAGTGGGCTAGTCAAAAAATGGTGCTTAGACAGTCAATTATTTATTTGGAAAAGAAAAACAAATCCCCACTTCATAATGTATACAATTAAGATTGAGTAACATTCTATATGTTAAAATCACATTTTCACTATATCAGGGTTGCAAAATCATCTTAAATTTGAAATGAAATTTTCACGATATAATAAAAATAATTTGTAAGAGAGTGTCCAGGAGGGGAGACATTTTCTTGATTAAGATTTAGATCACATTCATATCTGATGTCAGAGACATGCCATCTTGCCCGATTCTAGCTGTATAAACATGGGAAGACTACTTAAAAGTTCAGTTATCTTTCAAGCATAAAAGTAAATAATAGGCTATGTTTCGTGAGAAATATTGTGAGTATTAAATAATATCAAAGCACTTAAGGCATTGCCAGAAAAAAGTAGTACTCGATTATTGTTGGTAATTGCCCTTGAGTCTCACTTTTCATCTGCTGAGATTGAACATACTTGAAGAAGAAATGAAGACTTGGAAAATCGGATCTTAATTTTGGAAAACGCATACATTCATATAGTATAGGCAAGTATTCCTGTGTATTGAAGATACAAAATGACCAGGGGATGGTAATCATCCTTCAGTTACTCCAGTATAGTAATTTTCTTTGAAGACTCAGAAAGAGATAAGAAGCAGCTCTTGAAAGGATTGACCGGTGGGTCTGAAGGTTCACTCTGCGAAGGTTGGAGACCACGAAATATAATGAGAAAAATCTGTATGCTGGCTGATTTTATTTATTGCAGCTTAGCATCACAAATGTAAGAACAGAGAAAGTAGTGTTCTCCTGCTCTAAATTTAATGATCTATAGGATTAATGTAACAAAAGGACCACTTTTTTATGGTTCTTCTTAGCTAAGAGATCTTGATTATCTAGGACATACAGAAAGAAAACTAAAGACAATCTCTTTAACAAGTGGTGCTGGGAAAACTGGTCAACCACTTGTAAAAGAATGAAACTAGAACACTGTCTAACACCATACACAAAAATAAACTCAAAATGGATTAAAGATCTAAACATAAGACCAGAAACTATAAAACTCCTAGAGGAGAACATGGGCAAAACACTCTCTGACATACATCACAGAAGGATCCTCTATGACCCACCTCCCAGAATATCGGAAATAAAAGCAAAAATAAACAAATGGGACCTAATTAACCTTAAAAGCTTCTGCACATCAAAGGAAACTATCAGCAAGGTGAAAAGACAGCCTTCAGAATGGGAGAAAATAATAGCAAATGAAGCAACCGACAAACAACTAATCTCAAAAATATACCAGCAACTCCTACAGCTCAACTCCAGAAAAATAAATGACCCAATCAAAAAATGGGCCAAAGAACTAAATAGACATTTCTCCAAAGAAGACATACAGATGGCTAACAAACACATGGAAAGATGCTCAACATCACTCATTATCCGAGAAATGCAAATCAAAACCACAATGAGGTACCATTTCACGCCAGTCAGAATGGCTGCGATCCAAAAGTCTACAAGCAATAAATGCTGGAGACGGTGTGCAGAAAAGGGAACCCTCTTACACTGTTGGTGGGAATGCAAACTAGTACAGCCACTATGGAGAACAGTGTGGAGATTCCTTAAAAAACTGGAAATAGAACTGCCTTATGATCCAGCAATCCCACTGCTGGGCATACACACTGAGGAAACCAGAAGGGAAAGAGACATGTGTACCCCAATGTTCATCGCAGCACTGTTTATAATAGCCAGGACATGGAAGCAACCTAGATGTCCATCAGCAGATGAATGGATAAGAAAGCTGTGGTACATATACACAATGGAGTATTACTCAGCCATTAAAAAGAATACATTTGAATCAGTTCTAATGAGGTGGATGAAACTGGAGCCTATTATACAGAGTGAAGTAAGCCAGAAGGAAAAACACCAATACAGTATACTAACACATATATATGGAATTTAGAATGATGATAACAATAACCCTGTGTATGAGACAGCAAAAGAGACACTGATGTATGGAACAGTCTTATGGACTCTGTGGGAGAGGGAGAGGGTGGGAAGATTTGGGAGAATGGCACTGAAACATGTAAAATATCATGTATGAAACGAGATGCCAGTCCAGGTTCAATGCATAATACTGGATGCTTGGGGCTAGTGCACTGGGACGACCCAGAGGGATGGTATGGGGAGGGAGGAGGGAGGAGGGTTCAGGATGGGGAGCACATGTATACCTGTGATGGATTCATTTTGATATTTGGCAAAACTAATACAATTATGTAAAGTTTAAAAATAAAATAAAATTAAAAAAATAAAATAAAAAGAAAGAGAACTAAAGTCATTCAAGATAATGTAACCCTAAAAGAAGAGATTGGATGAACTTTATAGTCAATGATTTATAATCACCTGTAATTTGCACTAAGAAAGGAAGAGTGAAGAGAATATAATGTTGAGGCACAGAATTATTTACTGTTATAAGGGTATAGAATTAAGATACTTCCATGTACAGACACATCTAAGAATTCACCATGGGAAGAATTTACTGAAGAAGAGGGGCATGGCAGTTGAAGCTGAAGTTCTTGAAAATCTCTAAATCTCAGATAGCAAGAAAATGCATTTATTAAATATAGGCATATGAAATTGTTGATGCTTATTTAATTTTCTTTTGTGCCCCCACCAGTATATGGGAATGCTTGGCCTACATTGCAGGTTTTAGTATTATTGCATATATCCACATGAACTGTCCTCTACAACCTAGCTTGTTGACCTTAAAGGGATTCTAAACCTGTGAAGATAATCACATAGATAAGTCTAAAGAAATAAAAATAGTCCTGTGAGCTTCCCTGAACAATCCCTACATGATAGTTTCTATTTCCAACCTAAAGACATAACTTAGAATTCAACTACTTTTATTCCGACACAGACTGCAAGGCTGCATTTTGCCTTTTCTTTTTTTTTTTTTAATGAGAAGCTGAAAAGGCCAACTGGTGACAATTTGTGTGGTGAAAGGATATAAGGTATAAAAAGGATATAAGGTACAAATGACTAAAATATTTATTAATTGTGCAAAGTGCTTTAGCTTTACAATTTTTTTAATGGAACTCTATTTTAGTCCTAAAAGGACAAAAAAATGAATATGTTTTTACTTTAATCACTTCTTAGTTAAAATTAAAATATGAAAAAGATAATTTGTTTCTGAACTATGCCTTTGGAATTAGAGTGATTTAATGGAAGAATTATTTTTGTTTCTTTTTAGGTTTTCTTGAATCTCTTAAAGATAATGTCTAATGATTTGCCAGATGCAGATTTGAGACTAGAATTTATAGACCAGTTATTCATTCCTGTCAAATGCCATAGACAAGAACAGCAACAAATCAAAGTTAATTTGTAATTGAAATCAACTGTTACTAAAAGCAATTTAGCTTTAAAGAACCTTGACATGTAAAAAGATGAATTATTTGGGTCAGCTTTGCTATTTAAAACTATTTTTAATCACTTAATAGAAGAGAAGGCTAAGTTTTTAGGAAGACCAGAGAAGAGTGGGTTCTATTTCATATTTGTTTTAAAACTCAGAAGATAAAATATATTTTAAAATTATATATAAACTAATATATATTCCAGAGAATCATAACAAGGTTAGGTAAAGTTTTAAGGGGATTGCTATATTACAAATGGTAATGAGAGTTAATGCAAAACTTACAAATAAAATAAATTTAGATGGTTGCCATTACACTTTAATTTGCTCCTTCCAAATTACCTAGTAAATTGTCTTTTGCTTTATTTTCTGTTTCATGTTTTGGGTTCATGATACCTATGAATAAGAAAGTGGGTAAATTAAGCTCATAACTTAGCTTGTACCTTTATGCTTTACATATATGCAATCCCACCCATAACTGAATTCATATTCTTTGGAATACAAGAACTGCATGTGATTCTCTGCAATCTGGGTCTGGGGAGAGAGAACCCTTCTACACTAAACGTTAGTCTGAGTGACAGTTCATCTCTGTTTTTTTGGATACATTAAGGTATATTGGCCTAGATTAACATCTCTCAAGTAAGGGCTCATTTATGTGGAAGTAACCTTCTTCTTGTAGCGATACACTGCTGTATGTATTCAGTAGTAGAAGGAAGTACTAGTAGGAAATATAAAACATTTAAGGGCTTCCCTGGTGACTCAGTGGTGAAGAGTCCACCTGCCAACTCTGGAGCCGTGGATTCCATCCCTGGTCCAGGGGATTCCACATGCTGCAGAGTAACTGGGCCCATGGCCACAACTGCTGGACCCGCCTTGTCTAGAGTCCCTGCTCCACAGTGCAGAGGCTGCTACAGCGGGAAGCACGTGGAGGGTGGCCCCCTCTTGCCTCAACTAGAGAAAAGCTCACACAGCAATGAAGACCCAGCACAGTCAAAAATAAATAAGTAAATAAAACTATTAAAACATGGCAAGTTAATATTCGAAGACAGAAATATTTTGGAGTGAAAATGCATTGGTAAGATGAAAAACATCCTTGATTACTGAAAAGCTTGATCATTTTGACTAAAACTCTCTCTCTATGTATTAACATTTAGAAGGTTCTGAGGATATGTCTCAATAAAAGTATATAAATAACATGTATGAAAGTGTTTCTATCTTTTCATGTAGAATTGTTAAGTTTGGGAATAACAAAAGAAATGAAGCTTCTGAAAATTTTATCGAAAGTGGTATTGCACTTTTTATCTGTTAGTCCCCAGATAGATTGAAGGCCACAATTTAAATCGAAATTTCATGAAGGAGAAAGTGAGAAAGAATTGAGAACTACATTAATGTAACAAAAGGACCACTTTTTTAATTGTTCTTCTTAGCTAAGAGATCTTGATTATCTAGGACGTATAGAAAGAAAACTAAAGTCATTCAAGATAATGTAATCCTAAAAGGAGAAATTGGATGACCTTTATAGTCAATGATTTATAATCACCTGTAATTTGCACCAAGAAAGGAAGAGTGAAGAGAATATAATGTTGAGGCACAGAATTATTTACTAAGTTATAAGGGTATAGAATTAAGATACTTCCGTGTACTGGACATGGAACAACAGACTGGTTCCAAATAGGAAAAGGAGTACGTCAAGGCTGTATACTGTCACCCTGTTTATTTAACTTATATGCAGAGAACATTATGAGAAACGCTGGGCTGGAAGAAGCACAAGCTGGAATCAAGATTGCCGGGAGAAATATCAAGAATCTCAGATATGCAGATGACACCACCCTTATGGCAGAAAGTGAAGAGGAACTAAAAGCCTCTTGATGAAGGTGAAAGAGGAGAGTGAAAAAGTTGGCTTAAATCTCAACATTCAGAAAACAAAGATCAAGGCATCCGGTCCCATCACTTCATAGGAAATAGATGGGGAAACAGTGGAAACAGTGGCTGACTTTATTTTTGGGGGCTCCAAAATCACTGCAGATGGTGACTGCAGCCATGAAATTAAAAGACGCTTACTCCTTGGAAGGAAAGTTATGACCAACCTAGATAGCATATTCAAAAGCAGAGACATTACTTTGCCAATAAAGGTCCGTCTAGTCAAGGCTGTGGTTTTTCCAGTGGTCATGTATGGATGTAAGAGTTGGACTATGAAGAAGGCTGAGCTCCGAAGAATCGATGCTTTTGAACTGTGGTGTTGGAGAAGACTCTTGAGAGTCCCTTGGACTGCAGGGAGATCCAACCAGTCCATTCTAAAGGAGATCAGCCCTGTGTGTTCTTTGGAAGGAATGATGCTGAAGCTGAAACTCCAGTACTTTGGCCACCTCATGCGAAGCATTGACTCATTGGAAAAGACTCTGATGCTGGGAGGAATTGGGGGCAGGAGGAGAAGGGGACGACAGAGGATGAGATGGCTGGATGACATCACTGACTCGATGGACGTGAGTCTGAGTGAACTCCAGGAGTTGGTGATGGACAGGGAGGCCTGGCATGCTGTGATTCATGGGGTCACATAGAGTCGGACATGACTGAGCGACTGATCTGATCTGATCTGATGTACAGACAAATCTAAGAATTCACCGTGGGAAGTATTTACTGAATGATGATAGATATAAAGCAATGAATGCCAGGCAAATTGGTTGGTTAATTAAAGAGTCTGTGTTTGTAGATAATATTTGGCATGTCAAAGAGAATGTCAGGATTAGAGATTAGAAATCTAAATGTCCAACAACATTAGCTGAAATTGTTAGTCAAGATAAAAAAAGGAAAAAAAAATATATGACAAAGAAGTAAGAATATATAACACTGTATCTCTAAATGTCAGATTTAGTAGAAAAAGAGAAAGCAAAGTCAGTGGACAAACTCTGACTGCTGATATTTGCTCCAAAACATGATTTTTCAATATTTAGCTAAATGGACAGTGGAATGGGATATAGAAGATTTACTTTTAATTATATAGCACAGTAGTTCTCAATCTTTAATATATATTTTAATAACCTGGGTAGTTTCAAAGTCTTAATGCCCAGGTTATACATTCCATCATTGAAATTACATGGTTATAGCGAGGAAAATAAAGGACAATAACTCCAATTGGTAGCAAAGTTTGGGAAATGTCTTATACTCATATTTATGTGCGAACTTGATTTATTTATTAAATAGTTACTAGAAGTTTTCATTTGTTTTTGCATAGGGAAAGAGATACAAACCTAAGTTTTTTAAGTTTCTAGAAAAAATATTTTCCAACATGTGAAGGGCAATGATATTATAACTGCTTTCATTTTAAAGGACTTTCATTCAGATTCTGTATTTTAATACCATCTCAAGATCATGATTAATTGGTAATATTTCACTATGGGGGAAAAATTCAATATAAATACTTCCTCCTTTAATACCTATTTGCTTTAATTTTTTTTTTTAAGTAAAATGATTTTTGACAAAACAATTTATGTTTTATTTTATGGAATTCACAATCATACCTGTGCAGAGATTTAGTATATTACAATGAAAACGTAAGGTTCTTATAATATACTTTTAACATACCATGATAAGTGACTATTTGCCTGGATCTAAAGTCTAAGGTACTCTGGGAAGACATTTCTGCCCTAATTAAAATGGCCTGTAAGTGGTTAATTAGGATTTTCAAATTTATCACATATACTATAAAAATTTCTCAGAAAAAGATTGTATTTACCTTATGGTAGGTATTAACAGTTTAGTTTTTCACTTTTTTTCTGCTTAGATTAAAAAGGGTAAGTCTTTTAACTAAATAGGCTTTAGGCATTCTCTTAGTTTATATTTAATGGATGTTTTATGTTGAACAACTTATCCTCAGGATACATTTAGCTATTTTTTTTCCTTTCTTCAAATTGATACCCGTTGATATAAACTGTTCAAAGACAAAAAAATGATATTGGCTATCTAACTAGAACGACCATATAGTTGCAGTCCCACTGTCCATGATGTTCTTTTTCCTCTGAAAAATGTCCCAGTTCAGATGATAAGTTATACTGTCCTTCTGTATCTAAAAAGCCGCCACTTCTGATAAGACTGCTCTAAACATTTAATGTTGTAATGTGATTTTTTTACAAGGGAAAAAAAAAAAAAAAGGACCAAGACATTAATCATCATCTACCAGGACTGGGGAAGAATTCTTCATTTCTTGTCTAGCATGAGCAGAACCCTGGCTTTATGCTAAACCTGACCATCATAATTATTGCCCCTGTAATTTTGTGGAAGTAAATGGGCTTTCTTTTAATCTCCTCAACTTATTGTATCTCTGTTGTAACTGAATCAATGCTACCTTTCAGTAAAGTTGACTCCCTATATTTATACTTTAGTTTCTATAAATCTGTAACCTTTGAGAATAGTGATAATCTTACTCATCTTGGAGTTACTCTCTACCTCAGTCATGGTACTTCTCTAATTTCACCCTATGGGAAGGAGGAAACTTTTTCTTTTAAAGTAGAGAAGAAGAAAGTAAGGAAGAAAGCATAAAGGCTGCTTTACTACAGCAAATTATTAATATGAAAAAATATAGCGGTAAAGGTACAAATAGCTAGATTAGGACCAATGTATTGAGTGTACTGAAGTACGACAGAGGAGTAATATAAGAAAGTGCTATTTTGGGAATAACATGATGACAGTTATAAAAGAGTGACGTTAACACAACAAGGAGATTAATTTTTCCAGTTTTCTTCTTTAACACTGCCTCCTTCTTCAACACCAATTCTACTCCTTTTTCTTCTCTTTATTTTCTTTCCTGCTTTTCTTCCTCTCTCTTTCTGTCCTTTGCTATTCTTCACCCTAATGATGTTGGAAACGTAGGGGCAAATCTAGTTTAGAACTAAATGAGAGTCATCATTGCCAAGTGAGAATACATATTTTGTCTCTCTGTGCTCTAAACTGGAAACAAAAATGGTAGGGGCTGTTCAGTTCAGTTCAGTCGCTCAGTCATGTCTGACTCTTTGCGACCCCATGAATCGCAGCACGCCAGGCCTCCCTGTCCATCACCAACTCCTGGAGTTCACTGAGACTCACGTCCATCGAGTAGGTGATGCCATCCAGCCATCTCATCCTCTGTCATCCCCTTCTCCTCCTGCCCCCAATCCCTCCCAGCATCAGAGTCTTTTCCAATGAGTCAACTCTTCGCATGAGGTGGCCAAAGTACTGGAGTTTCAGCCTCAGCATCAGTCCTTCCAATGAACACCCAGGACTGATCGCCTTTAGGATGGACTGGTTGGATCTCCTTGCAGTCCAAGGGACTCTCAAGAGTCTTCTCCAACACCACAGTTCAAAAGCATCAATTCTTCGGCACTCAGCTTTCTTCATAGTCCAACTCTCACATCCATACATGACCACTGGAAAAACCATAGCATTGACTAGACGGATCTTTGTTGGCAAAGTAATGTCTCTGCTTTTTAATATGCTATCTAAGTTGGTCATAACTGTCCTTCCAAGGAGTAAGTGTCTTTTAATTTCATGGCTGCAATCACCATCTGCAGTGATTTTGGAGCCCCCAAAAATAAAGTCTGACACTGTTTCCACTGTTTCCCCATCTATTTCCCATGAAGTGATGGGACCAATGCCATGATCTTAGTTTTCTGAATGTTGAGCTTTAAGCCAACTTTTTCAGTCTCCTCGGGATTACATAAAATCACTTTCAGAACTAATGGAAAAAATAATTAATTAAAGTGAATAGGAATTGGTGTCATGGGAGAAAATGCACATAGGCTTTTAAAATTCACAGTAAATTCAATTACATAGTATTCAGGTGACTTGTTAGGGGACTTCGTTTTAAATATCTTCTCATTTGTTTAAATACTTATAGTATACTTTTTTAAAGTACCTTGGCCAAAAAAAAAAAAAAAAACCTGGACACTTGAAAAAATTATGAACTCATCAATGAATGGAAAGAAACTTCCTTGTTATGAGATTTGCTCTTCTCCCTTAAAATATGTTTCAGAAAATTTTGCTGGTAGTCAGTTATCAATTATTTCCCTCAAGTATATAATACCAGCCACCTAACGGCAATTTGTAGCCTACTTTGTAGCCAAGGTTTAATTTCTTCTTGCTGCAGGGTATCTCTGACTTGATCTATGCGTCATTTAATGCTCTCTGAACATCAGATTATTTTCAGTCGTCTATACAGAGAGCAAGATAAACTGAAGACTTTTAAAGTTTAGTACCTACATTTGCATAGAACTTTACAGCCTCACAGTCTTAGCAATCAACCTCCGTTGCTGATGTTTTAGTCCCTCACAGATAGCCTTTTAGAAAACAGTCTGGGAAGCATTACCATAGCACAGAGTTATTCTCCAGTCTCTCATTTGCATGTTAATACCCAGAATACTCTTCAAGTTTATTCAGGGAGGCTGTTTTATAGCAGAAATGCCATCTGAACTCTAAGAATAAACTAAACAGACTTGGGAGAACCGATGAGCCAACTGAGATTTTTTTTTTTTTAATAAATGTAAGTGATCATAAAAAGCTCAGCCTTCTCTAAGGAAATTCAAAAAAAGACCTTCTTTTAATATGCAAATACAAGAACCCAACATCAACACTGTGTTAACTTCTAATCTAACATTTTTTTTTTTTAATCTTTAATTTTGTGATCCCATTTCTCTGCCAGCCTGCATTAAATTCATTGTTCATAACTCAGCCCTGGATTTTCTGAGGCAGAAAGGCCAGGCAGGCAGCTTAAATACTGCCTTATTCTATCAGAGAGATCTGCAGACAGTTTCCATAGAGAGAGAGAGAAAAACAACAAAAAAGGAGAAGGCAGAAATCTTATACATGGCTAATTATATGGGAATGATATAAAATTTTGGAAAGATTTGTTCTCTTATTTTCTTAGTTTGTTCAGATGTCTTTGACATGAGAGGCTCAACTGTACAGCATGAATGATCTATTTTGAGAAAACTGACAAATAGAAAGGTACATATTGTATCTGGTAGAACATCTGATGCCTTTAAAAGTTCCCGTACCTTTCAGCCAACCATCATGTTTTCTATCTGATAATAACTTGTTCCAAGTTGAATCACCATGGTTGGCTGCACCCTATCATACCTTTGGATTAGGAAAGTGGAACTTAGAAGTTTGTGAAGTATTTCTTGATTATTCACAAGTTAACTCCTGATTGAAGCAGGCTGCAGCAAAACACCCCGGTTATCCCAGCATACAGCAAGAGCACTGAACTGTGGTTCAGCAAATTGACCTTCAGAGACTATTATGACCTTCAAATTGCACTAACAGTGATACAATTTTTTATTTTATTTTTGTCAATGGAATTTGATGGTAAACTTCTGCAAAGGAGGGGAACTGCAACAATTTCTTTGATAATCTGTAGGGTATAGGAATAAGTGATACGTATACGTATTTTAGTTGATCGAAAAACTAATATTTCAATTTCAGTGTTAATTCTTATTTGAAATAATATATAACTGCCTCCTTAGAATGTTAAATTCTGTTGAAAGGAACAAGGTCTGTTGCTAGACATATATCAATAGGCCTTTGTTTTATTTGGTACTTAGCAAACATTCTATTGAACCTATTTGTGAAGCATTTTATAATAACTAAAATCTTGTAACACTTCCAGTTTTAGCCTCTCATACTAAGGTCATGTTGACTTTAAATATGCTGAAATGACTTACAGTCCAAAGCAGGCAGTGTTTTTCTCAATGACACTGATTCTAAACTCACATTCTTAAAATTTACAACTTGAAGGTGAAACATAGCTGCAAGGAATGGCAGTTACAGCCATTGTCTTCTGGTTTTTGTTCTAATCTAAGAAGTGAAAAAGACTGTTGCCACTTCAAGATGTTAGATACCAGGAAGAGCATGTTCCTAAAGATTTTAACGTGCATGTAGATGCTCAAGTCATTCAATTGTTCAGTTCAGTTCAGTTGCTCAGTCATGTCGGACTCTTTGCGACCGCATGGAGTGCAGCGTGCCAGGCCTCCCTGTCCATCACCAACTCCCGGAGTTTACTCAAACTCATGTCCGTTAAGTCAATGATGCCATCCAACCATCTCATCCTCTGGTGTCCCCTTCTCTTCCCTCCTTCAGTCTTCCCTAGCATCAGGGTCTTTTCAAATAAGTCAGCTCTTCGCATCAGGTGGCCAAAGTATTGGAGTTTCAGCTTCAACATCAGTCCTTCTAATGAATATTCAGGACTAATTTATTTTAGGATGGACTGGTTGGATCTCCTTGCAGTCCAAAGGACTCTCAAGAGTCTTCTCCAACACCACACTTCAAAAGCATCAATTCTTTGGCGCTCAGCTTTCTTTATAGTCCAACTCTTACATCCATCCATGACTACTGGAAAAACCATAGCCTTGAATAGATGGATCTTTGTTGGTAAAGTAATGTCTCTGCTTTTCTTCCAAGGAGGAAGCATCTTTTAGTTTCATGGCTGCAGTCATCATCTGCAGTGATTTTGGAGCCCAAAAAAATAAAGTCTGTCACTATTTCCACTGTTTCCCCATCTATTTACCATGAGGTGATGGGACCAGATGCCATGATCTTAGTGATTATCTTGGCCAATTCAATTGTAAAGTGAAAGTGAAGTCGCTCAGTCGTGTCCGACTCTTTGCAACCCATGGACTGTAGCCCACCAAGCTCCTCTGTCCATGGGATTTTCCAAGCAAGAATACTGGACAGATAGAAAACATGTGGATAGGAGGGAGTACTGTAAAGACTTCATTCTGTGGTATTTTTAAATGAGCTACTCAATTTTTGTGAATTTTTATGAGAACAATTTCGTATTTTGGAGGAGAAATTTACATATTCCTTAAAAAAGTGAAGTCTTTAGAATACACATTAAACTGTTTGAAAAAGAGGTCAGATGACTTAAAGAGTTCACATTTCAAATTAAGACATAGATGGCCAAAAAGCATAAATCCACGCACATATGGACACCTTATCTTTGACAAAGGAGGCAAGAATATACAATGGATTAAAGACAATCTCTTTAACAAGTGGTGCTGGGAAATCTGGTCAACCACTTGTAAAAGAATGAAACTAGAACACTTTCTAACACCATACACAAAAATAAACTCAAAATGGATTAAAGATCTAAATGTAAGACCAGAAACTATAAAACTCCTAGAGGAGAACATAGGCAAAACACTCTCTGACATACATCACAGCAGGATCCTCTATGACCCACCTCCCAGAATATCGGAAATAAAAGCAAAAATAAGCAAATGGGACCTAATTAACCTTAAAAGCTTCTGCACATCAAAGGAAACTATTAGCAAGGTGAAAAGACAGCCTTCAGAATGGGAGAAAATAATAGCAAATGAAGCAACCGACAAAGAACTAATCTCAAAAATATACAAGCAACTCCTACAGCTCAACTCCAGAAAAATAAACGACCCAATCAAAAAATGGGCCTAAGAACTAAATAGACATTTCTCCAAAGAAGACATACAGATGGCTAACAAACACATGAAAAGATGCTCAACATCACTCATTATCAGAGAAATGCAAATCAAAACCACTATGAGGTACCATTTCACACCAGTCAGAATGGCTGCGATCCAAAAGTCTACAAATAATAAATGCTGGAGAGGGTGTGGAGACAAGGGAACCCTCTTACACTGTTGGTGGGAATGCAAACTAGTACAGCCACTATGGAGAACAGTGTGGAGATTCCTTAAAAAACTGGAAATAGAACTGTCTTATGATCCAGCAATCCCACTGCTGGGCATACACACTGAGGAAACCAGAAGGGAAAGAGACACGTGTACCCCAATGTTCATTGCAGCACTGTTTATAATAGCCAGGACATGGAAGCAACCTAGATGCCCATCAGCAGATGAATGGATAAGAAAGCTGTGGTACATATACACAATGGAGTATTACTCAGCCATTAAAAAGAATTCATTTGAATCAGTTCTAATGAGGTGGATGAAACTGGAGCCTATTATACAGAGTGAAGTAAGCCAGAAGGAAAAACATAAATACAGTATACTAACGCATATATATGGAATTTAGAAAGATGGTAACAATAACCCAGTGTACGAGACAGCAAAAGAGACACTGATGTATAGAACAGTCTTATGGACTCTGTGGGAGAGGGAGAGGGTGGGAAGATTTGGGAGAATGACATTGAAACATGTAAAATATCATGTAAGAAACGAGTTGCCAGTCCAGCTTCAATGCACGATACTGGATGCTTGGGGCTAGTGCACTGGGACGACCCAGAGGGATGGTGTTGGGAGGGAGGAGGGAGGAGGGTTCAGGATGGGGAACACATGTATACCTGTGGTGGATTCATTTTGATATTTGGCAAAACTAATACAATTATGTAAAGTTTAAAAATAAAATAAAATTAAAAAAAAAAAAAAAAGAAAAAGCACACGAAAAGATGCTCAGCATTGCTAATCAAGAAATGCAAATCAAATCTACAATGAAGTATTACGTCACACCAGTCAGAATGGCCACCATCAAAAACTCTACAAGCAATAAATGTGTAGAGAAAAGGGAACCCTTCTTCACTGTTGGTGGGAATGTGAATTTGCACAGCCACTGTGAACAGTATGTAGGTTCCTTAAGAAACTAGAAATAGAGTGACCATATGACCAGCAATCATGCTCTTAGGCATATTTCTGATGAAAACATGGTTTGGAAGGATACATGCACCCCAATGTTCACTGCAGCGCCGTTTATGATAGCCAAGACATGGAAGCAAACCTAAGTGTCTATCGACAGACAAACGGATAAATAAGATGTGGTATAGATACACATTAAAATACTACTCAGTCATTAAAAAGAATGAAATCGTGCCATTTACAGGAATATGGATGGACCTGGAGATTACCATACTAAATGAAGTAAGTCAGAAAGATAAAGATGAATATCGTGTGTTATCTCTTATATGCAGAATCTTCAAAAGTGAAAGTGAAGTCGCTCAGTCGTGTCTGACTCTTTGCGATCCCCTGGACTGTAGCCTACCAGGTTTCTCCGTCCATGGGATTCTCCAGGCAAGAATACTGGAGTGGGTTACCATTTCCTTCTCCAGGGGATCTTCCCGACCCGGGGATTGAACCCGGGTCTCCCACATTGGAGGCAGACACTTTAACCTTCCCTCTGAGCCACCAGGGAAGCCAAAAATATCATGCAAATGAACTTATTTACAAAACAGAAAAAAGACTTACAGACTTAGAGACTTAGAGAACAGCATTATGGTTACCGGGGGCGGGGGGAGGGGGGCGGCTGTGGAGGGTGGAGGAGAGGGAGAGATGGGGAGTGTGGACTCGACATATACACACTGCTGTATTTAAAATAGATGACCAAAGGACCTGCTGTACAGCACAGGGAACTCTGTTCAAATACTCTGTAATAGCCCAAATGGGGAAAGAGTTTTCAAAAGAACAGACACAAGATATGCCTAACTGAATCACTTGGCTAGTTACATATGAAACTAACACAACATTGTTAACTAACTATACTCCAATGTAAAAATATATTTTTTAAAAGTGTAAAATAGACACCTAAGGCTTCCTTCACTTCCTTCTGGCTATAAGGGACAGAGAGAGGCCAAGTCTAGTGGCTCCTCCACCCCTACCATTTCAATCAGCACCACCCTTATGTATACACGGGAGGTCATTTCCCAAGAACTAGTCCCAAGGGTTTAAAAAAAAAAAAAAAAAGCCCTTGTAGGACTGTGGGTAAGTGAATTAGAGTTATCACTGGTTTCTCCCTATTGACAGAAATTCATTCCATTATTGACTGTTCTAGATGATATAAATTTCACTCTAATACTGACATAGAATGTTACCTTATTTAATTGCCATTTATTGATTCATGTTTTTTTCTGTTTGTAATAATTCAGAAGAAATATAATCTCTGTTGCATGTTAGAAATCCTCAGATGTTTGGAAATACTTCAACATCACCAGTATTTCACTGATCAATTTCAAATATCATGTCTTCTACTTCAAAATCATGAGCCATAGAAACACAGCATGTATTTTTGTTGTTGTTCCTTTATGAGCACAATTGTTGGCAAACCATTTGTGCACATTGTTACTGAATGTTTTGGAGATGTTACTTAGCATGGGAGGATGTTTATTTTATCACTGACTAGACTCCAGGCTGCTATGCTTTGCTGAATCCATCTATATCATCCTGTATTCTGTTAACTTTTGCTTCAGGTATTGGTTATGCTTAAGACATCTCATTTGCTTATAATCTTTATAATGTACAAGTTGGGTAAAATAAATCCCTCCAGATCAAATTAAATAATCAAATTCTATTCAATTAATAACATGAATTCCATATTGAGCTCAATGTCAATAAGCTATGGGATAAAGATTTTTTAAGCAGTTCTTAGTATTCTTACACTACGTGATAGGTGTTTTTCTCTTAATTGAATAGTAAATGGGGCTTAAAGTGTGCTCATAGGATGACAAGAATATACTGACTTAATATCGTAAGGATTAGAAGGCATTCTCCCTTCCTCCTTAATCATATATCTCATAATTCCATGATCTACCTGGAACACCACTTATTTATTCAAAATATAATATTGAGGAAACTGTAATTTTCAATATTATGCTAAATACTAGTAATGCAAAAACGTTAGGGATGTACTCTCCAGTTTTAAAGTATAGCATTCTAAAGGGAAGAGAAATAAAACAAATAAAATTCAATGTTTCAAAGCAATTGAAGAGGCATATCCAAACTGAGCTAATTAATCTTTCTGGTGATATTCAGAAAAGCAGAAAGGAAGTGGTAGCTGAACCAACTGCTGAAAACATCAGGACTCGACTGTCTGCTGTTTTTAAGAGAACTTTAAATATATATTAAAGGCAGTGTGAGAGTATAAGGATGGTCAAATAATGCTGTAACGTGCAAAAGCTAATCAAAAGCAAGCCAATGCTGACCTCATTAATATAAGACCAGAGTATTCTTCAAGATAAAAGCTACTATCAGAGACAAAGAGGTCAGTTTTAATAGCAAAATAGTTAACTCTTTAAGAAGAAATTATAATACTATATGTCTATGTACCAATAACAGAACTTCAAATTACATAAGGAAAAAAAATAACTAGAGGGAGAAAGAGACAAACCCACATTATAGCTAGAGATTTTGAACCCCACGCCCCCATTCTCAGTGTTTGATTGAATGGACAGGACATTTTTAACTGAATTAATTTGACATTTGTAGATTACTGCACCCAACAAATTCAGAACATATATTAAGTATGTGAAACATTTTCCAAAATACAAGCTCAAATAAGCCCAGTAAATAACTGAAATCCTATGAAGCATTTTCTTTGACAACAAGTAGTTAAAGTAAAAATCAATAGCAAATATAGACTATTTATTTTTTGGAATTAAATCAGTGCACTTCTAATAATAAATAACTCACATTAAAGTATGAATATTAAGTAGCTAGAAAATATTTCAAACTGAATGAAAATGAAAAAGTTAAATATTTATGGGATGTAGCAAAAGCATTACCTAGGGAAAATTTTAAGAATGAAAATATCTGCTAGAAAAGAAAAAAATTAAATTGATTTCATCATTTACTTTCAGGTCCTCAAGTATAGACAAAAGAGTAGGAACTAATAAAATAGATAACTCAATAACAATAGAAACATTTACTAAACTTAGAGTAGTTTGATATTTTCATAAAATTAATAAAATCTTAGCACGACCAACATAGAAAAATAAAAGAGAAAATACAAATCACCACCATTTAGAACATCATTAGATCCGAGGTGTGTGAAAAGGACAGTAAGAGAATATTAAAAACAGCTTAATGCGTAATATCAATAAATGTGAACACATAGATTAAATGGAAAGATTCCGTGAAAAATAGCTTACTGGGGCTTTCCTCGTGGTCCTGTGGTTAAGAATCCTTCTTGCAATGCAGGGTATGCTGGTTTGATCCCTGGTCCAAGAAGATTCCATACGCTGCAGGGAATTTAAGCCCACGTGCCACAACTGCTGAAGCCCAACGCCAAAGCCTGTCCAGAGCCCGCCCGCCGCAGCCCCTGAAGCCCGACGCCCTGAGCCCACGCTCAGCAACAAGAAGCCGCGTAGTGAGACTGCCGAGCACCGCAGCTAGAGAGTGGCTACCGCTTTCTGCAACTAGGGAAAGCACACTCGCAGCAAGGAAGACCCAGCGCAGACCAAAATAAAAAGCAACAAAATAAAGCCCCTCTATCTGCAAAGGAAATGGGAGTTGTAAAATGTAAAGTTTTCCCCCAAAAGTTCCTCTAAGTATATCGTTTTACTTGTAGATTTCCTCAAGCACTAAGGAGGGAACTATTGTCAGGCTTAAGAAATATTTCCAGAAAAAAAAAAAAAAAAAAAAGGAGTAATAAGTACTTTCATTTTACTTTAAGTAATAAGTACTTTAATTATTACTTTAAGTAATAAGTACTTTAATTATTACTTTAAGTAATAAGTACTTCATTTTACTTTACTTTCATTTTAGTTTAAACAAGTACTTGTTTAAGTACTTTTCATTTACTTTACTTACTTCTTAAAGGTAAGAAAAATTAAGGTCCAATATTCATAAAGAGGGACTTCCCTGGTGGCTCAGATGGTAAAGTGTCTGCTTACAATGCAGGAGACCTGGGTTCAATCCTTGGGTCAGGAAGATCCCCTGGAGAAGGAAATAGCAACCCACTCCAGTACTCTTGCCTGGAAAATACCATGAACAGAGGAGCATGGTAGGCTACAGTCCATGGGGTCGCAAAGAGTTGGACACGAATGAGAGACTTCACTTTCACTTTCATTCATAAAGATACAAAATTTGCAAGTAAGTAAAATACAGCAGTATTCAAAGTTCATAATATATCCTGATCAAGTGTTATCACAAGGAAATCGTTTATCATTGAAGAAACATGAAGTATTTCCTAAATGTAGAAAAATCAGTTAGCCAAAACAATATCCATTCATAATAAAGTTTCTCAGTGAATAGAAACAGAATTCTCTCAATAAAGGGCATCTATAAAGCAAACAAACAAAAAAATACATAATGACTTACATTATTCTTCACGGTGAATTATTAGAAGCCTTTCAAGAAAAAAGGAAGGATGTCGTCTTGCATACTTATACTCCACATACTGCTGACATGTAAAGTCCCATACAGTCTAAAGATACAAGTAAAAGGAATCAAGGGCACGAATGTGAAAAGAAAGAGGTAATCTGTATTTACATGCAGACAGTGTGCATATTCATAAACAATTCAATGACATCTAACACACAAATGTTAAAACCAATAGTTAAATTTAACACGGTGGCAAAATACAAGCCCAGTATAAACACATAAGTGCAGTTGACCCTTGAACAACTTGAACTGTATAGGTTCATTTATACACTAGTATTCTTAAATAAATATACTGGAAAAATTTTTGGAGCATTGCAACAGCTTGAAAAAGAACTCATAAAAATCTCATAGATGTACTACATAGGCTAGAAATATCCAAATATATGTGGACACTAGTTTATACTTTTACAGGCATAAGGTAAGTGATATTTAAAATACAATTAATGATGTGTTAGTTTTTGTTCTGTTTTGTAACTTTGTTTTCAAAAAACTACATGACTAAACAGTACCCTTTCCACTTTTCTCCCTTTCCCCACCTTTTTCCTCCACTTCTTTCTCCCTCATTCTTAACTGAAGAAACAGTGTATCTATCTGCCTGTTTTCACAGGCGTTTTTTTTAAATGTAAACAATGTTTCCAAAATTGTTTTATGAATATAACTGTAGTACTGTATGCCATAACATTTTACAGTGATTCATTCATTAGTAGAATGACCACTGTAAAGCAACCACACTATTGCTTATTATCAATGCATGAATTGTTATACCTGTAATTAAATATGAATTTCTGTTTCACATTATCTTTTCATTTTTGATGTCAAGTGTTGGTCATACGTATAACATCTATAGTGTTTTGTATCATATAAGACAATATTGATGGAGGTTCTGACAAAACAGTTAATCTGGTAAACAGATGATGTAAATTGGTTGTATTGATAAATACAGTTCCATAAATGTATTTTATCTTCCTTACAATTTTCTAACAGCACTCTTTTTTACTGTAGCAATAAAGTTAACTTAAAACTATTTTTATGACAAGCAAAGGATCAAAAGTATGCAAAACTCTCTTAGAAAACAACAAGATTAGAAGACTTATGTGACTTCCTTACTAGGTTTTCTATAAAGCAGTTAATGCAGTTGGTATCAATGTAATGATAAACAAATCAATTATTAGGACATTAGAGAAAGATCAGAAAGAATCATACGGCTGATTCTCTACAAACATGCTAAAACTATTCATTCCGAATAACAGTCTTTTGAAGAAATTCTGCTAAAATATTTAAATAGCAATGAGGAAAGAGAAATAAGCCTCAAACTATAGGTCATATCAAACAAAAATTTATTTATGCACAATTCTAGACCTAAAAACAGGAGGTGATATATACACTTTCTAGTGGGAATCACATGAGAGTACCTTCATGACCTTGATATAGGCAACGTATTCTTATTCAAGATACTCATACATGGACTTCCCTGGTGGTAGAGTGGATAAGAATCCACCTGCCAATGCAGGGGACACAGGTTGGGTAGCTGGTCTGGGAAGGTTCCTCATGCCTTGGGGCAACTAACCCCATGCGCCATAACTACTGAGCCTGTGCTACAGAGCCTGCAAACCACAAGAGATCCTAGCACAACGGGAAGCCTGAGCAGCGAGAGGGCAAGCCCTGCTCACGGCACCTAGAGAGAGCCCTCACACAGCAGTGAAGACCCAGAGCAGCCAAAAATGGATTAATTTCAAAACAGTTACATGTTCAGAAAGCCAGCAATCACATAAAATGAAAATTTTGCTTATTAAAAACAGCATTCAAAAACTGAATTACGAACATATAAAGCAAAATGTGTATTAGATAAACTCTCTCTTAAACATAATATAATTTCCCACAATAGAATAATAATTATAATAATAGGACAAATCTAAAAAATGGATAAAATACTTGTGCTGTCACATTACAAATGATGATACAGAACTGATTGATAAAATCAAGAAAAAAGTACTCAGTATTAACAGTGACCAGGAAAATGTAAATTAAATCCGAAATTCAGTACCGTTTCACACTCACCAAAGAACTAACATTATAAAACTGACACGGTTTACAATATGTTGGCAAGGATGTGGAACAACTGGATATCTAATATATCGTAGGAGACGGTGTGAAATAGCACAGTCCCATTTTTAAAACAATCTGGATTTACCAAATAAGTCCATTTCAAGCACTTTTACAAGAAAAATTAAAATTTGGGTACACAAAAGATGTCTACAGTATGTTGCATAACAACAGTGTTTATAATAGCCACACAACTAAAAGTGATCCAAATAGCCAAGAGCAGAATGGATAAGAAAATTCTGATATATTCACAGAATGCAATAATCATCAGCAATGGAAAAACAACAACCTACTTGATACTCGCAGCATGAATAAATCTCAGAACATAATGCTGAGTAAAAGAACTCAGACAACAAAAATATATATACCCTATATGGATGAATTATTTGAAAGTTAAGATCAAGCTAACTCTATCATGTTAGAAATCCTGACAATGGTGGAATTGAGGGTTGAAAAGAGCATTGATTGAAAATATGAACAAAGGAACTGTCCGAGATGATGGAAATGTTTTATATATTGATTAGATGGTGGGTTATAAAGAGAAATACATTTGTCAAAACTCAAACTGTATATTTGTTATCTGTCCACTTAACGGCATTAAAAATATTCTTTAATAAATTAGAAGATCTAAATAGACATTTCTCCAAAGAAGACATATAGATGGTTGTAAGGCATATGAACAGATGCTCAAAACTGAAAAGGCTGTAGAGAGAAGGGACCCTCCTACACTGTTGTTGGGAATATAAATTAGTGCAGCCACTATGGAAAATAGGATGGCGGTTCCTTAAGACACTAAAAATAGAACTGCCATATAATCCAACAATTCTACTTCTAGGCATATTTCTGGAGAAAAACATGGTTTGAAATGACACATGCATCCCAAGGCTCATTGCAACAATTTTACAATAGCCAAGACATGGAAGCAAACCTAAATGTCCATCAACAAATATGGATAAAGAATATGTGGTGCATATATACAGTGAAATATCATCAGCCATTGAAAAGAATGAAAGAATGCCATTTGCAGCAACATGGAGAGATCTGGAGATTATAATAGTAAGTGAAGTAAGTTAGAGAGAGAAAAATGTCATATGGTATCTCTTATATACAGAATCTAAAATTATGCAATAAGCTTATTTACACAACAGAAACAGACACACAGAAAATGAACTCAGGGTTACTGGAGGGGAAGGGAGTAAAGAGGGGCAGCCAGGAGTATGGGGTTGACAGGTGCACACTGCTGTATTTAAAATAGATAACTAATAGGGACCTACTGTACTGCACAGGGAACTCTGTTCAACACTCTGTAATAACCTCAACGGGAAAAGAATTAGAAAAAGAATAGATGCACATATATAGATATAGATATCTCGGAGAAGGTGACGGCACCCCACTCCAGTACTCTTGCCTGGAAATCCCTTGGATGGAGGAGCCTGGTAGGCTGCAGTCCATGGGATCGCTAAGAGTCGGACACAACTTCCCTTTCAGGTTTCACTTTCATGCATTGGAGAAGGAAAGGGCAACCCATTCCAGTGTTCTTGCCTGGAGAATCCCAGGGACGGGAGAGCCTGGTGGGCTGCCGTCTATGGGGTCACACAGAATCCAATATAAAACAAAAACTCAAAAAGGAATAAAGTTAAAATAAACAAAAATGTGTAATTATAATTGTTGCAATATATCTTTATACATGACAATATTTATATGCACAGTATATATTTGTATAGCAATGTATAGAAATAACAATGAATATTAAAAGGAAAAAATTTAATTACAGACTGCTAAAATATTATTTTTTCCCTATAAAGCTGAACATAATGTGTAAATATGAACATTTTTAAAATTAGAAAAAGAAATATATGTGGTAAAAACTTTAATTACTGGGGTTTGAAGTAATTGATATTCTTTCTCATCCATTTTGTAATTTGGAGTCAATTAAATGATACATCTATACATCCAGGAAACAAATGCAAACATCTCCTCTGTTACTTATGAAGCCCGACTTGAGAATGTAAGTTCGGTGAGTGACGACAGTGGCCCCTGGAACACTCCCCCTGAATTAAAGGCCTGTGTTTACCTGGTGACTGTCAGGGCCAGCCAGCGGCCTGCCTGGCCCCGCGGGCGGGGCTCTTCCCCCTAAAAGGCCTGAATGCCACGAGGAGAAGACCACGCAGGATGGCTTCAGGAAAGAAAGTTTTCAGAAGAGAAGATGGACGGAGGGAGTGTGGAGGTGGGGGATGAGGAAGTAAATAAGAGAGGGAGAAAGGGGAAAAAAAGAGGCTCAGTGTGGCTTAGCCTAATGGAAAGATTTGCCAGAACCATCAAAATGTATAGCCTGGAGAAGTCTAATTAAATGTGCTTCTTTTTCAGCAAACTGCTTCAAAATGACTTAAATATGAATGTCTTTAGGTAGGCTACACGTGCTCCAATTTACCATAAGCACTTCAACTCCCTTTTTCTGATACTGGATTTAAATCGTATATTTATTTTACCTGTCAGGCACCCACTGGCACTGCTAATTATTACTCAGATAAATAAGTCTGGATCTGTTGATAGCAAATGAAACTAGACTTATAAAAAATAAAAGAGATATTGACGAAGTTCGGATTTATTAAGAAAACGTATGATTTTGGAAGCTTTCTTTCTGTCTGCCTAATTATTACAATTGTCTCTGTTTCAAAGGCCCTATACTGTCTGCCGAATATTCCTTTTGTCATTTATCTATACTATTTTTACTGGCCACTAATAACGGAAAGATTTCTTCACTCTAGAAGATGGTCTTTCCCCATATCTAAAAGGTGACGAGCAAGCAACCGAAACAGACCTTCACAGCTGCAATCTGGACCTTCCACACCGGTTTAAAATGGCTAGTAAGTGGGCAGTGAAATCCATCTTAAAAACTATCGAAGGTGATGCCTGTTATTTGAGGAAAGTTTCAGAATCTGAGTTATATCTAGAAATGATTCCTGAAAACATAGTTATATTGTGGCCCCAACACTTCAGTCCTCTGCAGTTCCAGCCTCTCATACTCTATGCTGTGTTAGTAAGACAGAGTCTTTTGAGGCTTTGAAAGTGTGTCTGTGACTTAAGAGTCTTTTCTTCCTTTGGCAGTCAGTATATTTTATTTAAACAGTGGGCTTCAGCACCGTGCTGATTCCTTTGTAAATTGGAGGAAAGCCTTTGGGTTAAAATAATCTAGTGAATCAGTCCCTATTCAAGCTCTATTTTTATGCCCCACAACTTTAACATTAGCTTTGATCTCTATAACCATTTTATGTACTTCTTCACATTATTTAACTTCCTTTTCATTTAATATGAAAAAGAATCTTCACAATTACTTACCATAGCAACCACTGCAGAAGTAGATTCAAATGCCAAGACTGGCACAGAGTTCACAGTTGATATAATCATGCCAAACAGTTTGCGGCATGACCCTGTGTACTTATTTTAAGGCTTTTGTATCCTGATGAGAGCAGTGAATGTACCAGAAGTGGAATTTGTTTTTAATCAGCACATACAAATATCACCACTGTCATTAGCATTATCAACAACAATGATCACAGCAAAAACTATCTGGAGTGCTTCTATATAGTCTCCAATGGAGTCTTCATGGAACAGTCTATTCCACATTAATTGTGAAATATCGATTGCATAATGATAAAACATGTTACCAATGCATATACCACATACACACATACACCCATCACTGAATGGTGTGCAATACACAGAGGAGAAAAATATATGTAGTGTGTGTGTGTGTGTGTATATATATATATATATATATATATATATATATACACAGACTATTCGCAAAATTATAAACAGATCATTTTAGAAGGAACATGATTTAAATTTTTTTATTAACCAGGTGACAACATATTATATATTGTTTCTACACATATATGTGCATGGTTTTAACATACTTTACTTTTCAATTTCTCTCTGCTAGAATCCTTTACTTCATTTATATTGCTTTTGCAGCTGATTATAAAAAGGGTGGCTACATTTTCTAGTGCTATCTTGCCTTAAGATGCAACTAATTTTACTCCTTCCCTTTTCTTACTCTTCACTGAAACACTCACACACATATGCATATGTATGTATCTGATCTATCTCTATCTCTATGTGTAGATGAGGTTTTGTCCTAGTCCCTGAAAGCATCAATAGCAAGAGAAATACAATCTGAATTTTCATGGAACTTGAACTATTTTAGGGAGATAAACATTAGATATAATAACAGATTTCAACTGTGATAGTTGCAGTTCTCACTTTCACCTAACTGGATGTATATTAATTTGGTTTTGGAGAAATTAAACTAATTAATTTGCTTGTCCTCCAAAATTCACATGTTTTCTACTCATGTTGATATTTGATAAGTTGGAGAAGTAGTAGTACAATATCAATTGATAACAGGCATGGGTTGAACTTTCTAATACTTTTTTGATACCAAATAGTGATGTTAATGATAAATTTCAAAGAGAATGATATCAATAATAATTTTCATAGAAGTATTTCTGGTTTTAAAATATGGTAGGAAAGGTGAGGTGTAAGTTTTGGATTGTGAGTCATACAGTTAATGGTGTCAACTTGCTATGGAGATTATTTTTTAAATGGAATATGATACAAAAGGAGCTGTTACGTTAAAAAAAATGTCACATTGTGTACACTTAAAATTAATTTATATAGGACAAAATCAATGCTCCTGAAGCTCCTAATTTTCAGATAATTGGAAAATTAGAATAATGATTTTTAAATGCAAAAAATAAAGTGAATAAAAATGCCTAAAAGGCAGGGGGGAGATCAAGATGGTGGATAAAATGTGGAGCTCACCTCCCCACATGAACATGTCAAAAACACATATATATGTGGAATGATTCTCATGGAAAGTTAATTGGAAATAGTAGAAGCACTCCTGTACAATCTAGAATACAAGAAAGATATGCATGTAATTAGGTAGAATGGAAGAAAAGCATCAGGTTAGGACCTGTGTGCCTAGCAGGGGACTCATGGAAAAGGGAAACCACTCAGGTGAACACTTACCCTGAGGAGAAAGTGGTTTGAGCCACAGCCTGTTCATCCCAGTTCTGGGCTCCTAGGCAGAGGAGACAAGCCAGCCCCGTTGGCTTCTGGAAGAACCGCTAGGGCAGAGAGGAAGGCTGGAGAAGATTGGACTGCCCTCCTGAGGGATGTGTGGGGGGCTGGCTTGGCCCCGGGCAGGGCATGGGTGGGGGGGGGTCTGCCTTAACAGCAGCTACCTCCCTGAGCCCCCAGCCCACCCAGTCCTAGATGAATAAATGCCCAGCCTGGCTCACTCCATGTCACAGCCTGGCCCAGTCCCTAAGGCGGACAGGACTTAGGAAGAGCCTCCACCTAGACCTGCAGAGGCATCCTGGGGCCCAGGGCATAACCCAGGTAGGGCAGGGCGGCCACTGTGGGTACTAACTCAAGCATAGCTGCAGAAGTGCCCCAGGCTTCTGAGGGCAGCGGGGCCAAAGAATTCCCGTGACCATCCCGTGCCCCGGCCTGAGTGGACACTCCAACCCCACTCACTGCAAACCACAGCCTAGCACTGTCTGTGGTGGTCACAACTGGGGGCAATATATGGTCAGGGGCTACATCTAAGTGAAACTGCAGACACCTACCTGGGCAGAACACTGGCCCTCTGGAAGTGCATAGGCCCTACTTGCTTCTGGAATCCCCTTTCTCAGGGGAAACCATCCTGGTAACCTGGAGAAGGAAAAACACAGACTTAAAGGGATCAAAGGCAGCTCAAGCCCGAGGCTCAGGGCTTCTGCTCCAGCCAGTCAGGACCAGCCCCTTCCCCTGACAGACTGATGATGGGCACTGTCCTGCCTCCCACCCCCACAGTGGGGAGCTCCTCCATCACCAGTACCCTCTACCAAAGTGACAGCTGCTAGCCCTCGGGGGAATGATGTGATTGGCGTCCGCATCAAATGCAGCCCTCCCACCAGAGGCACTGAGCGTAACGAGTCTACACAGGGATGCTCCCACATAAGAACACCCCTCCAAGACCACAACAGGTAACTGTTTCACCTAAATTCATAGAGCCAGAGAATAAGAAAGAGGAATCACACTCAACTGAGAGAGCAAGAGAAAACCCCTGGAAAAGTCATGAAATAGAAATTTAAAATTCACCAAAGAATTCAAAACATGGTAATAAAAATTTTTCTTGCTGAATTAGGGAAGAGAATTGATCTAAACACAGCTCATTTAAACAAAGAACTAGAAAATATTGGAAAGATCTGATCAAAAATAGTTAATTCAATATTTGATATAAAATGATCAATTGACACAGAAGAATGGATAAGTGACATCACATCCTCTTAAATGAGAAGAATTAATATCATTAAAATGTCTATACTATTCAAAGTAATCTACAGATTTAATGCAATTCCTTCCAAAATGCCCAAGACATTTTTCACAGAAGTAGAACAAATAATTATATAGGTCACCACTAGTGCCACCTGGGAAGCCCATATGAAACCACAAAAGATAACAAATTGCCAAAGCAATCTTGAGAAAAAACAAAAGAGCTGGAAGCATTTCAGACTATTCTACAAAGCTACACTAATCCAAAGAGCATAGTGTTAGCAAATAAACCTGACACATAGATCAATGGAACAGAATAGGAAGCTCAGACATAAATCCGTGCACCTGCAGTTAATTAATCTACAATAAATAAACTGTGGAAAATTCTGAAAGAGATGGGAATACCAGACCTCCTGACCTGCCTCTTGAGAAACCTATATTCACGTCAGGAAGAGACAGTTAGAACTGGACATGGAACAACAGACTGGTTCCGAATAGGAAAAGGAGTACATCAAGGCTGTATATTGTCACTCTGCTGATTTAACTTCTATGCAGAGTACATCATGAGAAACACTGGGCTGTAAGAAGCACAAGCTGGAATCAAGATTGCCAGGAGACGTATCAATAACCTCAGATATGCAGATGACACCACCCTTATGGCAGAAAATGAAGAGGAACTAAAAAGCCTCTTGATGAAAGTGAAAGACGAGAGTGAAAAAGTTGGCTTAAAGCTCAACATTCAGAAAACGAAGATCATGGCATCTGGTCCCATCATTTTATGAAAAATAGATGGGGAAACAGTGTCAGACTTTATCTTTTTGGGCTCCAAAATCACTGCAGAGGTGATTGCAGGCATGAAATTAAAAGATGCTTACTCCTTGGAAGAAAAGTTATGACTAACCTAGATAGCATATTTAAAAGCAGAGACATTACGTTGCCAACAAAGGTTCGTGTAGTCAAGGCTATGGTTTTTTGTGGTCATGTATGGATGTGAGAGTTGGACTGTGAAGAAAGCTGAGCACCAAAGAATTGATGCTTTTGAACTGTGGTGTTGGAGAAGACTCTTGAGAGTCCCTTGGACTGCAAGGAGATCCAACCAGTCCATTCTGAAGGAAATCAGCCCTGGGATTTCTTTGGGAGGAATGATGCTAAAGCTGAAACTCCAGTACTTTGGTCACCTCATGCAAAGAGTTGACTCACTGGAAAAGACTCTGATGCTGGGAGGGATTGGGGGCAGGAGGAGAAGGGGACAACAGAGGATGATATGGCTGGACTTGATGGACATGAGTTTGAATGAACTCCGGAAGTTGGTGATGGACAGGGAGGCCTGGCATGCTGCAATTCATGGGGTCGCAAAGAGTCGGACACGATTGAACAACTGAACTGAACTGACTGAAAGGAGGCAAAAATATACAAGTAAGAAAAAAACAGTTTATTTAACAAGTGGTGCTGGGAAAACGGGACAGCCACATGTAAAACAATGAGATAGAACATTCCATCACACCATATAAAAAAATAAACTCAAAGTGGTTTAAAGTCTTCAATGTAAGATGGAAACCTTAAGCTCCTAGAAGAAAGCATAGGCAGAACACTTTTTGATCCAAAAAAAAAGTTATGATTTATGTTCAACCTCCTAAGTAATAGAAGTAAAATTTAACAAGCAGGACATAATTAAACTTACAAGTTATGCACAGCACAGGAAACTATCAACAAAATGAAAAGACAACCTACAGAATAGGAGAAAATATTTGCAAATGATGCGACTTACAAGGAGTTAATATCCAAAATATACAAAGTGCTCCTACAACTCAATATCAAAAAAAATAGTAAAAATAAAAGACATAAGACCTGAATACACATTTTCCAAAGAAAATATACAGATAGCTAATAGTCTCGTGAAAAGATGTTCAACATCACTAATTATTAAAGAAATGGAAATCAAAACAATGAGATATCACTTCACACATGTCAGAATGACTATTATCAAAAAGTCTACCAATAACAAACGCTGCAGAGGATACAGATAAAAGGAAATCCTCATACAATGTTGTTGTTTAGTCTCTATGTTGTGTCCCACACTTTTGCAACCCTATGGATAGTAGCCGGCAGACTCTTCTGTCCCCGGGGTTTCCAAGGCAAGAATCCTGGAGTGGGTTGCCATTTCTTTCTCCAGGGGATCTTCCTGACCCAGGGATCCAACTTTTGTCTCCTGATGGGCAGATGTATTCTTTACCACTGAGCCATCTGGGAAGCCTTGTACAGTTTAGGTGGGAATATAAATTGGTTCAGCCACCATGAAAAACAGTATACAGTTTTCTTAACAACAAAAAATTAAACATATGATCCAGCAATTCTACTACTGGGTATATATTCAGATAAAATTAAAACACTAATTTGAAACTCTCATGTGAAAAGATACCTGTACCCCAACATTCATAGCAGCACTAACAGCCAAGTGCCCCTCAACAGATAAATGGGTGAAGATGCTGTGTGCGTATACACAATAGAATATCACTCAGCCATAAAGACATAATGAAAATCTACCATTTTCAGCAATGTGGATGGACCTAAAGAATACCATGCTCGTTGGAATAAGTCAGACAAAGAAAGACAAGCATTGTGTCATATCACATGTGGAATCTAAAAATATCCAAATGAAGTGAAGTGAAGTGAAAGTTGCTCAGTCATGTCCAACTCTTTATGACCCCAGGGACTATACAGTCTGTGGAATTCTCCAGGCCAGAATACTGGAGTGGGTAGCCTTTCCCTTCTCCAGAAATCCATATGAATGTATAGCACAAGTAATAATAGCCATATCTTGTAATAATCCATAATGGACTATATCCAAAAAATACTGAATCACAATGGTGTACATCTGAAACTAATATTGTAAATTAACTATACTTCAATAAAAAGAAAAAAAATATGAAAGGCAATAAACTGCTGAATAAAAATAGCTATGCTTTTAAAAGGTGATGTTAACAAAAGAGAAAAAGATATATTTAAGTAAGTCCTTGAAAGGTTGATAAGAAGTAGGAAAATTGAAAGCACGGAAGTAATATGTGGAAGATGGACAGAGGGATAAAAGTGTTTACTCACTTTTAAACCTTATCATTTAAAAGAAAGAAGGCAATGATGATGATATTTCTGAGAAAAAATTGCTTTCCCTTTGAAAAAAAAGTAATAGCTAGATACTGACATTAAAGACGTGTGTGAGGAGTTTTCCAACCATAAGCTTTTGGTGTGGTTGAATACCTGCTTTTTCCATTATGCTGATGAGAATGTCTCTTAAAACAGACACAGTCTCTATTGAAATAATGATATCACACCTCACAATGTCCATAAATAAAGCACAAGAGGCTCACACGTATGATTAGCATATTTCCCCTCACGCTACTTCAAATAGGGGCTTTGTCTATAGAATAAATAGAGGTGAAAAAAATCCTTTTCCTTCAGGTTTAGTATTCAACTTTCAGTTTATATTGAAAGAAAAGCTGTCTGTTTATGCGAGGTTATTCACAGGCTTCTTTTCATTTTGGTGACCTCAGCATTTCTGTGGGCTTCCTTAGTGGTTCAGACAGTAAAGAATCCACCTGCAAGGCAGGAGACCAGGTTCTATCCCTGGGATGGGAAGGTTCCACAGAGAAGGGAAAGGCAACCACTCCAGTATTCCTGCCTGGAGAATTCCATGGACAGAGGGGCCTGGAGGGCTAAAGTTCATGGGGTTGCAAAGAGTAGGACATGACTGAATGACTAACATTTACACTTTCAAACATTTCTGTAATACTAATTTCACATACGGAGGAGGCAATGGCACCCCACTCCGGTACTCTTACCTGGAAAATACATAAGTCTGCTAAAAAGAGAGATAACACAGTTTGACTTGTACACAGTAACCTTATTCAGAATATGATTAATTCCACTATGCAAGCTGAAAAAGTACAAGAATCACAAGCTCCAAGAAGTCTTTTGTGCACTTCCTCATTTTGGAAACAGACACAGATGTCACTTATTACCAGCTCCTTTTCTGAACCTCACTGCCCAATTGCCTTCTATGATATTCCAATTCCTAAATATGATATTCACATTTTACTTTGCTCTATATAGATAATAAGAAGCAACTTGGAATTTGAACATCACAAGACAAATAAAAATTGACTTCGTTTTAAACACTCTTCTGTTCCATTTTATGATTTCATAAAGTTTTCTTTGATTTATCAAAACAGAGTTTGCAGTCAACTTTGAAGAGGTCATTTAAATTAAAACTGCTCCTTAATTACTTGAAGTTCCTTATACACTGGAAACACAGAAAGAAAAAAAAATTAGGATTTATTTGAAGTTGAATATCTTATTAAGTTCAATGGTACTTTTAGAAAAACTCCCTATAAGGAAGTTTCCCAAGATGCAGACTCTCAAGTTAAAGATCAGCATGGAGAAGGTTTATTAAGAAGTGTTCTTGAGATAACCCCCTGTGGAAGAAGCAGAACTGGCCAGAAGGTGAAGGAGGGAAGTTACACAGTCTCAGTGAAGGTCTCAGATGACATCAAGAGGAAATGCAACCTTACTGTGGACTACTGGAATTATTCCATGGGGGTCTTTAGATATGAACTAATCTGAGATGGGGATATCACTTGAGGAACAGCAATTTCTTTTCAGCCAAGATGGTGGTAGAGAATTTTGAAAGCTAAGGGCCATTCCCAACTCCAGTTGTGAAGATGGATCTGGGTGGCTCATCAGTGTTGAATACAGTCCTCTCTTGAACAGCCTGTGGATCAAATATCCACATTCAGATAGTGGTGTTGGCTGAATACCCCTTGCAAATTAAAGACAAATCCGTACCTGGATTGAGTATCTACTCCTGTCAAAATAAATCACTTCCCCTTCATGTGGAAGGGGTGCAATATAGTCAGCTTGCCTCTAAATGGATCGTTGGTCTCCTTTTTGTATGCTTCCATATTAGGAACTCAGCCTCTGTATCTCCTATTGGGCAGTAGGACGTTTGGCTATAGCAGTAGCTATATCTGCCCTCAGAACTATTAATAGGAGCCCGTGATTCGGGGCCTAAGTATAGCCACTACTCTCGCCTCATAGCAACTGTGCTGACACAGAAGTGGCCCATTGATACTGACCACCGGAACCATGGGTCTACCCTATTGTTTACTGGCCCCTGTGTGGCAGATACGCTCTGATGGATGTAAAACATCTTCACTATAAGAACCCCTTCTCATATATCAATCTACACATTTTTACCCCAAAGTTTACTTTCTCTCATCTTTTTTTTTTTTTTTAAATTTCTCCCTCCAGTTACCTGACCAGTCAAGCAAGTATACATAAATTTTAACTTCGGGTCATTCTCCCCTCCACATCGATACAACACTTAAAGGTGTACTCAGCTTGAGAATATCCCACAGTCCATTATCTTTTAAGACCCTCTCTTGTTGGGGCTGTATTGTGGTCACTGGCCATGAACGACAGTGTCTTCAGGGTACTAGGCTAATCCACCCTTGAACCAAATTTAGGTGTGGCCTCCCTATCAGCTGGTGATAAGAGATCAAACTGTCAGATTCACAGACATGAATTTAACAGGCACTGAGGCAACAGTAGAAAATCCGGGAGTCTGCCATATCTGTTCATGCAGCTTGTATGTGTCCTCTGGCCCTGATTATTATCCTTACGCAGTTTCTAACCTATAGTTGCTTGCTGCTGAGCCTGTCCAACTTTACAAATGTGCAAGTCTGCTAGAAATTGGCTCAAAACTGGCAGTTTTGGCTGCATAGTTACTCGGTGTAACTGTCGTAAGTCTGTCTTCACCAGGGCTTTGTAGCCTGCCAATGACTGTTTTTTTCAAATGTCTGTAATTATTTACTGAAGATGAAAGTGTGAAAAGTGTTAGTCACTCTGTGGTATCTGACTCTTTTGATCCTATGGAATGTAGGCCACCAGGCTCCTTTGTCCATGGAATTCTCCTTGGGTTGCCATTCCCTTCTCCAGGGGATCTTCCCAACCCGGGGATCAAACCCAGGCCTCCTGCATTGTAGGAAGATTCTTTACTGTCTGAGCCACCAGGGAAGCCCTGCATTTATTTCAGAACTTGAAGGATATGTACTGTGATTCTCCTGCTAGAGTTTGTGATAAATTTCTCCTGGTGTATTTTCTTGGTGTGGAAAAATTGGAAGACATAGGATTTGCTGGATCACATGGCTGAAGCTGCTCGGCCACTTGCCCTGCAGTTTGGACCTGTTATAAAGTAATTTCCTCTCTAAGCCTGAAACCTGGAAATCTTTTGTGTCACCTGGTTTATAGGTTAGAACAGTATTGTCAGACTGAATCCAAAGAGTTCTAACAGACATTGTATATATCACTCTTTGTGGTGTGAAGGTTGAAATGAAACAATATATGCTTCATTTTGGAAGGATTATCTGGCATCCCCAGACTCCTGCACCCTAATATAATCAAATGATGTAATCAATACTTAAAGCGTCATAAGATTTACTTCTCACATCTAGAGTATATATGCTTACCAGGTACTCAAAAGTATTATCACCTCTGGCTCATCCTGTGAAATTTGCTATCGTGAATATAATGGCTCAGTGTGATTGCATGTAGGATAGCAAGCTGGTACAAGTCTCTTGGCAGATGTATTTGCAAGGAATGTGAGAGCCCAGTTGCAAGACTATAAATATATAATACGTTCCATTTCAACTGAATTTGAAATGTTTTTGATTACCCTTTCTGATAAAGACGGAAGACAATACATTTTCCAGATCAGTAGCTGCATATCATGTATCTGAGGTCATGTCACCCTCTTCTAGCAAAAATACCAAAGAGGACAGATAGAGGAATTAAAAGATAAGATCACTACCACTGCATTCTTTAGATTTTTAAGGGTAGCACTAACTTCAGTCTTTGCTCTCAGAATTTTATATTGTTTTTATTTTCTATTTTGGTCCAGGTCAGAGAGAATTTTCAGTTTTCCAACTGGCTTTCCCTATAATGAAAGTCCTTATCCACAGCTGCTGAACTTCCCCCCTCAAATATATATAACTACCAAGTATGTGTGATACCATTATTCCTTTGCATAAATGTATAAATAGCATATTTATTTATGCTACATATTTATTTTAAAATGTATAAATAACATAGAACTAGGAAAGTGCTCATTTTGTATGTCCACAGATCTAATGTGAGCTGGACATAAATCACAACTCAGTTGTTACCTTGCTCCCATGTGAGTATTCTTTTTTTTTTTTTTTTTACTTTACAATATTGTGTTGGTTTTGCCATACATCAACATGCATCCACCACGGGTGTACACGTGTTCCCCATCCTGAACCCCCTTCCCACCTCCCTCCCCATGAATATTCTTTAACAAGGAATCACTGATGATGCTTCAGATCCCCAGTTATCACTATCAACTAGGAATTCGTATCAGTCCTAAAAATTGCAGCTTCCCTTTTGCCAAGTATATTGTTATCTGAAGAAGTAATTACTATGTATACTTTTAACTGTATTTGAGGGTTCTTCAGAGAAGGCAATGGCACCCCATTCCAGTACTCTTGCCTGGAAAATCCCATGGATGGAGGAGCCTGATGGCCTGTAGTCCATGGGGTCATGAAGAGTCGGACACGACTGAGCGACTTCACTTTCACTATTCACTTTCATGCATTGGAGAAGGAAATGGCAACCCACTCCAGTGTTCTTGCCTGGAGAATCCCAGGGACGGGGGAGCCTGGTGGGCTGTCATCTATAGGGTTGCACAGAGTCAGACACGACTGAAGTGACTTAGCAGCTTAGCAGCAGTTTTTTCCATGCTTGGAAATTGTTCTATTTTCAGAATCTCAACAGGGAATTATGATCATTTTCTTTTCCTTTTTTTTTTTTAACATACACACACAGGGATTTGCAAAAGTAATACAAGTCCTATATACATTTATCCTAATTTTCTCCATGGTAACATCTTACCTAAGTATAGTACAATATCAAACAGCAATTTTGTGTAACAGTGTGTTCTTATAGTATTGTTTGTCATATGTGTAAATTAGTGTAACTACAATCGTAAAATCTTTCTATCCCCTGAAGATCTCCCGCCTGCTACACGCTTAGAGGTACACCTCGCTTTTTCCTCAGTGTTCCCACCTTTGAAATCTATAACCTGTATTCTATCTTTGCAACTTTACCATTTAACGAATATTATAAACACGGAATCATATAGAATGTGATCTTTTGAGATTGTCTTTTTACACTCAGCATAATGTGCAATGGCACCCCACTCCAGTACTCTTGCCTGGAAAATCCCATGGATGGAGGAGCCTGGTGGGCTGCTGTCTATGGAGGGTTGCACAGAGTCGGACACGACTGAGCGACTTCACTTTCACTTAATGTGCTTCAGTTATATTTAAGCTGCTGCATAAATCAATGTCACCAGTTTTATTTCTGAGTTGTATTCCATGGCATGGATGTAACACAGTACAACACTGACTTATTGAGGGACGTGTTAGGTGTTTCCTGGTTTTGGATATTACAAATAAAGCTGTTCTAAACGATTGTGTACAGGTGTTGTATGACCATAATTTTCATTTCCTGGGATGAATACTGAGAATAAAATATATATTTTATGGCAAATGTATGTTTCTTTGCTTGTAGACCACCAAGCTATTTTTCCCACAGGGACTATACCATTGTAGCCATTTTATATTCCCACCAACCATGTACAGGAGTTGTAAAAGATATCCAGTTTTCTACATCCCAACCTTATCAGTACTGAGTAGGGTCACATTTGACTCCACCTTCTACTTCTTTGTCTGCTATTCAATGAGTTGTTGCAATTTCTTATTGTAGTCTTAATTTGAAGCTCCCTAATCACTTCATGGGAAATAGATGGGGAAACAGTGGAAACAGTGTCAGACTTTATTTATTTGGGCTCCAAAATCACTGCAGACGGTGACTGCAGCCATGAAATTAAAAGACTCTTACTCCTTGGAAGGAAAGTTATGACCAACCTAGATAGCATATTCAAAAGCAGAGGCATTACGTTGCCAACAAAAGTCCATCTAGTCAAGACTATGGTTTTTCCAGTGGTCATGTATGGATGTGAGAGTTGGACTGTGATGAAAGCTGAGCACCAAAGAATTGATGCTTTTGAACTGTGGTGTTGGAGAAGACTCTTGAGAGTCCCTTGGACTGCAAGGACATCCAACCAGTCTATCCTAAAGGAGATCAGTTCTGAGATTTCTTTGGAAGGAATGATGCTAAAGCTGAAACTCCAGTACTTTGGCCACCTCATGCAAAGAGTTGACTCACTGGAAAAGACTCTGATGCTGGGAGGGATTGTGGGCAGGAGGAGAAGGGGACGACAGAGGATGAGATGGCTGGATGGCATCACCGACTCGATGGACATGAGTCTGAGTGAACTCCAGGAGTTGGTGATGAACAGGGAGGCCTGGCGTGCTGCGATTCATGGGGTTGCAAAGAGTCAGACATGACTGAGCGACTGAACTGAACTGAACTGAATCATTTGTGATGTTGAAAATCTTTTCATGTGCCCAGCATATAAACACATTCATGTCCTTGGCATATAAGCACACCAATATACTCTCTTTGGATTTTCTTTATCTATTAAATTTTGAGATTTATATATTCTAGATACAAGTGTTTTATCAAACATACAGTTCACAGGTACTTTCTCTGCATCTGCAACTTGGTTTTTTGGCCTCTTAACAGTCTTTGCAGATCAAAGGTTTTTATTTTTTATTTTTTTTGATGAAACCAAATAGATCATTTTTCTTTTTATGGATAATGATTTTGGTATCTAGCTTAAGAACTCTTTCCTACCTCCAGTTTATATCAAATATTTTGGCAGCAATACATTTTAAGGTTTTTTTTAAGTGTGAAATTCAGTGGAGTTCTTTTCTTTTTAAGGTTTGTTTTTTATTTTTGTTTTCCTAAAAATATCCAATTATCGAAACAATGATTTTGAAAAGAGTGTCTTTTCTCCACTGTATTATATTTGTACCCGTATCATAAATCTTTTTTTCTATATTCCTATGAGGATACTTCTAAGTTTCCTTTTTTCGTCCATAGATCTATGTGTCTAGCCCTGGATAAACAGCTGTCAAATCGATTTATTCAAAACTCAAACATAACTAAAGGCTTACAATGACCCCCACTAAAATGTACATTCAAGACAAACCTTTGCAAAAACAGCGGTTTTGTGGTCTTTTGACTCACTGTATCTGTGTTCCATAAGCTTTCATAGTAGCTGAGGTTTCGTAGTAGCTGGTTTTCATGAAAACCAGTATCACACCATCAATTAAGGGGGTTGGAACTGTTCAAAAAGGCCTATTCAAGAACACTGTCACTGTTTAAACTCTCTCACATCTCCTTAGAAAATCCCTATTTGCAGAATATTGTTATTTTAATTTTATTGGACTATAATTGCTGTACAATTATGTTAATTTCTGCTGTACAGCAAAATGCACCAGTATAAAATGCCAACATTCACTGGATCATCAAAAAAGCAAGAGAGTTCCAGAAAAACATCTATTTCTGCTTTATTGACAATGCCAAAGCCTTTGACTGTGTGGATCACAATAAACTGGAAAATTCTGAAAGAGATGGGCATACCAGACCACATGACCTGCCTCTTGAGAAACCTGTATGCAGGTCAGGAAGCAACAGTTAGAAGCTACCTGAAACTGCACTACAGTTGAAACATACAAGTCCTTGAAAAAAAATTAAAATTAATACCTAGGTAATGAAATGTGCATAAGGAGCTTAGAATTGCTCTAGAATGTTCATGAGAAACATAGACTGTGTGTGGGTGTGTGATGGTGCACAATCCAGAAAACACAGGAGAAAGCGTTATTCACTCGCCACTGACTGACCCTGATGCGTAGCTGTAATCTTCTTAAGCATTGAAAGCATCCCCAATATAAACATACAGCTTCTCAGCAAAGAATAGAAGGCCTATTGGTTCAAATCATTTAAAGAAATCTCTGATTAACCGTTAGCTGACTAATAAGATATTTGAGGAGAAAATTCCATGGTCACATGCTACAGTAAATGTACTGTATAGCGTTAACCCAACAATCACTAAATCAACAAATAGCTAAAACAAGAAAAATCAATGACAAGAACAGTAACAAAATCTGGCCAGAGGGAGAATAGAGTATCTGATTTCTAGAGTTCTCACATTATGTCATCAACGATATCCAGTTTTCAACCAGACATTATAAAGTACACAGAGAAATAGTCAAATAGGTTGCATACACATAGAATCAAACTAGTCCAAAAAATCTGTCTCTTAGAGGGTATAGAGACTTTAAAATAGCTAATAAAATTATGTTCAAGTAACTAAAGGATAATATACAAGGAACCAAAGTATGAACATAATACATTGTAAAATAGAGGATGAATAAAAAGATATAAATTATATTAAAACAAAACGCAAACTCTGGAGTTGAAAAATACAATAACCAAATGGAAAATTTACTAAAGACCAAAACAAAAGTTTAAGAAGAATCAACAAGCTTGAATATAAATCCATTGAGATTATCCAGTTTGAGAATCAGAATAAAAATAAGATAAAGTTATTGAACCATAGAGACCTGTGAAAGCGTGAAGTGTGAAGTGGCTCAGTCGTGTCAGATTCTTTCTGACTCCATGGACTGCAGCTTGCCAGGCTGCTCCATCTATAAAATTTTCCAGGCAAGAATACAGGGGTGGGTACCCATTCCCGTCTCCAGGGGCTCTTCCCCACCCAGGGATAGAACCTGGGTCCCCTGCATTGCAGGAAGATTCTTTACCATCTACCATTAAATATGTTAAACTAAGTATAACAGTGGCCCCAGATGGAGGGGAGAAAAAAGGGAGTAGGAATTTGTTTGAAGAGATAATAACTAAAATGTCCCAAACTTGATGAAATTGTTAATCTATATGTCTAAGTTACTCAACAAATCCCAAGTATAATATACTAAAAAAGATCCACAATGACTTCTGGCTTAAGTTCCTCATGTAAGGAACTTGAAAGTCATGATTCCATCCTAGTAACAAGTAAAAGCTGAACAGACTGAAAATCCAGCTTTTACACAGGTCTGTATATTCAAAGCTATGGTTTTTCCAGTAGTCACGTACAGTTGTGAGAGTTGGATCATAAAGAAGGCTGAGCAACGAAGAATTGATGCTTTCAAACTGTGGTGTTTGAGAAGACTCTTGCGAGTCCCTTGCACAGCAAGGAGATCAAACCAGTTTATCCTAAAGGAAATCAATCCTGAATATTCACTGGAAGGACTGATGGCTGAAACTGAAGCTCCAATATTTTGGCCACTTGATGCAAAGAGTCGACTCATTAGAAAAGACCCTGATGCTGGGAAAGATTGAAGGCAGGAGGAGAAGGGGACGAGAGAGGATGAGATGGTTGGATGGCATCACTGACTTAATGGACATGAGTTTGAGTAAACTCTCGGAGTTGATGATGGACAAGGAGGCCTGGTGTGCTGCAGTCCATGGGGTCACAAAGAGTTGGACACAAATGAGCAACTGAACAACACAGGACAAACCACTGCCCCAAGACTGGAGAGAGGGACTGGCCGATACAGAAAGCCTTGGTTTACTGGAGCAGAGACTCACCCACAGAAACCAACATAGGAACCTGTACCAGAGTAGGAAAATCTGAATTGGTATTGAGAACTTGCTGGAATATCCATTCAGTTCAGTCGCTCAGTCGTGTCCGACTCTTTGCGACCCCATGAGTCGCAGCACGCCAGGCCTCCCTGTCCATAACCAACTCCCGGAGTTCTCTCAGACTCACGTCCATCGAGTCAGTGATGCCATCCAGCCATCTCATCCTGTGTCGTCCCCTTCTCCTCCTGCCCCCAATCCCTCCCAGCATCAGAGTCTTTTCCAATGAGTCAACTCTTCTCATGAGGTGGCCAAAGTACTGGAGTTTCAGCTTTAGCATCATTCCTTCCAAAGAAATCCCAGGGCTGATCTCCTTCAGAACGGACTGGTTGGATCTCCTTGCAGTCCAGTGTGTAGAAATATGAGAGTTCAAAAGAGACCCACATTGTTGTGAGATTTATCTCCAGGAATCTGACCAAATTCCCATAGTAAATATCGAAGAAAACTCCCTCTTGTTTCTGGCAGGGGAAGGAGAAAAGGAATAATTTTGAAATATGCCAGAGTACTCTGTTCTTAAAAAGGCTTACCCTCAGGGGAAACAGTCTATCATGCCAGGGTATTATCAGAGCCAAAATGACCTGGGGAAGGAAAGTACTTAATTCCAGCCTGTGCCACCTAAGAGGGGAGGAAAACAGTGAGAGACACTTGAGAAGTTCATTCAAGCGCATATGCTTTTGAACTTTACGTGTTCACAAGTCCAGAGGCACAGCCTCCCTAAAAGCCTGAGACCTAATCAGAGGACTGTAATAACACTCGCCTCTCCTCACACCTCACTGACACATCACTAAAGGTCTATTTACAGCATTTTCTGCTAACCAGTACGGCTCTTCTCAGTATAGCAAGAAATAAAAGAGTCCCAAAGCAGAGCAAAAGGGAAAACCAAGCAAACACAAACACCCACAATCTGAAGGGACAGAGCAAGCTTTGGAACCAAACACGGCTGTGACGTTGGAAGTATCAGAACAGGGACTTCAAAACAACTATGATAATTATGCTAAGGACGCTAATGGATAAAGCAGAGAACATGAAAGAAAAGACAGGCCAGGTAAGCAGAAAGATGGAAATCACAAAGAAAGAACCAGAAGGGAGTCTAGATATAAAAACATTGCAATAGCAATTAAGGATGTCTTTGATGGGCTTATAAGTAGACTGGACATGGCTGAGGAAATCATCTCTGAAGTAGAAGATACATCAAAGAATCCTCAAAAACAGAGGAGATTAAAAAAAAAAAAAAAAAACAGAATATTCAAAAACTGTATGGCAACTACAAAGGGCCTCATACGCAGGTAATGGGAAAACCAGAGGTGATGAAAAAGGGAAAGGAACAGAAAAAATATTTGAAGCAATAAATGTCTGAGAACTTCCCCCTCCCCAATTAATGTCAGACAGAGTAAGTTCAGAAACATCAAAAAGGCTAAATGCCAAAACACCTACACATAGGGATATCATTTTCAAAAGACAGGATATCAAAATTTTTATTACTAAGTGAAAAATGCAGGCTACATACTGTGTGATTCCAAACATATGGCATTCTAGAATAGGCAAAGTTATGGGCTTCCCTGGTGGCTCAGACGGTAAAGCGTCTCGCTTACAATGCAGGAGACCTGAGTTCAATCCCTGGGTCGGGAAGATCCTCTGGAGAAGGAAATGGCAACCCACTCCAGTACTCTTGCCTGGAAAATCCCATGGACAGAGGAGCCTGGTGGACTACAGCCCATGGGATCGCAAAGAGTCGGACATGACTGAGCGACTTCACTTCATTTCACAGATATGATAAAAGGATCAGTGAGTCCAGGGCTGGTGGGTGATGCGAAGGATAAACAGGCAAAGCAAAGAGGATTTGAGGGCAGTTAAAACATCCAGCATGATATTATAATAGTGGATATGTCATTCGACATTTGTTCAAACTGGTAAAATGTATAACACCAAGAATGAACCCAAAAGTAAACTAAGGTATTTAACTATGATATGCCAGTGCAGATTCATCTTTGGCTTTTTTTTTTTTTTTTCCTTAAAGGTAAAAGGGACCATTGTGACCCATGATGTGTGATGCTTACTATGAGTGAGTGAAGTTGCTCAGTCGTGCCTGACTCTTTTCTGCCCCATGGACTGTAGCCCACCAGGCTCTTCCATCCATGGAATTCTCCAGGCAAGAGTACTGGAGTGCGTTGCCATTTCCTTCTCCAGGGGATCTTCCCCACGCAGGGATCAAACCCGGGTCTCCCACACTGCAGGCAGACACTTTACCATCTGAGCCACCAGGGAAGGCCCAATGCTTACTATGGGGGAGGCTATATATATATGTGGGGATAGAGGGGTATTGGGAAATCTCTGTACCTACTTCTCAATTTTATTATAAACACAAAACTACTCAAAAAAGCCAAAGTCTTGAAAAAGAAAGAGAGGTCCACATTAAACGTAAATACAGCATGGACAAAATGCCTAAAAGCAAGCAAAGCGAGCATCAGGAGAACAATAAGAAAACAATTCTTTATCACACACAAGAAGCCCTTAAAAATTAAAAACTCTTATTCAGAAACCATGAGGCAGTGACGTGACGAATTAAACACACTGAAAGGGAAAGATTGTCAACAAAACTCTGTGCACAGTATCCTTCAAAAGCGAAGGATAAACTAAGCCATTGCCAGATAAAGCAAGATGAGAGAATTAGTTGCTAGCAAATTTACACTAGTAGAGATTCCAACAAGCAGAAATTTTAGGGGATCTTTCTAAGTGAAACAGATGAAAGCTAAAGGACAATTAAATTCTCACAAAGAAATAAAGAGTACTGGTCAAAGTAACTACTTAGGTAACTTTGAAAAACTAAAATATATTTTTTGAACGTATGGTCCAAATGTAAGATCTAAAACTCTAAAATTAGAAGAAAACATGTGAGTAACTTTGTGACCTTGCATTAAGCAAGTTTCTTAGATGTAATAACAAAAACATATATGTCAAAAGAAAAAAAAAATAAGTAAAGTGGATGTAAAATCTTTTGTGCTTCTAACTATACCATCAAGAAACTGAAAGCCAGCCCCCAGTACAGAGAAAACCTTTGAAAAATCTTATAGTTGATAAGGTGCTTATATCCAAAATATGTAAAAAAACACTTGCAATTTAATAATAAAAATATAGTCTTATTAAAGAAGGTAACGTATTTGAATGGACTTTTATCCAAAGTATATACAAAAATAGCCAATAAGCATGTGAAAAAAAAAAAAAAAAAAGGTCAACACTAGGTAATTGCAAATGAAAACCATCAGATACCACTTCATATTACTAGAATGACTACAGTAGAAAAGACAGTAAAGTATGTTAGAAATTGGAACATTTACACATTAGTGATGGCAATGTAAAGTGGTGTTACAGAGAACAGTTTCGGTGGTTCCTCAGAATTACTACATGATCCAGAAATCCCGCTTCTAGGTTTATGCCCAAGAGAAATGAACATTGGTATTCAAAAAACAAACAAAAAAACCTGTACACGTTCACAGCAGCAGTATTCTTAATGGTCAAACAGGGGAAACAATCCAAATCTCCAAGAGCTGATAAATAAATTAATGAAATGTGATATATTTATGCAACTGAATATCATTTGTCTGTCCAAAGGAAGCATTAACACATGGTACAACGTGGATAAGCCTCAACAATGTTATCAGTGAAAGAAGCAAGTGACAGAAGACCACTGGTTCATGTTTCCATTTATGTGAAATGGCAAAGCAGGCAGATAAATAGAGGCAGAAAGTACACGTGTGTTTGCTTAGGGTGAGGAGGTAGGCTGGCTAGAGAATGGCTCCTAACGTGTACAGCACTTTACCAGGGAGTGATGAAAACCTCCTAAAACTGCATTCTGTCAATGACTGCACAATTCTGTGAACATATGAAAAACTTTAAAAGAATTATTTTTTAGCATGTTAACTATACCTCAATAAAACTATGTACATACTTTATGATCACTTCCCTGGGTCACTAGAGTTAGCTGGCCTCTGTGTTGTTAGAACATATCATCTATGTTGTTATTCTAGCATTTTTTTATACTGAATCTAAATTATTTATATAACTGTCTCCTACCTGTAAGATCCTATCATCCTGTAAAGTTCCTGTAAGTCAATTTTTCAGGTGTTCTCTGTACTTTTATCTTAAGCACTGCACTTGGAAATTAAAATGATAAAGGACTAGCTTCTTCAGCATTTCTTGAAAAAGTCATATTGTTTTTTCACTTTTCTCCATGAATATTTATTCTGACATATTATCTGTAGAACAAAATTATCTGACGAGCTTAAAGAGCCACATGATACTCATTACTCTAGAATATTAAACCTAATCTTTCTATGTCTGTGTACTGCATATGTGGGCTGTTTCCAGAAATGTCCTAGTGCTAGCGCTAAGTCGTTTAAGTCGTATCGGACTCTTTTGTGACCCCATGGACTGTAGCCTGCCAGGTTCCCCTGTCCTTGGGATCCTCCAGGCAAAAATACTGGAGTAGGTTGCCATTTCCTTCTCCAGAGGATCTTCCCCACCGAGGGACTGAACCCAGGTCTCCTGCATTGCAAGCAGATTCTTTACCATCTGAGCCACCAGGGAAGCCCAGAAATGTCCTACAGGTAATTACTGAAATCTGAAAAAAGTTGAATAAATGAAAAAGTAAGTATCTTAGGTGAGAAAACTGTACACTATATGATAGAAACATTAATTATGTGGACCCTCTGTCCATGGAATTCTCTAGGCAAGAATACTGGAGAGGGTAGCCATTCCCTTCTTCAGGGGATCTTCCCAACCCAGGTATCAAACCCTGGCCTTCTGCATTGCAGGTAGATTCTTTACCATCTGAGCCACCAGTGAAGCCCCATGTGGATCCAGGAATGATTTTTAATCTAATTCAATATAAAGTAATAATTAGGACAAAAGAGAACAATAACCATAGGTCTCCAGTGATAATTTAATTTCCTATGGTGACTAGCACATCTCCTTAAGCATAAGCCTTTACAAGTTTATATTTGTTCTCAAATATATGTGTGGAGCCTCTAGAATAAAGTGTAACTTTGAGTGATTATTCTGCTTTCTATACTTCTATACAGAAGTATCAAAGATCAATAATCTGTGTTGGTATCAATATTTCCTTTAAGTGTTGGAGAATCTTAGTATCTTTTGGGTCCTAAAGAGTCAATCTCCATGTTTTCTTTGTCTGTGATTTACAAAGATTGTGTAAGACAAAGTCATTTTTATGATTAGATCATGACCTGACCTTATATCACAGTGGAATAGACTCTGCAGTTAGCCACTCCTTGCAAATGATCCAGAGATAAGTATATTTCTGTAAACAAATTGTTTTCCTCTTACCTCAATTTTTTTATTACCACGGAATGCTGGGAGATAACATATTTTTGTTTGTAATGTATTAACTCCCCATTCCTTGGATATTTCCTTAGTTTAATAATTTGATCTTCATGTCTAAATATCTAAACAAATTTGCTCTGTGTTCCCTAAACTGTTCCTCTTGTTTGTACCTGTTTCCTAGACAGTTATTTATTTTGCACCATTGTCAGAAAACTTGAACTCAATTGCCATTCTGACCTCTAGTGTCTCCTCCCATGTATATTTCTACATCTACTTATTATTAACTCTGTAATACTGCCTGGAATTGTCACCAGAATATTTCCACCTTGTATTTGTTAAATTTTTTCCTATTAATACTAAGCACTTTTTTCCTCTGCTATTTCACTTCTCTAGTTTATGATCTTCCAAAAACTCACTTCTCTATGTTAGAGACCATAGAGCAACAGGGATCTTTTTTTATCATTTTATTTGAGGAAAGTAATTGTTAGCACTTTTTAAAAGACACAATGAACAAAGAGTATATTTTGTTCAATAGATCTTGAAAGCAAGATGAGAAATTTGTTGTAAGAATGAAGAGGAAAAGAGAAGACATAGGATAAGGAAAGCAAAGAAAATAAACTGAAAAAAATATAATCTGGTGAGAACAGGATACTTGAATAACAGAAAAAAGGAGGAATGCACAGTGCAGTGTATAAGGGAACAAAGTCAAGGCATGAAAAGGCAGAGCAGACACTATATAATTGTACAAGGGGTGGGAAAAAAAAAGTCCAAAAATCAGTAAGAACAGGAAGTGAATAGAGACATGGGAAAGTTTGGAAAAAGAGATTCTGCCTTTAAAACACATAGTGAAGGCTTTGATTGTTCATTCTCTGAACTCATCAAGAGAGTGTCTCCAAAGCCTTTGGGTACAAAATGCCTTTAGTAGATGGAGTGGAACCAAGCAGCTCCGTGTCTGGAGAATGGGCTGCCTGCACTCTCTGCTTTGGCCCCAGCAGCCAGCACACAGCACACTATTCATAAGTGCCCCCCATGTCCCCTGCCTCTGAGAAATTCAATGTCTCAGCTTTGGTTAAGAAATGAAAAGCCATTATAAATTTTTGTCTCCATGCATATGGATAAGCTTTGGTAATAATGTGTGTTTGAAAAAAAAAAAAAGCACTACATAGTAGAACCTAATAGAAACTTTCACATGGCATTGTTTCCACCATGCATAATTCATAGGGAAGAAATTAGAAGAAAGGAAGCGGACACTGACTTCCTTAAGGTTTTGTTTTAGACTTTTTTCTGACTTTTAATTTATTCACTTGGAGAAAAAAAAATGTTCCTCTTGTGCTTTATTGATATTGTTTTGCAGTGAGATTTAAGTGTCATCCAGGTTTTCTTGCTTAATCTAAAATCACATTTTATATGTTAATTTTACCCTTCATTGTTGTTGTATGACTTGTTTTTAATCATCATCTTTCAGAAAACTTGATTCAGAATACAACAACCATTATCCTTCAGTGATTCTACAATATAACGAAGCATACTTGCAACACAATATTTTTCTTAAATCCATGGATATTATCATCATATGTATTTTCAAAGTTTTCTGGAATGTCTTCATGTAACTGAATTAAATATAGTTTAATTAAATTAAGCAAATTAAATTACTCATTACCAGTAATAACTTTAAGCTTTAGAACACATTTGAATTGGAAAAGAATTTGAATACCTGGCTTAACAGCTCCAATGTAGTGTGAAATTAATTTGAATTATACATATCTTATCTCTTTTCAATAAATGTGTAGATGGAAAACAGAGTAAGAAAGATAAGAGACTCTGAAAACCACTCTTAAAATTTATTGATTAGAAAGGGCATTTTCCATGGAGAAAAATTGAACTAAAACATGATTACTTATTGAAGAAAAGATGTTCAACTATATAATAACATTAACTAATGAATCATTAAATATCTAAAATATTACTTTCTTAGAAGCCATATATATTTCACTGTGACCCCCATATAAGCACGAGAACTATTGTTACTAATCCTAATAAACTCATTCTGAGGGGTTAAAGTAATTTGTTAAAGGTGGCAAGGAATGAATGACAGACAATAAAGCCAGAATTATAACCTTATTGTTTGATCCATTTCACCTGATATTTTTGCTACTGTGATCAACATGACTTTTTATCTTATTTTTTGGCAAGTAAATATTGATTGATTGCAGGGGAAATAGATGCCACCAACTTCTTAAGAACTGTTAAATTTCCTGTAGAATAAATACATGCAAAATATGTAAATGTTTATCGTAATTGTATGAATGTAGGAAGTGCAGTGTTCAGTAATACATATAGTTTTTTTTCTTCCTTGATGCTGGCAACTGGAGTATGGCTCTCTCCACAGATACATCAGGAATACAAATTCTAAAGATAAAATACAGGCTTATCTGTCCTAGTGTGCTGTCATTTTATCCTAATTGACCAGCTAGTCTAAAATCTCCAGTAGATGTTATCTATAAGCTATGAAAGATCAAATATTTAAAAAGATAATGAACTAAAAATGCTGCCTCCAGAAAGTCTAATATGGTTTATTTCAGGAAAATGAGGCATTTAAAGGTCTTTGATAGATGCTTTCACCATGGAGTGCACTGAAAAATGAGATTTAATAAAAGAGGAAAATTGAAACTTCTTAATAAAAAGAGAGGAAGAAACTAACATGTGCTTGCACACAGACACACACACGCACACACGCACATATGCACACACACACAGCAACCATAAAGGGACACGGAAAGGCATGGGTGTAGCAGGTTTCCACGAGAAATGTGAGAGGGTAACGCCACAGGTCCCCAGGCAGCAGGAGGAAATAGACTGTAACTGGCAGAAGTTTTGTTTTTGTTTTTCCTTCTCTACACAAAATTGAAAGAGGCTTCTTTTAATTCTGTGTTGATGACACCTGGTTCTGCCTTGAGTGAACCAATGCATTTTTCCTATGAAAGTGTCTTCCTTTAAGCTATGTTGATGAAACTATGTATGTGCTTTGGAATCAGCCTTTCTTCATACTGGTTCCACCGAAGACTAACTTTTTTCTTTTCTCAAACCTTGGGCTGGTGATGGCTCAACAAACTGGTATTCATGGCAATTGTTTTATGTCCAGCGGATGACACACCATGGGCTGTTCTATCTCAGAAATGCATACTGTGGGAGAGGGGCCTGATGAAACCCCTCAGCCTTGAGGAGTCTCTCTTATCTGCTTGATGGCTTTCTAACAGACATACACCAGCTTGCTAAGAACTAGCAGACTTCCCTGGTGGCTCAGACAGTAAAGCGCCTGCCTACAATGTGGGAGACCCAGGTTTGATCCCAGATTCAGGAAGATCTCCTGGAGATGGAAATGCACCCCACTCCAGAATTCTTGCCTGGAAAAATCCCATGGACAGAGGAGCCTGGCAGGCTACAGTCCATGGGGTCGCAAAGAGTCGGACATGACTGAGCGACTTCACTTTCAAAAACTAGCAAGGGGGTACTCTTTCTGTCCCCTTCTGATGTCTATATGTCAGAAGCTTTCCCTATCTCTATTATACTTTAATAAAACTTTGCTATACAAAAAGCTCCAAGTAGTCGAGCCTCATCTCTGACCCCAGATCAAAATCCTCTCCTCCGGAGGTCATGAATCCTGGCGTAGCACACGGCTCACAGCAGCAACCTTTCAAATGTGTCACAAAATCGGAACATGTGGACATTTTTAATAGAGCCAACTTTTCCCCCCATAAATTAAAAATCACTCAATAAAATAATATCCCTTACTAAAAGACCCCTTAGAGGTATTAAACACATGCTTATAGCATCAATAAAGCATTGGAATGCAAAATTGACAGAAATTGGGCTTTGATACATTATCTACATTCTTCCATCTACAATATATGACAAGTTGATCAATTTCAGCCTACATATAACAGTTTTGTGCTTGGTAATACAGAGATGGGATGAGAAAAATGGACCATCATTGCCTCTTTAGTTCTTAAGGGCTTTAAGGATCTTATTATATTTGCAACAGTGTTCCATTTAAAGCTGTGGATGAAATATCCATCCTAGAATTTTAGAAAAATTATTTATATAAATTGTATTAAATGTTAGAAGAGATGCATTAAGGTAATTAAATATATTACCTGATCCGATTTAGCTATGTAAATATAATGTGCCTTCAAGTCATTTTACATATGCATAATTAGTCTTAAAACTACAGAGTGCTAATAAATTTTATTTTTAATAATGTTGCACACCATTTATTTTAATTTCATCACCTTGTATATTGCCAAAGTAAAACCTCATGTTAATACAGCACATGGAGCTACTGAAAATTATCCAGACATCTAAAGTTAAGGCTACTCTTAAAGAATGAAACTAGCCTATATCAATATGTTAGTGATAAAGTTAGCAATTTGGCCAAAAAAGTGGGAGGGGACCAGAGTTTACTCATTTAATAAACATTAAACACCAAGTCTTTGCTGGCACATTTCCAAGCATATAGCAGAAATGAAGATCCAATATCAACTAAAGGAAACACAATACCCTTTAGGATCTTTTGAGTCATAAAGATTCTGTTTGAATCATGATTTTGACTAAAGAAACTCATATTTTAGTATGTATATGAAAGTTATTATCTGATAGAGCACATTATCAAAGTAAGAAGATTTGCACATGATTAATAACAGTCTAGCATTCTAATAAGACCAAACTGGCTGTGTGTCCATCAGTGCCCAGTTTAGAGAATGACTAGGCTCATGAAAATAAGTCTCTAGGCTTATTTTCAGACCTAACAGGATATCAGACCTAACAGGATAAAGGAGATGGATGCACCCAGTGCTCACGGCTTGGAGGCAATAGTCATAAGGATAACACAACTTACCTCTGAACTTGCTATGATGTTCTCGTGTGAAGCCATATTCTGATTTTAATTTTATTTCCCATACAGCTTTGCCTAGAGGGAGGGCTGTGAGCCTAAGTATCATGTTATTTGGCCTACTTTAATACACTGGAATTCTGATTTTGATGCTTTCGTTTCTGCAAGCTTGTTTAATGTAAGTTTTCTCCCAAGTGATTAATCCACTATTACACAAATGATGACAAATAAGATTTCTAAATCTACAATGAGAAAGGCCTTGGCTTTTCCAGGCAATGCTATACTACAGGGTTTTAAAAATGCCCAGATTGATTCCAACTCACTGTACAAAGTCTCTATACACCGTAAAACTAAATGCACTTTCACATTCACAATAACCAGAAATAAAAAATTAGAAACCCTAGGATATTAGACAATACCTAACTTATTCTTTTATTGATAGAGCCCCAAAGAAGTGCAACACCAAAGAATGCTCAAACTACTGTCCGACTGTGCTCATTTCACATGCTCGCCAACTCTTTGAGGCTGACTCTTTCCCATCCAGACCCTGATGCTGGGAAAGACGGAAGGCAGGAGGAGAAGCGGGCAACAGAGGATGAGATGGTTGGATGGTATCATTAACTAAATGGACATGGGTTTGAGCAAAGTCCAAGAGATAGTAAAGGACAGGGAAGCCTTGCGTGCTACAGTCCATGGGTTCAGAGAGTTGGACGTGACTGAGCAACTGAACAACCACAAGCAAAGAGAAAAAAAACAACCTGCATAGTGTGTTAGTAGAAAACAGACAAAAGAGGCAGGAAGTTGTATGTACTTTATGATATTCGTGATTTAATAACATACTTGCACATATATTAAAGTGTATATTTATCAAATATATTAGTGTTGACCCATGTAGGAATAATACTTATTTTAAAATGTTGGTCTGGAAACCATAGAGAGAAGGGATTTTGGTACTTATCATTCCTGTCTCCTCCTCTGTGATAGAGATGTTTCTTAAACTATGCAATCCAAGACAGTCCACCCTCTGCCAATATAGCATCCACGCTCACTAATCCCTACTTTTAATCATATCTAATCTTTCAAGAAAAGACAGCACTATTTCTAATATCATTCATCTATTCTTAGTAAAACAAAAGGCCACCTTTTCTTTCCCAAAATGCATCGTTATTGATCTCTGAGTTCTAAATCATAGTCCCTCTTCATATTTTAACACAAATAGATTAACTTGATTAATTATTAATAATAATTAATAGATTAGATAGGAAGGTAATATGGAAGGAAAAATGCATTTGATTATTTATAAATACTTGTTAAGCAAGCAAGAAAATATTCATGGCTATTACAGTACGAGATTCTGCAATATGTGATTGTGTGTAGATTTATATTTTCTCCTTTTCAGCATCCGTGTTCTCGTGGCTCTCAGCATCTGTGTTTATCATTATTATTTACCTAGTGATGTATCCAGAAGGATCTGAATCAGTTGGCCCTGCCTCAACTGGGTCCTGAAGTGTCTACACAAATATTATCCTACCTGTATGCAGACAGGGAATTCTCTGGGGGTGTATTTTAATAGTTTCTTATCAAATTAAAATCAACATAAAACCACAGTCTAGCCATGTTATCACTGACTGGACTCTATATGATTTTAGTCTCCAAGGAGGTTAACTTGCTACTGCCCACTGGGATATTTTGTCATATAAACTTTTGGCACTGATTTTACTAATGGCAGTTTTTGCTGTTTTCCTTTATTTGTTAAACTTACTAATAATCGCAGTCAGGGTATCCTTGGTGAGAATAAGAGCGTGCTGGTGTGATCATATATAACATTCAACTTTGCTGCAATGACAACTTAGTCATAAGCCAGTGATGGATGTTGGGGGGAGAAACGGATATCTCTGGAGATGTTATTTTTGCTCATCTGCTTATTAAAAGCTTTCTCTGCAATGAATTTCTTTTGGTGAATGTTTACATGAGACATGAGTATAATTATACTCTGCTTTTCAAGAGGCCATATACATATGTTTAACTTGGATCTCCAAGTTTTCAATTATACTCCTTCAAGTCCCTTACCAGTCAGTCAAGCTACTATCAATTACTTACAAATCAAAATAGAACCATATCTCTGAGCCCTTATCTCAGCAAAATGAATGACCAGCTGCAATGCCTTAATTTCTTTTCACCGGGAATATATTCTTTCCCTACTAAGGAGTTATACTGCATCAGCCATCATCCCTTGAATGCTGCCAAAACATAATACCATGTGGAATTCCCCAAAAACAACTCCAAGTATTATCTTTCCAAATCCACTGGACATAGGCAATTGCCCACATGGTCATGGGAGGAGGGTGTGGAAGTGAAAGTGAGTGAGTAAAATTTGTGCCCTGCCTCATGCAAAATACTTGTGACTCTAATATCTGTTCTAAAGGCATTTTAGTTACTTCCACATGATATTATATTCCTTTTTGCAATATATTCCTTTTCTGACTCACCAATTTTATGATCTGGTGAGTCAGACAATGAGAAAAGCATCTCGGGGTGCACAATGCCATGACATCTGTTGGTGAAGGATTGATTCTCTTTGGGGATTGTTATCAAAAAGAGAAGAGTTTTATGGGGAAGAGGGCATAGATTATTCCTAAACTCTCAGAAATTACATGTTAATTTTCCTGTTGGAGAATCTAGACATCTCATACATCATTTCTATCAGTCACAAACATTTCAAGCACCACTGGATTTGCAAGACCATATGACCAAGTGACAGAGAATCTTACGGCCATGTGGACTTCTATTAACTCCATTTCTTTCTTCTATAATAAGGTTGCTCAGTAAATGAACTAGAGTACACACTCAAATGTGTGGTACAAGTTGCTTCTAGAATCCAAATACCAAGTATCATTTCCTGTTCTTATTTTTAGAGTACAAATTGCAACGTATTTGTCTTAAACTGCCATGTAATCTGAACATGATGTGGACCACTGGACAATTTAAAATTTAGTTAATGTGATAGACTCTTAAACCTTGGGAGATTATGTTGCCTACACTCTGGGACACATAGATATTAGCAAGATTTCTAAGATATTTTATTTTTCTTGCTCATCAAGTCCATTCAGCATGAGGTCATAAATATAGTGAATCAGAGTAAGACTTGGAGTAATATGAGATAATCAAAGTCTTTTGGGGCTTCCCAGGTGGCTCAGCAGTAAAGAATTCACCTGTAACGCAAGAGACAGAGGAGATGCAGGTTCGGTCTCTGGGTCAGGAAGATCCCCTAGAGAAGAGCATGGCAACCCACTCCAGTATTTCTGCCTGGGAAATCCTATGGACAGAGGAGCCTGGGGGACTACAGCCCATGGGTCACAAAAGAGTCAGACACAACTTAGTGACCAAAAAAAACCCACCCCAAATTAGATTATGATAGATGTAGGGAAGTAACATAAGTCTGCCCTAAGATTAAAGAAAAACCACAGAAAAGACAGCATACTCAAGACTCATAGAAGCATACCAAGTCCTATTAGAGGTATTAATTTGCTCCTGTCAAGAAACCACATCTGGGATACAGATGCAATTGGAAGGTGTTTCTGAAAAGCTACTATAATTCTTCAGCATATGTATTTCTTGTGCTCTGACCAAATAGAAGTTGGAGAATGTGAAAGTTAATATCCACCCTTTCATCTTTTAGGTGCTTGCTTGTGATATTACTCTCTGTAGGTCTTCCAGGATGTGGTATTATTTTTGGTGTACTGTTTTGGTAGAAAGAGGGGATTCTAGAGAATTGAGCTTAGCCTTTTTCATCCCCCTATTCCACACCTCATTTATCATGGAACTAATGTGGGGATTATGACAGTTGTAGAATTTATTTGTTCATATTGTACATCTAAGAACTGGATAAAAACCACAGAGTAAGTTATGCGACCTACCAGGCACACTGTAAAATTGAGCAAGACAAAAATCTCAATTTATCATATCATTAGCAATAGCCCCTACTCTTACTAGTGGGCCACAGCAGTATTTTGGTTCCAAAGAATTCATTTCAGTTCAGTCAGTGCCAAACAGTCTCTGAAAATTTTTGGATCCTTCCTTTCCCCAAACAAATTCACTGTGGATAACAGGTTCAGATTCCCTAGAGGAAGACTGGAAGTGTTATACTGTGTAATTGTGACAGTATTTCAAGGTCATTGCTTAAGGGTCCCTGTCTCTGTCTATCATGGCAATCTGAGTTAGAATAGGCTCGGGTCTGGGAATTGAAGTACAGGTCCATGACCGCCTCACTCCAGTGTCAGAAAGGCCCCTACTAACTTCAAAGCTAATCATAACAGAAAGCCAATTATAGATTTTAATTTTTGAAGATTGTTTTCCCTTAAATAATTTCTGGTAGCTAGAGATGCATATCAGTCTGTGTTGATTTAAAAGACTTCCTACTAATTAGAAATGCTATTTTAATACATGATAATAGGTATTTCATGTCACTGAGAAAGCTGGGAGTGAACATTACAAAGAAATCTTACATTTGTTAGTGAAAATCTCAATGCTAAGAAGTTTTGACAAAAATAACAGTATACAGAATACCAGTCTACAGCAGCAAAGCAGGCGATTCACAAGAGTTCAACCTGAAGAAGCAAGTATCTTGCATCATCCCGTAAGTATGGCTGCCACAACTTCTGGAAACTAATGGGTTTCTCTTGGAAGATTTTAAGCTCAAACCATAAGGGGAGGAAGTTATGGGAAATGGAGCTCCCAGCACTTCTATCATTGTGGGCACGCACGTGTGCTCAGTTGGAACGTCGTGTCTGACTCTCTGTGATCCTATGTACTGTAGCCCACCAAGCTCTTCTGTTTATGGAATTTTATTCTTTGCTGAGCCACATGGGACACTCCTCCATAATTGTGAGAAGCTCTTAAAAGTTGGCAGTGCTGATACTGGGATATATATATATATATATATATATATATATCTTTTTCTTATAAATGGTCACCCCTTAAAATTACCAATGGATATTGAATTCCTCTAGAATATGCATTTTAAGAGAAGAGGGACCTTTTATTTTATTTATTGATTTACTTTATAAAAAGAGTGCCTAATATATAGTAGTTTGGAGATAAACAGATAGGTAGGTAGGTAGGTAGACAGAACCATGCACTAAAAATTTATCTGTATAAAATTCTGGCCGTTTGAATATATTTCTTTACATGGAGTTTAAATTTATCTTTGTAGGACTCTATTGTTTCATTTCTAGATCTAAGCCTTGGCAACATACAAGGTAAATCCAGTTACTTTTCATGATGTCATCCTTTTAAATATTTAAAGACAACCTTCCTGGATCTAGTTCACTGCAGGCTAAATATGCCAGTTTCTTGGAAACATATCTCACATGATATGACTCCAAATCACCATTCTAATCATTTTTTCCTTTAAATAAGCCAAAGTTTGCCAATATCGCTCTTAAATCCTCATAAATCAGAGTGTCCAGAACTAAATGGGTTAGTTCCAAATTGTTTCAAGAACTAAAGGGATTAGTTCCAAACTGTTTCAAGCAGAGTATTATTATTCACTCTCTCTCTATATATATATACATATATATATATGTGTGTGTGTGTGTGTGTGTGTGTTTCTCCACAGAAGGAGGTTAAACAGCTTAACCTCTTAAACAACTATGTGAAGTGTACTTGTTTAATACTGAATATACTGTCATGTAAAACCCACATGCATTACAGAAATGTTGTACTTAAGCCACGCAAACCTCTTTCTGCAGATTTGCTTTGACATCTCAAATATATAATAATTAATTAATCTTTATTAAAATATTCACTTCTAAAAGCATGACAGTGAGTTTTGAGCTACATGGTCTTCACAACCCATTATAGCATTCAGATTGCCTTAGCCACCTAGATTCTTGGTCTTGACAATGAGATAAGTCAATTATTAGCATTTTTACCATTGGTAACAAATGAAACAGTGGCTGACTGTTCTGAAGAATAATTGTGCAGAATATGGCTCTCTCAACAGTAGAGGAAGCTCAGGGAAAATGAAATTAAAGTCAACAGAAGAGAAAAGGATGTTCAAAGCAAAGCAATTAGGGTTTATCAAATGAAATTATGAAAAGAAAAAGAGAAATAAATCTTGTATATTGAATTTACTGATGCTAGGACTAGCAATTATTTCAACTAAAATAATAGTTTGGGACTGTAAAGCACTTTGTTTTGGGAATCTTGTTGTGAAAGAAATTCATAGTCTAAGCTAAGTAGTTTGGTGATAAAATATCTACTTAATGTACAACCATTTTATAAATCGTATATATCTTTTGATAAGGTATGGGCAGTATTTCAAACAACGTTTATTTTCTATTGTTTTCAAAGATTTTTTAAGCACACCTAAGTGTACTTGCTATAGTAAAAGTTTTCTATTAGTCAACAGAAAGCCCAAACTTGAATATCCTCTGAGAATATTGCAATGGACAATAAAGTATTTGGTGAATACACTCACCACATGGCAATACACACATGTCTCATATATGGCTCTTTGGTGCAGCATGAAGATAAATAGCTAAGAAAGTTATGAGAAAGAGAATGGCCTGAGTGTAGGGCTGAAGGAAATGTTCAAAGACTACAGGCTGGTGATTTATTGTTTTAATAACACTTGATGATTTGTCAAACTCTTTTAAAGGACACCTCTTTTCTTTTATAGAATATGGCAGGTTGCAACCATAGCAGTTCATGCTTCCAAAATGCACAGAATTCTCACTGATACCCTAGATCTAATGGCAGTTTTCCAGAGAAAGAGTTTTACTTTCTATGGCCTGTTTATATCCTGATGATCATATCTCAACAGAATAACTGACTTATAAATACCTCTGTTAGTTATCATGTAAACTTCTCAAAGTTTGTAGGATAACTGACTGAGATAAAGCCTTCCCAGAAGCAGCAAATATGATTGCAATGGCATTTGCATCCTAAGAGATGAACCAGTTGTATTAAAAATAGCATTCTTCTATAATTAGCAGTCTTATTACATGTCTTATTGCATATTTTATGCTGTATATTTTATGCAGTATTTTTCAAGTAAATTATCATATTCCTTTCTATAAAGTACTTTTAAAAAGTAAAATCTCTATTACCTAAATGTTTTGGATCATTGTCCTATCTTATTGTTTCTGTTTTTCTCATTATGACCCTAATACAAGAGAAGCACAATAAATATTTTTTTTAAATGTTGTATAAATGAAGAAAGTACTGCTAAGGAAAGTTGGTAAAGAATCCGCCTGCAATCCAGTTTGATTCCTGGGTCAGGAAGATCCCCTAGATAAGGGATAGACTACCCACTCCAGTATTCTTGGGCTTCCCTTGTGGCTCAGCTGGTAAAGAATCTGCCTGCAAGGCGGAAGACCTGGGTTCAATCCCTAGGTTGGAAGATCCTCTAGAGAAGGGAAAGGCTCCATTACAGTATTCTGGCCTGGAGAATTCCATGGGCAGTCCATGGGGTCGCAAAGAGTCTGACAGGAATGAGCAACTTTCACTTTCAAGGAAAGTTTGAATGATGCATTATAATTCTCTGCATTAATGTGTTGTAACTGCAAATTTTATATCTAAATATGTCAAAACATAAATAAAAAGATGATGCAGTATTGTATATAACATTCCATAATTATCTATTTGGACAACTAGGGGCTTCCCTGGTGGTACAGAGGGTAAGGATTCTGCTTGTAGTACAGTTTCAATCCTTGGGTCTAGAAGATCCCCTGGAGAAGGGAATGGCAACCCACTGCAGTATTCTTGCCTGGAGAATTCCATGGACAGAGGAGCATGGCGGGCTACAGTCCATGGGGTCCTAAAAAGTTGTATATGACAGCAACTAACACTTTCGTTGTTACTGTTTAGCCTGTCTGGGTACTATCAGAGCCTAACTGAGCTGAAAGGAAGGGAATAACTAGCTCTAGCTGGCTCTAGCTCTAGCTCTCCTGGTGAGAGAAGGGAAATACCTAATTGCAGCTCATTCTAGCCATCCTGTTCCACCTAAAGGGGGAGGAAAAAAATTGTGAAAATCTTGTGAAGTTCACAAGTCCAGAGGCATACCTAATTTTTGGACCATAGAACATTTCCCCTTGCCCACACCTCACTTATCATAGTTTTAAGGACTATTTACAGCAGTAGTTTTTACCCAGTACATCATGAAGAGTTTCAACAAAAATTTACAAGGCATACCAAAAGACAAAAAGTACAATTTAAAGAAATAGAGCAAGTGTCAGAACTAGCCGGGGTAAAGATGTTCGAATTATCAGACTGAGAATGTAAACAACTTCTAAGAGTTTGCTAAAGGCTCTACTGGTTAAACTAGAGAACATTCAAGAACAGATGAACAAGGTAAGCAGGGAGATGAAAATCCTAAGAACCATAAATACATGCTAGAGATCAAAGTCATAGTAATAGAAATTAAGAATGCCTTTAATAATCTTTTTTTTTTTTTTTTTATAGACTGGTCAGAGCAAAGAATCTCTGAGCTAGAGGATATATTAATATAAGATCTCCAAACTAGAATGGGCTTCCCTGGTGGTTCAGATGGTAAATAGTAGTAGTGTTAGTTGCTCTGTCGTGTCCAACTCTTTGCGACCCCATGGACTGAAGCCCACCAGGCTCCTCTGTTCATGGAACTCTCCAGGCAAGAATACTGGAGTGGATTGCCATTTCCTTCTCCAGACATGGTAAACAATCTGCCTGCAATGTGGCAGACCTGAGTACCATTACTGGAAAGAAAAAAATAAAAATAAAGACTGAAAGAAACAGAATATCTAGAAACTATGAGATGGAAGATGTAAAACACGTGTAATGGGAACACCAGAAGAGGAAAAAGGGAAACAGGTACAAGGTACGGGGAGGGAGGTGGGAGAGGGGTTCAGGTAGGGGAACGCATGTACACCCATGGCAGATTCATGTCAATGCATGGCAAAACCAATACAATATTGTAAAGTAATTAGCCTCCAATTAAAATAAATAAATTTATACTAAAAAAAGAAATATTTGAAATAGTAATAACTCAGAGCTTTCCCAAACTAATGTCAGACACCAAACCACAAATCCAGTAAGCTCAGAGAATGTCAAGAAGGATAAATGCCAGAACAACCACACCTGGAGAAATAATTTTCAAACTGCAGAAAAATCAAATGTTAAAAAAAGAAAAATCCTGACAAAAAGCCAGAGTGGGGAAAATAGTTTACCAATGAACAAAGATAAGAATCACATGAGACTTCTCAGAAACCATGTAAGACAGAAGAAGAAAATGGAGTAAAATTCAAACTGTTGAGGGGGAAAAAAAACAATAAGACACCAACCTAGAATTTTGTACCCTGAAATATTTTTCTTCAAAACTGGAGGCAAAATAAAGATATTCTCAGATGAACAAAAACTGAGGGTCTCTGTTTCCAATCAACCTGCCCATCAATAAGTATTAAAAGAATGGGTAACCAACAAGGACCTACTGTATAGCCTAGGGAACTTGGCTCAATATTGTGTAACAATTTAATTGGGAAAATAATTTGAAAAAGAATATATATATATATATATATATATATATATATATATATATATATAACTGAATCACTTTGCTATACAACTGAAAGTCACACAACATTGTTAACCAACTATGCAGTCATTTAGTCCCTAAGTCGTGTCTGACTCTTGTGACCCCATGGATTATAGCCCACCAGGCTCCTCTGTCCATGGGATTTCCTCAGCAATAATACTGGAGTAGGTTGCCCTTCCATTTTCCAGGGGATCTTCCTGACCCAGGAATCGAACCCAAGTTTCCTGCATTGTGGGTGGAATTTTTTTTTTTTTAACCAATGAGCCACATGAGAAGCCCTAACCAACTATAATTCAGCATAAAATTAAAAGCTTAAAAAAATGAAAAAATTTCTTAGAGGAAGGATATAATATAGGTCATAAAATTAGATCTACATAAAGTAAGGAAAATTTTGAAAAAAAAACAATGATGGTAAAATAAATACTTTTATTTTTAACTATTTGAGGCAAAAACTAATAGAATTACAAAGAGAAGCAGATGAATATTCCTTTGTAGTTGCAGACATCCATATCTTTGTATCAGAAATGAACAGATCCTTTAGACACAAAATCATTAAGGACTTAATGAACTCAACACCACTAATAAAACTGGATATAGTGAACTGGATAATTTATAAACCACTTAACCCAACAGCAAGATACACACTCTTCTCAAATACATGTGGAACATTCACAAAGATAGACCTCATTCATGCAACATACCCTAATAAATTAAAGAGAATGGTAATACAATGTCTGCTCTCAGAACACAATGGGATTAAATAAGAAATCAATGAAAGAAAAGTAACTATAAAATCCTAGAAAACAGAGATTAAGCTAAACACTTCTAACACATGGATGGGTCAAAGTACAAATCTAAAGAGAAGTATAAAAATATTTTGATAAATGAAACAAATTTATCAAAATTGTTGGGATGCAGTGAAACGAATGGGGCTGCCCAGGGCCCTCAGCACAGTGGTGAAGAATTGCCTACCAGCACAGAAGCCTCAGAAGCTGTGGGTTTGATCCCTGGGTCACAGAGATCCCCTGGAGGAGGAAATGGCAACCCACTCCAGTGTTCTTGCCTGCAGAACCCCACGGACAGAGGAGCCTGGTGAGCTATAGTCCATAGGGTTGTGAAGAGTCGGACACGACTGAAGCAACTTAGCACAGCATGAGCATGCCTCAGTTTCAGTGAAACCAAAAAAGAGGCTAATTATTGCATTGAATTCATATTAGAAAATCAATCATCTAAGTTTCCACCTTAGGAAACTAATAAAAGAAAATAAATTTTGTTTCTAAATAGGTAAACAAATAAATGGAGCTTACTATAATCCTGAATTAGGGTTAGGACCTTTTAAAGCTCAAAAAAAGTGTTATATGTGTAATAGATAGAATGCATATATTCATAGATCATTCATGTGTGTATATATATGTTCAGTTCAGTTCAGTTACTCAGTCATGTCCGACTCTTTGCAACCCCATGGATTGCACCATGCCAGGCCTCTGTGTTCATCACCAACTCCCGGAGTTTACTCAAACTCATGTCCATTGAGTCAGTGATGCCATCCAACCATCTCATCCTCTGTCATCCCTTTCCCCTTCCTCCTTCAATCTTTCCCAGCATCAGGGTCTTTTCCAGTGAGTCAGTACTTCACATCAGGTGGCCAAAGTATTGGAGTTTCAGCTTCAGCATCAGTCCTTCCAATGAATATTCAGGGTTGATTTTCTATAGGATTGACTGGTTTGATCTCCTTGCAGTCCAAGGGACTCTCAAGAGTCTGCTGCTGCTGCTGCTGCTGCTACTACTAAGTCGCTTCAGTCGAGTCCGACTCTGTGCGACCTCATAGACAGCAGCCCACCAGGCTCCCCTGTCCCTGGGATTCTCCAGGCAAGAATACTGGAGTGGGTTGCCATTTCCTTCTCCAATGCATGTATGAAAAGTGAAAGTGAAGTCGCTCAGTCCTGTCCGATTCTGAGCAACCCCATGGACTGCAGCCTACGGGGCTCCTCCGTCCCTGGGATTTTCCAGTCAAGAGTACTGGAGTGGGGTGCCGTGCCATCACCTTCTCCGCAAGAGTCTGAATATATGTAATTTATTATAGAATACATAACTGTAATATTTTATATAATAAATCTCAAAAGGTAATAGTCATACATGATATTATACAAGTTTAATGCCATTCTCCCAAATCATCCCACCCTCTCCCTCTCCTACAGAGTCTAAAAGACTGTCCTATACATCTGTGTCTCTTTTGCTGTCTCGCATACAGGGTTATCGTTACCGTCTTTCTAAATTCCATATATACGCATTAGTATACTGTATTGCCTGGGGCTGGTGCACTGAGACGACCCAGAGGGATGGTATGGGGAGGGAGGAGGAAGGGGGGTTCAGGATGGGGAGCACGTGTACACCTGTGGTGGATTCATGTTGATGTATGGCAAAACCAATACAATATTGTAAATTAACCTCCAATTAAAATAAATAAATTAATATTAAAAAAGGTAATAGTCATATGATAAAAGCAAATTATAATAGGTGATAAATTTTAAAAACTTATTTGTTAAAGAATGATAAGCTACCTAAATTCCATTTCATTTATGAGGGAGAAGCTGAAGTAAACATAAGAGAAAGTGAAACAGTGAATTCTTCCTTTGTCAAAAAACTTAGGGAAATGCAAATTCACTTTTAGGATTAGAAATGTATATTCAAATCTGTCTCTAGTAAGCCTATTTTAATTCTTTTTTGTTTGTATTATTGATGTAATAAAAGAAAAATTAGTCATTTTGGAAGAATACTAATTATTAATTCAAAGTCTCCCAATATTTAATTACATTGATTTATGTATTCCTTTTTTTGGCTTAGATTAGTCTCATCTTTGCCATGATTTTATAACATAATTAAGTGAAGCATGTGATAAACTAATTTTTATCAGTAATTTATCTATAATGAGTCAACTAGGTTAGCTGTGCATGAGTTATAGATAAGGTTTTAATTCATGCACTGACTATTCTCTGCTGAGTACACACTATAAAACCATAGTTTACATCGTCAAGCATTATTTATGATTTGTTTCTGATCATGTGCTTGCAGCAGTGTTAAAAATATAGAACCTATTTCTGCTCATTAGGAGAGTTTTGAGGCTTTACTCTGCAAGGTAAAGGAAACACAGACTGTCTTGAGTAGTTCTGCAACCTACCTTGTAGTGTTTTTGACATTTATTTTGCTTATAAAAATAGAATTTTTGGCTAAATTAATGCTTCATATTTACATCATCTGGCTAATTGCCTGTCATGTGCACCTTATCTTTTCAAGGTTTTCCATATTTCTAAGAAAGTATAAACAGCTAAGAATAGCAATGGTAATCACCCTATATCACTTTCCTATTATAAGACAGATTCTATCTATATGATACATATGGAAACGAGCTGAAACTCAAGCTTGTAAAACAGTAATTTACAAGATTACAAATGAAGTTTCCAAATGACTGTGAATTCCAATGGATTGTGAATGGGAAATATATTCTATTTAGCCAACATATTATTTGATAAAGCAACAATTGTAAGCATTTAAATTAGGGTAATGTGAATTTTTAGCTTTAAAAAATTGTCATATCTGCCAGGACTGAGACCTCATTCTTACAAAGAACTGCAGAATATCTGTCTATTTTGATGTTTCCATACAATTTGTTTTCATCATTGTGCAGGCATCCTGGTCCTCATGGACATTTGTAACTGTTAAACCAGGACAAGAATCTGGATTTTCTGAATACAGTATCATCACTCTTGTCATCACAACAGGCTGCCTCATGTGATGCAGACTGGCCACACCTTTTGGAAAGGCTAGGAAGCCCACAAGAAGAAGAATGCTCAATCTCCAAAGGAGCTCTTGTCATTATTTGCTGTTAGAAGTATTCCTTTTTTCTTCCACTTATTCATATACCCTTCCTTTTTTTTTTTTTTTTTTTGTACTCTAATAAGCCATTTATTTATACTTTTTGACTTGTCATATACAAATGTTTTTGCTAGTTCTATTGAAAGGTATTTGAACATGGAAAATTACCAGTTTGCCAGGTATGTAATGACAGGAAAGAAGACTGTAGGCATTGGCTTTACCATTGACTTCAAGAGCCATGCACTAGAACTTGTCCTTAAGGGAGCTGCTTGATCTAAAACAATTAGAAACTCAAAATTCAGGAATTTGGTGATCCAGCTGTTAGTTTCCAAACCACATTGCCCCTGCTGTAACTGGGGGGCCAGGAAACTACCTCCCAAATTGCTGAGTCCAGTAACACTCTACTTCAGCTACCATCCTTACCATCAAAAAGAGTATCCCACAGCCAGTATTACTGACCTATAATATTGACCAGTATCCCATGGTCAAAATTACAGGTCAGGAATCTGTAAATTTCACACTATAGATGCCCGATATGACCTGGCTCAATCAAATGACACCAGTGTGCAACCTAGCTTCAAACACAAAAAAGGGAGCAAATGGAAACTTTTACTTTGAAAACATTCTTTTCATCAGAAACCTGCCTCCTTTTATATCTTAGTTGTATTTTCCTCTACTTTGCTTTTATTCTCAGAGAGCTTTCTGGTAATTGATCAAATAGTCTCTAGAAGCTCCAGCTTGAAAAGCCCATGGGGAAAAGATTTTTCTTTCAAAATTTATAGTAAACAAGAGTTTTAGTCATAGTCACTAGTCATAGTCCAGAAAAGAGTCTGAAATGCAGTACTTGGGTGCAATCTCAAAAAAGACAGAATGATCTCTGTTCGTTCCAAGTCAAACCATTCAATATCACAATAATTCAAGTCTATACCCCAACCAGTAATGCTGAAGAAGCTGAAGTTGAATGGTTCTATAAAGACCTACAAGACCTTCTAGAACTAACACCCCAAAAGTTGATCTTTTCATTAGAGGGCCTGGAATGCAAGAGTAGGAAGTCAAGAGATACCTGGACTAACAGGCAAATTTGGCCTTGGAGTACACAATGAAGCAGGTCATAGGCTAACAGAGTTCTGCCCAAGAGAAGACCTTTTGTAATAAAATAATTCAAAACATTTTGCACCATTTGAATCTAAGTCACAAATACATTATACCAATTGCCACTTTCCCAAGAACTTAGTAATTCCCCAACAAGTTATGTTTTCCTCTTTCTCAAATGCTGGTCAATTTCTCATGGACTTCTTAAATAATTGTGGAGGCTGGGGATTTGCTTTTCTCATGTTAACATGGAGAGGACCGTCTGGCTTTGAATTCCACCTTCAAGCCAATAATTTGGGGGGCCCTCCCATGACTGATTTCTCTGCACCCATTCTTTGGGATGGCTGATCTCACCCTGCATGGCTCTCCCCTGCACTCCTCTCTACAGTTCACCCCAAGCTTCCAGGCCCTTCCATGGTGAGCCAGGTGTGGGCTTCCCCTTCAAGGATTTCTAGGGGAGCTAGTATTAGCTTATTTGTCTTCCTTGGAGGGGAAGTCCCCTCCCCCACCCCCATGCAAAATTATAAAAAACATAAATTGAAGAAAGAACTGCAAATATTGACTCTAAGTCTATAAAAAAGCTCAGTGCTCCAGAAAATCATTTTTGTCCACTTTAAAAAAATATCCTCTATTGCATTATCTTCAGTATACAGCCCTTCTAGAGAACTGCTAGATTATTCTTCAATTGATTGAGTTCCTTAATGATAAATACGGGATTTTCCTGGAATTTAGTCTACAGTTATACAAGTATATTTTTATCATCTACTGTATTCTGAGCAAACAATATTTAGCTACCCTTCAGGCATTTTCAAGGCTCATTTTGCAAACTTATTATAATACCAGTGTGTAAAGAAATCTAAATCTGAAGCTTCAGTACACCTGTTATTGAAAACCTAATTCACATATCTACCTATAATTTGTTGGCATGATTAAACAAATGACTAGTCAATGAAATCTGTAGAAAAGAATTGATATAAATAGTGTCTTTTGCTGAACAGTCATTTTGAAAGTCAATTTCTGTCTAAAGACGTCTCCACAATTTGAGTTAGAGAAACCACGACATAATAACTTGACTCCTACACTTCGAGAGTAACATTTTTGTGAAAAGTTTGATGATTCACAATAGTTTGCATCAGCCATAAAGGGATAGTTTTTAAGGGTTTCCAGGGTTTGCAATTAAATATATCCACAGAGATGTATGTATGGACATTTCTCTCTCTTAGGAAATTAAGCTTGCTTTTGAGATCGTGGTCATTGTGCTCTGTCTTTGATGTTTTAGATTTGTAATCTCAAATCTTGTAATATTTTGATGGCTGCTAATCATAGCTATAGAAACCACCCAAAGATGCAGTTGCCCTAGAAAGACTTTCTGTATCTGAACCTAACCTTGAATTGAAACAGCAGAGACGTGGACCTAGAATTGTTTTCTAAGATGGCAGAAATGTTAACCCTTAGCAACCAGGGGATCCCAAGAAAGACAACTTGAAAGTCATGCAGTTCTACCTCTTAGGGCATGTGTGGTATTAGGTGACCATGATGCTGTCCTTAACACAAAGTTTGTGGAAGTGACTAGACTTTTTCCTCTGGTATTCTTTCCCACATAACTGTTCTTAGCTTACACTTTCAAGCTAATAGGATATGTTTTCTGACATTGAGACGTTACTCTCCTCCTGCCATCTCTACTAGCTTCTGGAATCTTTTCCCACAAAGCTGAAAGAAACTCACCTAACTTAAACTATATCTTCTTAGGGCTGTTATTAATGATTAGAGACCATGGGTTCTCTACTTTCAAAACACAAAGCTTCTAAACTGCAAGCTACCTTAATGCTGAATGTGCTTTAAATTTCAAAATCTATATATGTTCAAAAATGTGCCAAAGCTCGGTCATCTGTCAGCAGAATTACGAGTAGCCAAAGATATGACTTTTTATTTCTCACACATATCAAGTACAGACTCTTTCCCACAAGTCACAAGTAAAATTAATTCTTGAATTTATGGAATGTTCCCATGTCCTTGTTGCATAATTCAAGAAACTGATTGAAAGAAGGGAGTTTCAGACAAGGCTGAAAGAAAGCTCCAAGACCTGGAAAGCTATTTGTGATTATATTCAAACAGATAATAAGTTGATATAATGTAAAAATATACTTCATTCTGTGTTTTAAAAATAGAAAATACTCTGTGAATGATAGGTTTATTATATTATTACTTATATACATTATTAAGCTTTCATACACTAAAATGACTCCAAACAATGTTTGAAACCATATTTCATTGTTTCATTTACATAGTAAGTCACCAATTAAAAATTAGCCTTTATGAGATTATCCACTTAAATCCCTACAGTCTTGAAAATGTTACTTGTAAATAATAAAACTAATAAAATTTTCATGTTCAAAATGAAGCAGATGACACTTTGGTGAAAGTAATTTTTAAACACCTTGAAAACACTGATTGATTCTCAAAGTAAATTATCTACTGTAATTCCATAAGTAAGCAAACGTTTTAGGTCCCTAACCTTGTATTATGTCATTAAATGTCCACATTCCACATAATTTCATTCTATTATTTAATTCCTCTTTGAGTATATATGTGTTTAATCATGTGAAACAAAATACTTTCTGGCAATTTTACTACCTGTTTTTCTCAATAAACTCTCTGATGGAGAAGAACATTCAGGAACATAATCAAAATGACCCACATTAAGGAAAGTCACTGTCACTTCTTTTAACTGATAAATGTCATCGCCTTGGACTCAGATTCAAGATTCCAAGGAGAGTCATTTTCCCTCACTTTAGTGGCAAGTGACTATAAAAAGGTCTATAATTCCCCTCACCCTTCTTGCAATAACTCCTACATACATCAGTGGTACCAAACTTGACCATGTGCAGAAAGCCAGTATCCTGGCACAGCGTTGTCTTGAAGGAAAGTGTAACATTTAATTCAAGGCCAAGCAAGGGAATACGGGCAGCTAATGCTCAAAAGACCTGAACTCCCAAGTGGATTTTTAAAGGGAAGGGTTTTTAAAGGCAAGATGAGAAAGCATTGCAGGGTGAGTGCTCAGATTAAACATAACCCTCTGAATGCTTGATGGTAAGGTAACAGGAAGATGTCGTAAATTAACATTATCAATCCAAAGGCTCTAGACAATTTGAGGGCTATGTGCTCATGGCCGTCATGCAGTTAGCTACTTCCGTTGGTGGGGCTTTAGTATCTATGTAAAGTAACTCAGGAATGATGCTGTTATCTCACATCCTTTAGTGAAGAACTAGAGACCGTGATTCGCTATATGGCTGATTTATTGTTTAAACTGTTATCAGTTCTGGCCCAACTGCTATTTCTTGCAACTATGTGTTCACATTCTTCCAATTATTAACTCTTCATACATCCTTCTGTGACTCAAGAGAGGCTGGAGAGACTAAAGCTTTTCTACAAACAAGAGGCAGGAGAAGAACATGGCAGCTGGTGTTGGGGAGGGGGGAGGTGTTTGTCTGTCTCAGGAAGGCCCCACAGGATACTTCTGGATTATAATCAGGCACTTACCTGCAAGAGGAGTGGCCAAGGATATATTAAAGGGATTATGGGACTACACTGTGGTGGAAATGGCAATAGATACCTCTGAAACCTTAGGCAAAACTTTAAAGGAATTGAAACATATGGGTCCAGGAAGCTCCTTAGCACAGATCGAGTCTAGAGCAGATTATTCATTCCCTGTGTCATTGAACAACTCACTACTGACCATGCATCACTAGTCAGGTGTTGTTCTATTTGTGGGTGTATAACTTATTTTACTGCTATTAAAAATACGGGTTGATCAAATTTTAATGTACAAGCTGCTAAAATACTACAAATTATAGTTATAAGCAACCCATGTGTCTTCCAAAAACTTCGTATCAATGCTGTTCAGGGTTGAATTGCTCATTTGGCTAGACCTGTCCTGTTCTTGTCAAAGATTGTATAAAAGCTACAGATACAAGGTTGGGATTTCCTCTGACTCAGCTCTTGATTCCCAGAGCTAAACTGAGTTTGGCACACAAAGAAGCTCCATAATTGTGACTTTTTGAGCTATATGAATTTTTCTAGCCTAATTAAGGTAACCCATCTCTCTCTTTGTTCCTGAAGAAATGATGTCAATTCCTAGCCTTGGATTCTCCATCTAACAAGTAGTTGTATGTCTGTTTCATAATGTTTTTTTTTTCTCTTTCTTTATAAACTACATAATAGAAATTATTATATTTTAAGTACAGTCAGTCAGTCACTTCAGTTGCTCAGTCGTGTCTGACTCTTTGCAACCCCATGAATCGCAGCACGCCAGGCCTCCCTGTCCATCACCAACTCCCAGAGTTGGTGACTTATTGGAAAAGACCCTGATGCTGGGAGGGATTGGGAGCAGGAGGAGAAGGGGACGACAGAGGATGAGATGGCTGGATGGCATCACCGACTCGATGGACATGAGTTTGAGTGAACTCCGGGAGTTGGTGATGGACAGGGAGGCCTGGCATGCTGCGATTCATGGGGTCGCAAAGAGTCGGACATGACTGAGCGACTGAACTGAACTGAGAGATAGAGACAGAGATAGAGATAGAACCTTTTACATTTTGTAATGAAAAAATATATATTGAGTACATGTTATGTAAAAGAACTCATAGACACTTTTTGTAAAATTTCGTCTGGATGGAGGCTACGGCAATTACAGCTTAGTGAAATGTATAAAAATTGTGGTAACTACATTTTATACACTACTTAATATATTCCAGGCACACTATAAATCATTTAAACTGTATCATATTGTTTGACCATTTAGACAACATTAGCTATCATATGGAGAAGGCAATGGCACCCCACTCCAGTACTGTTGCCTGGAGAATCCCATGGATGGAGGAACCTGGTAGACTGCAGTCCATGGGGTCGCTGGGAGGCGGACACGACTGAGCGACTTCACTTTCACTTTCCACTTTCATGCATTGGAGAAGGAAATGGCAACCCACTCCAGTCTTCTTGCCTGGAGAATCCCATGGAGAAGCCTGGTGGGCTGCAGTCCATGGGGTCGCACAGAGTCGGACACGACTGAAGCGACTTAGTAGTAGTAGTAGCTATCATATAATATTATTTATATTTTCTAGATTAAACAAACCAAGAACTTACAAAACTTAAATTAAAAAAAAATTCCTCGAGATCAAATACATGAATTTTAAATGATGGATATGATAATTAAAAACAAAAAAAGCAGGTATCAGTGGCATTCCAATTTCAGATTTTAACTATGATGCCACACTGGTTTAAAAGATTATGCCTAAATATGTGTTATTAAAAGACTATTTATAAGTAATCATTGAATTTTTTTTCTTTTTAAGAAACTATTCCTAAAGGTCCTGCATTATAGTAACCTGCGAAGTGGTTCCATCACCAACATATACACTCTTAATTTGTGAATTCATTGATTTGTCAGGTTTATCTTTTTTCAGAGCAGTTCAGTCTTTTATTGTCAAACTTTCTAACAAGATCAAACTCATGAAAGCAACACGACAGTTCTGACAGGCGTCTGTTTACTTTTCCGCTTGTTTCCTTGTTCTGATTCATTGGTCTGAAGAATTCTGGATTGAAGAAGCAAAGGGGGCAGATGTGAACAGCACACTAAACTCTCCATCTTATCAGAACTCTTTTCATTTTATACTTTCAGCATCATTTTCAGGATATAAATTAACTTAGTCCAGAGCTACTGCTTTTTAACGCTCACAATGGGAGAGAGTGATTGTGACTGAATGTTGAATACACCCAAGGGTACACGAGCAGTCAATGAGTTATCATCTTTGCACAGTATTATCTCATTCATTAAGCCAATGAGGTAGACACACACACACACAAAAGAGCTGGGGGAGAAGAGAGAGCAGTGTAGATTATAAAAAATTATGTATAAGCAAAAATAATAAGTTTTAGAAATTAGGAGTTTCTGAGAAGTAGCTTCATCTTTTCTAACATCACTGATTTATATATTCCCAGCAGAGTAATACATTTTGACTAAAAGGATTAAAATAATTGAATTTAATGTTAAATGGCTTTAATTCTTTTTTTATAGAATTATAATTGTTTTCTTTTTTTAATTTAAACTTATTTATTTTAATTGGAGGCTAATTACTTTACAATATTTATTGGTTTTGCCATGCATCAACATGAATCCACCACAGGTGTACACGTGTTCCCCATTCTGAACCCCCCTCCCACCTCCCTCCCCGTACCATCCCTCTGGGTCATCCCAGTGCACCGGGCCCAAGCATCCTGTATCCTGCATCAAACCATGGACTGGCGATCCATTTCTTATATGATATTATACATGTTTCAATGTCATTCTCCCAAATCATTCCACCCTCTCCCTCTCCCTCTCAATACTTAAGGGGAAATATAACATCAATAGTGATATGTATCATGAAATCTATAAAGAACATTAGTGAGATGTCTCAGATTTAGAGCCCACCCACCATCACCTGCATTTTTTCAATAGGGTCTGTTTCATTAAAGCTGGTACTTAGAAAGAGTAATAACAATTGCTTTTACCCTACTATATTTAAAGACATTAAAATTTTTCCATAAAAAAGTGAGGACCTATGAGATGAGATGATTTCCTTAAGTTCAGTGGCGCAATGCATCTTCTTAAAAATCAGGTCTTCCACCTCCTGTGTTAGCCTTTCCCAAATGGTAACCAATAAATACTGTCATGCCAAATGCTCTAAGAAGAAAGGGTTCCATGGAAATATAAATAAGAGCAAGCATTTCAAATCACAACTTTCATTTGAAATTACTAAACCCTGTATGTATGTATATTATATGTGTGTGTGTATCAGTTAAGTTCAGTCACTCAGTTGTGTCCAGCTCTTTGCAATCCCATGAATTTCAGCACGCCAGGCCTTCCTGTCAATCACCAACTCTGGGAATCCACCCAAACTCATGTCCACTGTGTTGGTGATGCCATCCAATTATCTCATCCTCTGTCGTCCCCATCTCCTCCTACCACAAATCTTTCCCAGAATCAGGGTCTTTTGAAATGAGTCAGCTCTCCACCTAAGGTGGCCAAATATTGGAGTTTCAGCTTTAGCATCAGTCCTTCCAACAAACACCCAGGACTGATCCCCTTTAGGATGGAGTGGTTGGATCTCTTGCAGTCCAAGGGACTCTCAAGTGTGTGTGTATATATATATGTATACATAAACTATCTCAATTCAGTTCAGTTCAGTCGCTCATTTGTGTCTGACTCTTCGCGACCCCATGAATTGCAGCACGCCAGGCCTCTGTGTCCATCACCAACTTCCAGAGATCACTCAAAAAAACGCACATCAAGTCTGTGATGCCATCCAGCCATCTCATCCTCTGTCGTCCCCTTTTTCTCCTTCCCCCAATCCCTCCCAACATCAGTGTTTTCCAATGAGTCAACTCTTCGCATGAGGTGTCAAAGTATTGGAGTTTCAGCTTTAGCATCAGTCCTTCCAAAGAACACCCAGGGCTGATCTCCTTTAGAATAGACTGGTTGGATGTCCTTGCAGTCCAAGGGACTCTCAAGAGTCTTCTCCAACACCACAGTTCAAAAGCATCAATTTTTTGGTGCTCAGCTTTCTTCACAGTCCAACTCTCACATCTATACATGACCGCAGGAAAAACCATAGCCTTGACAAGATGGACCTTTGTTGGCAAAGTAATGTCTCTGCTTTTCAATATGCTATCTAGGTCTGTCATAACTTTCCTTCCAAGGAGTAGGCGTCTTTTAATTTCATGGCTGTAGTCAACATCTGCAGTGATTTTCGAGCCCCCAAAAATAAAGTCAGCCACTGTTTCCACTGTTTCCCCATCTATTTCCCATGAAGTGATGGGAACAGATGCCATGAACTTAAGTTTTCTGAATGTTGAGCTTTAAGCCAACTTTTTCATTCTCCTCTTTTATTTCATCAAGAGGCTTTTGAGTTCCTCTTCACTTTCTGCCATAAGGGTGGTGTCATCTGCATATCTGAGGTTATTGATATTTCTCCCAGCAATCTTGATTCCAGCTTGTGTTTCTTCCAGCCAAGTGTTTCTCATGATGTACTCTGCATGTAAGTTAAATAAGCAGGGTGACAATATACAGCCTTGATGTACTCCTTTTCCTATTTGGAACCAGTCTGTTGTTCCATGTCCAGTTCTAACTGCTGCTTCCTGACCTGCATATAGGTTTCTCAAGAGGCAGGTCAGGTGGTCTGGTATTCCCATCTATTTCAGAATGTTCCACAGTTTCTTGAGATCCACACAGTCAAAGGCTTTGGCATAGACAATAAAGCAGAAATAGATGTTTTCCTGGAACTCTCTTGTTTTTTCGATGATCCAGTAAATGTTGGCAATTTGATCTCTGGTTCCTCTGCCTTTTCTAAAACCAACTTGAATATCACGAAGTTCACAGTTCACGTATTGCAGAAGCCTGGCTTGGAGACTCTTGAGCATTACTTTACTTGCGTGTGAGATGAGTGCAATTGTGCGGTAGTTTGAGAATTCTTTGGCATTGCCTTTCTTTGGGATTGGAATGAAAACTGACCTTTTCCAGTCCTGTGGCCACTGCTGAGTTGTCCAAATTTGCTAGCATATTGAGTCCAGCACTTTCCCAGCATCATCTTTCAAGATTTGAAATAGCTCAACTGGAATTCCATCACCTCCACTAGCTTTGTTCATAGTGATGCTTTCCCTTTCCAATGCCCACTTGACTTCACATTCCAAGATGTCTGGTTCTAGGTGAGTGATCACACCATCGTGATTATCTGGGTCATGAAGATCTTTTTTGCACAGTTCTTCTGTGTATTCTTGCCACCTTTTCTTGATATCTTCTGCTTCTGTTAGGTCCATACCATTTCTGTCCTTTATCAAGCCCATCTTTGCATGAAATATTCCCTTGGTATCTCTAATTTACTTGAAGAGATCTCTAGTCTTTCCCATTCTGTTGTTTTCCTCCATTTGTTTGCATTGTTTGCTGAAGAAGGCTTTCTTATCTCTCCTTGCTATTCTTTGGAACTCTGCATTCGGAGGCTTGTATCTTTCCTTTTCTCCTTTGCTTTTCGCTTCTCTTCTCTTCACAGCTAATTGTAAGGCCTCCCCAGACAGCCATTTTGCTTTTTTGCATTTCTTTTCCATGGGGATGGTCTTGATCCCTGTCTCCTGTACAATGTCATGAACCTCCATCCATAGTTCATCAGGCACTCTATCTATCAGATCAAGGCCCTTAAATCTATTTCTCACTTCCATTGTATAAACATAAGGGATTTAATTTAGGTCATAGCTGAACGGTCTAATGGTTTTCCCTACTTTCTTCAATTTCAGTCTGAATTTGGCAATAAGGAGTTCATGGTCCGAGCCACAGTCAACTCCCGGTCTTGTTTTCACTGACTGTATAGAGTTTCTCCATCTTTGTTTGCAATGAATATAATCAATCTGATTTCGGTGTTGACCATCTGGTGATGTCCATATGTAGAGTCTTCTCTTGTGTTGTTGGAAGAGGGTGTTTGCTATGACCAGTGCATAATCTTGGCAAAACTCTATTAGCCTTTGCCCTGCTTCATTCCATATTCCAAGGCCAAATTTGCCTGTTACTCCAGGTGTTTCTTGACTTCCTACTTTTGCATTCCAGTCCCCTATAATGAAAAGGACATCTTTTTTTGGGTGTTAGTTCTAAAAGGTCTTGTAGGTCTTCACAGAACTCTTCAACTTCAGCTTCTTCAGCGTTACTGGTTGGGGCATAGACCTGGATTACTGTGATATTGAATGGTTTGCCTTGGAAACGAACAGAGATCATTCTGTCGTTTTTGAGATTGCATCCAAGTACTGCATTTCAGACTCTTTTGTTGACCATGATGGCCATTCCATTTCTTCTGAGGGATTCCTGCCCACAGTAGTAGATATAATGGTCACCTGAGTTAAATTCACCCATTCCAGTCCATTTTAGTTTGCTGATTCCTAGAATGTCGACATTCATTCTTGCCATGTCTTGTTTGACCACTTCTAATTTGCCTTGATTCGTGGACCTGACATTCCAGGTTCCTATGCAATATTGCTCTTTACAGCATCGGACCTTGCTTCTCTCACCAGTCACATCCACAGCTGGGTATTCTTTTTGCTTTGGCTCCATCCCTTCATTCTTTCTGGAGTTATTTCTCCTCTGATCTCCAGTAGCATATTGGGCACCTACAGACCTGGGGAGTTCCTCTTTCAGTATCCTATCATTTTGCCTTTTCATACTGTTCATGGGGTTCTCAAGGCATAATACTGAAGTGGTTTGCCATTCCCTTCTCCAGTGGACCACATTCTGTCAGATCTCTCCACCATGACCCACCCATCTTGGGTTGCCCCACAGGCATGGCTTAATTTCATTGAGTTAGACAAGGCTGTGGTCCTAGTGTGATTAGATTGACTATTTTTCTTGAGTATGGTTTCAGTGTGTCTGCCCTCTGATTCCCAAGTAAGACCTACCATCTTACTTGGGTTTCTCTTACCTTGGGCGTGGGGTATCTTTTCATGGCTGCTCCAGCAAAGCGCAGCCACTGCTCCTTACCTTGGACAAGGGGTATCTCCTCACGGCCACCCTTCCTGACCTTCTGGAAAGTCTGGAGATAAACCTACACACCCGTGGTCAACTAATCTATGACAAAGGTGGCAAAACAAAAAATACAATGGAGAAAGATAGACTCTTCAATAAGTGGTGCTGGGAACACTAAACCGCTACATGTAAAAAATGAAATTAGGGAATCCCTTAACATCAAGCACAAAAACTTGAAATAGATTAAAGACTGAAATATAAGACCAGATGTTGTAAAACTCTTAGAAGAAAACATAGGCAGAACATTCTTTGACATAATTTGCATCAATATTGTTTTTGATCCTCCTCCTACAGTAATGGAAATGAAAAAGAAGTGGAGCCTAATTAAACTAAAAAACTTTTGCACAGCAAAGGAAACCATAAATAAAATTAAAAGACAACCCTCAGAATGGAAGAAAATATTTGCAAATATGTGACCAAACATAATTTGTCTCCAAAATTTACAAACAGTTCATAAGGTCACATAAAAAAGAAAAACACACAATCATAAAATAGGCGGAAGAGTTAAGTAGACATTTCTCCAAAGAAGGCATAAAAATGGCCAAGAAGCACATGGAAAGATGCTGAACATCACTAATTATCAGAGAAATGCAAATCAAAACTACAGAGAGGGATCAACACACACCAGTAAGAATGGCTATCAACAAAAAGTCTACAAACAGTAAATGCTGGAGAGGGTGCTGAGAAAAGAGCCCTCTCCTACACTGTTGGTGGGAATGTAAGTTGGTACAGCCACTACAGACAACAGTATGGAGGTTCCTTAAAAATCTGAAAATATACTACCATCTAATCCAGCAATCCCATTCCTGTGCATATATTCAAAGAAAACCATGGTTCAAAAAGATATGAGTACTTCAGTGTTCATTACAGTGCTTTTTACAATAACCAAGACATGGATGCAACCTAAACGTCCATCAGCAGATGAATGGATAAGAAGATGCGGTACATATATACAATGGGACATTATTCAGCCTTTCAGTGAAATAACGCCATTTGCAGCAATATCGATGGACCTGTAGATTATCATACTAAGGGAAGTAAGTCAAAGGCAAGTATAGGTAATACTTTTCTGTGGGATCTAAAAATAAAGATATAGAGAAACTTATTTGCAAACCAGAAACAGACTCAGAAAAGGCATAGTTTGGGAGTTCGGGACTAACATGTACAGCACAGGGAACTCTGCTGTGTACTCTATAATAACCTAAATGGGAACAGAGTTTGAAAAATAATATATACATGTATATGTATAACTGAATCACCCTGCTGTATACCTGAAAGTAACATGACAATATTCATCAAATATGCTGTAATATTAAAGTTAAAAAAATTATAGCACTCTGAATTTTCTATTTAGAGCTGCAGTTCCATCCAAAATTTATGCTAACTACACTTTTTTTCCATTAAAAAAAAAAAAAAAAACTTACGAAAAAAAAAAAAAAGTTGGTCAGGGATTAAAAAAAAACTAAAACTCTTCAAAATAAGCATATTTAATTTAATTTCAGTTCAGTTCAGTTCAGTTGCTCAGTCGTGTCTGACTCTTTGCAATCCCATGAACCACAGAATGCCAGCCCTCTCTGTCCATCACCAAATCCCAGAGTCCACCCAAACCCATGTCCATTGAATTGGTGATGCCGTCAAACCATCTCATCCTCTGTCGTCCCCTTCTCCTCCTGCCCCCAATCCCTCCCAGCATCAGAATCTTTTCCAATGAGTCAACTCTTTGCATGAGGTGGCCAAAGTATTGGAGTTTCAACTTCAACATCAGTCCTTCCAATGAACACCCAGGACTGATTTCCTTTAGGATGGGCTGGTTGGATCTCCTTGCAGTCCAAGGGACTCTCAAGAGTCTTCTCCAACACCACAGTTCAAAGGCATCAATTCTTCTGTGCTCAGCTTTCTTTGTAGTCCAACTCTCACATCCATACATGACTAGGGAAAACCATAGCCTTGACTAGACAGACCTTTGTTGGCAAAGTAATGTTTCTACTTTTTAATATGCTGCCTAGGTTGGTCATAACTTTCCTTTACATTTGAAAATTCGAAAAGCAAATGTCATCCCTCTGTACTGATAGATGCCATGGAATACTCTTTGTCTTTATGTGTAACATTTAATTTTGCCTTTTAGGTTTTCAAGGTAGTCCATCTATAAGCAATTTATCCTAATATTTCTTTAAGACAGAAATCCCCAAATTTCCCAAGTACTGGAAAATGCTACTCAATAGTGATTTCTTACCCTGGCAATAGATTGTTTTCTTGGGCATGGTGTAGCAAATACTAATTTGGGAGCTACAAGTGATCATTTATACTCTATCCAGACAATTTCCTCAGATACAAATCTTTATGAAGGAAGGGATGGATGTTAGTCTGAGTGAACTCTGGAAGTTGGTGATGGACAGGGAGGCCTGGCGTGCTGTGGTTCATAGGGTCGCAAAGAGTCAGACACGACTGAGCGACTGAACTGAACTGAACTGAAAGATATGATGCTTACAAACAAGAATAAGCTTTACTCATTTGTACATAAAAGCATGCTTTGGTAATGAGGAATAATCACCTCTTTTCTGTGTTATGGAGCTGTTTTTGGCCAAGTGTCCAAGAATGAGAAGCACATCTAACTCGTGTCTCTCGCAAGGAGAACGGTGATCACTGGAGGCTGCAGCAGTGACTGAGAAGAAATCAATCCATTTTCGGGGAGTTGGGGGCACTGGGATAACTCCACCGGTATGTCTACAATGTCCAAACACTTATATTTTAGCAGGAAACTGATACCAATAAAATACTATTGTTACAAGGCATGGCTGAATTCTACATTGAAAATTGTGTTGATGGGAAAGCAGATGGAGCTCTTTCTTGACTCACCCCATTTAAAACAAAAGAAAATAATAATCTTGTTGAATCCAAAAGGGGATAGATCAGGATAAATGGGGCTATAGATGAAAGTTTTGAATATTTCAAAACAATGAAGCTAGTAATACTCTCATGTATCCTGACAGAGTTCAACAGACTGTCCTTAAGACCTTTCAACATTGCCTATAACCATTTCATGGACATATTCTTTGACTCAGGAGATGAATTTCTTAGAATATATATACTACAAATATGAGTATATATATTACAGATTTAGTAATATATACTACAGATATTAATATATATACATAAACATTTATACACAAGGAATAAGCTTAAGAATATGCTTATTTATGAAGAATAAGCTCAAAAGCATTCATTCCACCATTTTTATAATAGCAAAAGATTAGAAAACTCTAAATGTCATTTAGGAAAGATAAACAAATTATAATTCATAAAAAAGAATACTCTCATGTGGCCACGGGGAGGGGGAGAGGAGAAGCCCACTGATACAGTGAGCTTGAAGATATTTCATTAAATCAAAATTAGGAGGAGAAAATGAAATTTAATAGAGCACCACTTGTATAAAACGCCTTCCCAGGTGGTACAGTGGTAAAAAAAAATCCATCTGCCAATGCAGGAGATGCAGGAGATGCAAGAGATGCCGGTTTGATCCCTGGATCAGTAAGACCCCCTGGAGAAGGAAATGGCAACCCACTCCAATATTCTTGCTTAGAAAATCCCATGGACAGAAGAGTCTGGAGAGTTATAGTCCAATGGTCATGAAGAATTGGACATGACTGAGCAAGTATACATATGTATACTTGTATAAAAACCTCAAAATGTGATCAATATAAATAATTTCCTAAGTATAGAACACTTCTTCAAGAGTTTCAAAGAGGTGTTAGCAGTCCTCTGGTCAGAATAGCTGGTTAACTAGAAAGAGAGGGAGGAACAGGAAGAAGGAGGTGAGTGGAACACATCCTAGAGGCAACTTCCAAGCATCAAATCCCATCTGCCTGGTGAGAAATGGGATATTGGTCCCCTGGGTAAACACCCAGAGAAGAGAACCTCTACTCAGGCATCTAGTTTTTGCTTACATTGGCCTTAATAGACACACACTTAGCTGACCCCTCCTTTTTCCAGCAGGATTATAAAGATCACCTTAAAGATGTCTGTTCAACTCTCTATCTTATTAAGAAGGAAGAGTTGTCCAACCACTGTTCCTCTTCAGCAGGGTTGCCTACGTTCACAGCAATCTTGCTGGATGATTGTCTCAATATGACAGAATACACACCTGGCTTCAGATGTGATGCTTATTTACCGACAGAAGTTGAGAAGTAATGAGTTTTATGGTTTTCAGTGACACTGGACCCATTGTGAGGACTCAACATGACAATTCACGTTCTCCGGTTACTTGTTTGTTTCCTCAAAATTGTTGATATTTAAAGAAAATAGATTTCTTAAGTATGATATAAGCAATCATTAGGATTACTTTATAAATGCAATTATCTAACTTTATTTATTGTTCCTTGGAAGAATGGCTATGACAAACTTAGATAGCATATTAAAAAGCAAAGACATTACTTTGCCAACAAAAGTCTGTCTAGTAAAAGCTATGGTTTTTCCAGTAGTCATGTGTGGATGTGAGAGTTGAACTATAAAGAAAGCTGAGCACCAAAGAATTGATGCTTTTGAACTGTGATGTTGGAGAAGATTTTTGAGAGTCTCTTGGGCTGCAAGGAGGTCCAACCAGTCCATTCTAAAGGAGATCAGTCCTGAATATTAACCAGAAGGACTGATGCTGAAGCTGAAACTCCAATACTTTGGCCACCTGATACGAAGAGCTGACTCATTAGAAAAGACTTTGATTCTGGGAAAGATTGAAGGCAGGAGGAGAAGGGCATGACAGAGGATGATGGCATCACTAACTCAATGGACATGAGTTTGAGCAGGCTCTGAGAGTTGGTGATGGACAGGGAGGCCTGGCGTGCTGTAGTCCATGAGGTGGCAAAAGAGTTGGGCAGCAACTGAGTGACTGAACTGAACTTTATTGAATTTTTCAGTAGATTCACTATTGGTTCCTTTGATTAGATTCAATACTGGAAAGCCCCTCTTTTTCAAGAGCTGTTTCCTTGCCACACAAAAAAGATTGCAGCATTGAACCAAACTTTGATGTGGTATTTGCTTCAATTTCCAGGTGGATGGACAGTTTGAATACTCAGTATCTCCCTCATCAATATTCCCATCAATTTCTCATTATTTTCCCTGTGGATATATCCTGTGTTTTAATTAGCCAGTTTTTTGTTGACCTCCCACCCAGTTATTTGATCTAAAATGTCCATTGTTTTATTTTTATCCATTTGCTAATCCATGTCCAACTCTTTGAGACCACACGGACTGTAGCCCACCAAATTCCTCTGTCCATGGGATTCTCCAGGCAAGAATACTGGAGTGGGTTGCCATTGCCTTCTCCAGGGCATCTTCCAAACCTAGGGATTGAATCCGGGTCTGTTGAATTGTGGGCAGATTCTTTACCATCTGAGCCACGGGGAATCCCTTCTAAATTCAAGGAATGGCTAAATGCAGTGCCCAGTGGATTGTGCAGACCGAGCCTCCCGCCAGAACCCAGCGTGAGATGCTTACTTAATCTACAGTCCAGGCCTACTGATGCGAGTTGTGGTTCTGAGGGCAGCTCAGTTTTCACACTGTCACATTGGTCTTCGTGGGTCATATGGCATTGCTGGTGTTGCCATTGCTCCCTGCTGGTGCTGCCTTAGGAAGGAGAGCTTGCTCAGTTCGAACCATGTGACACACGTGGTGGACGATGAGAGTCTCTGGCCCACTGAGATGAAAACCCTTGCCTGGCTGCACGCTTACTGTGGTAGGATCGTCTATGTGGGTTGGAGATGGAGAGAGGTCCCTGGACTACTTGTTTCGTGATGTGATCTCCCTATGAGTACCTCAACCGCCCTACACTACCCCTGTCCATCAGCTTCCCTGCTGTCTCTAGATCAGGAAGAGAAACCTGAAGACTATCACCAGTAAGGAAAGAGAGCCCTTACTGTTGGTAGAACTCCAGAGCAACCTCCCTTGCTGCTTCTGCCAGGTTCAACCCGGTTTTAAGGCATGGTTTCTATTCAGTCCAGGGGAAGCATGAGCATGGGCCCTTCTGTTCCTAGTTTGAGGTTGGCAAACACCATCTCGGTCACCTTATTCTTTCAACATGCAGATTCACTCAGTCATGTCCGACTCTTTGTGACCCCATGGACTGTGGCCCACCAGGCTCCTCTGTTCATGGGATTCTCCAGGCAAGAATACTGGAGTGGTTGCCATTTCCTCCTCCAATTCTTTTAATAGGAGGATGTAAAATACATCGGTGCTGTGTTCCTCTAATCTGGGGATCCCAAGCCAGTTTTCTTCCTAACACCATTCAAGATCTCCTTTGGTTGTCTCTCTCACTATTTTCAGGGGTTTTACTTTCATTTAGAGCTTCCCTGTGGTGGAAGCTCTTTACCACCATACTTCAGGTGGTAAAGTATCTACCTGCAATGTGGGACACCCGGGTTCGATCCCTGGGTTGGGAAGATCCCTGGAGAAGGAAATGGCAACCCACTCCAGTATTCTTGTCTGGAGAATCCCCATGGACAGAGGAGCCTGGAGGGCTTCAGTCCATGGGGTTGCAAAGAGTCAGACATGGCTGAGCGACTTCACTTTCCTTTCCTTTCCTACTTTCTTTTAGCAATGAAGGGCAGGGGAGAAATGGGTCTCTGTCAGATTGTCCTACAATGTAGGTTTCAGTTTAAGTCACACAGTAAGCTTTATAGTTTCTTCCTCTAGATGCCCCAGAGATACCTCCCCTGAAAGATGATTGCATGAGCATTAAAAATAACTTCCAAAGCTGATGGATATTACAGTATAAACAAGACATTGCTTGTTTATAAAAGACAACATTCTAGGAAAATCCAGAAAATTCAAGGTTATAGCTCTGTGAAGGTAAATGAAGATAAGTATGGAACAGCCTCTTTGATTACTATCAAGAGCACAGCTTGGGTTTCTTAATTCCCATTAGTTAAGATACACCAGTTTATCTTAACCCCCTGAGACAGTTTCCTGATAAGATGAATAGTATTTGCCTGAATATTTACATTACTGTAGTAAAGCTGCATATAACATATTTAAATTGCGTTAATCATACTTAGATGATCTTTTGGCTTTTAATCCTTAAAAATCATAATTTTTTAGTATTTAACCCAAATTTCTAATCCCTTAATGAAAAGGCAGCTTACCAATGTAGACATTTCCTCTATCAAGTAGAACAGCCAATAAAGTAGGTAGACAATTAACTACTGCAAGTGTTCATTTGATCCTGAGCCCTGTTCAGAGAGCTACACACTCAAAGGAAATAAAAATGTACAAAGGGTATGCTTTGTTTCCAAATGTTTACGTTAGAGGCAGCTTAAAATGTTGCACTATTTTGCAAATGAGTGTTTTTCCTTTTCATAGTCAGTTCTTCATCCTGTCATTTTAATCTACTTCAACCAGAAGGTGCTGGTATTGTTTTATATAACACGCCAGAAAGTTTAAGATAAATGTGATAGAAAGATGCAGAGAAGGCTAACATAGTTAGTTTCCAAAAGTAAAAGCTATAAAGAGACTGGCTTCCATGTGGCATTACTGAAATAAAGATACTAGGTGTGACAGTAAAAAAAAGAAGAAGATATTGCAAATATGTTAAGAAAATTCTAGTACTCTTTTCACATTTGGAATTAGATTGTTACAAAATTGAAATAAGAAAAAAAGAACTTTTAAATAACTTAAATTGTCTAAATCTAAATTGAAAATTTCACCCTATCTCTTCATAATTAAATATTCAGTGCCTATATATTCTATATTTAAGTTCCCTATTTCTAGCCAGTTTTCTAGATGGAAAACTTGGCATTTTCCATCATCAGGACTAGTTCAAATGTATAGCTCAAAAGACCCCAGGAAACAAGTAAGTTCACATTTAATGCTCATCTACAATGTATCAGAGATTGAACTCATTATTTTTCCTCCTCCTCCTTTTCCTCCTACACCTTTAGTATTATTCACATTTTACAGATGATAACAATAAAATTCAAGGTTACATAATTACCACCACTAAAAAAGAATTTCTGATGAAAATCTAGTTTTGTCTATTTCAAGATCATGCTTTTATATGTGTGTGTATATATATATATATATATATATAACCATACTACTTCCCTTTATTGTTGTTTTTGCTATTTAGTCACTAAGGGCTGTCTGACTCTTTGCAATCCCATGTACTGCAGCCCACCAGACTCCTCTGTCCATGGGATTCTCCAGGCAAGAATACTGGACTGGGTTGTCATTTCCTTCTTCAGGACATCTTCCCAACTGAAGGATCAAATCCACAGCTCCAGACACATCTCCTACATTGTAGGCAGATTCTTTACTACTGAGCCACCCAGGTAGCCATTATATTTCATTCTGAATGATAACATTATCTATTTTTTTGGTCTTCAAAATTATTTTCTGGCCCTATCAACTGTTAACTAATAAATGTTAGAGAAATTTCCCTCTTTATAAGTGGTATATATTTGTGATAGAGTCTGAGATTAGTTTTAAATAATATGTAGTTGTCTCCCATTCCCATTTAGTTATCTCTTTAACAAATATGTGTTATATTCCTTCTAAATCACAAACATCCTGTTGGGGTTATAATAGGAAATACCATCCCAGCAGATTTCATTATGTAATATAAAAAATAAATCTATTATCAAATAATGATAATATTGAAGAAGGGTTCCAATTAAGAGGTAAAGAATGTTACATGAGCACCAAGAAAAATATAATTACTTTTTCTGGGTATGTATATGATATCCTGGGGAAGATAACTTTTGAGTTGACCTTTGAAGATGAATGTGCATAAAATATACAAAAGCATGATCCAGGCAAATGCAGAACACAAACAGACACCATAAGTTATATTACATGATGTGTTGTAGACATGGCATGGGGAAGCATGAGGAAAAGTGAAGAGGAGGGAAGGAGGAGATAAGTCATCGACCGAGGGCTTTGCGTGTCTAATAGGTTATAATGACTTTAGAGGAAACGTCTTCAAAATATTTTAAGCAGAAGAATATTCATGATCATATGCATAGCTCCCTATTTTATACACAGCGGCTTACACCCTAGGTGTTATAATAATGATATCATTACAATGTTTTAATGCTTCTGTGCATATGTGCTCAGTCACTTCAGTTACATCCAACTCTTTGCTACCCTATGGACCACAGCCCTCCAGGCTCCTCTGTCCATGAGATTTCCCCAGGCAAGAACACTGGAGTGCGTTGCCCTGCCCTCCTCCAGGGGATCTTCCCAACCCAGGGATCAAACCCAGGTCTCCTGAATTGCAGGAAGACTCTTTACCACTGAGTCACCTGGGAAGTCTCATTTTAATGCTTATGCCTTAACAAATGTTTTCCCTTACAATATAAATTTTGTAAGGGTATAAGGCTATCCCTTTAAATCTTGGTCAAAGGATCCCCCTGATGGCCCAGTGGTTAGGAATTTACCTGCCAACGCAGGGCACCCCTGGTCTGGGAAGATCCAACATGCCTTGGAGCAAAGAAGCTCGTGGGACACAACTAGCAAAGCCCATGTGCCTATAGAGCCCATGCTATGCAACAAGAGGAGCCACCGCCATGAGAAGCTTGGAACTACAAATAGAGGGATGGTCCACATCGCCAAAAATAGAGAAGGCCCGCGTGCAGCAGTGACAGTCCAATGTGGTCAAAAATAAATAAGTCTTTCTCACGCACTTAGATATAATTTCCCACGGATGAGGAAAGGAGATTAATGTTTACCAGGAGTTACACGTGACTAGCAGTGTATTTTATAAAATCAGCGTCTGGTCTTTGGGATCCTCGACAATGTATACCTGACGAAAATATTAGGAAAATGTAGGCACTAGTTGGGTAGAATAGTGAAGGTGTGAAACAGCAAATTAGAGAGGACCCATGATTCTCATTTCCACATATCATTTCCTGTCCTCCAAGTTTGCTTGTATCCCAGTTTTGAAGTCCCTCTCTCTCTCTCAGGCAACAAGAGGAGCCCCTGCTTCAAAACTAAAGCAAGGAACAGTTTACAAGACCTGGACTCTTGCCGCTCACATAACGAGTCCCATTTGACTCTAATATCGTTAAACTACTTGACATCACTCAGGCCTGAAGATCACCCAGTCTCCATTTGTAGATTCCCCTCCACCCCCTACATGGTCTGTAGCCAGGATATGTGTAAATCAGCCTTTCCCCGCCTTCAGGGTAAGACAGCCTTCCCTCCCATCAGCTGACAACCATTCTGGATCTAAGACACTGTGAGCTCAGTTCCTCCATTTGGCCACTCCAGATGGACTGTCTGTACCCTACCTCCCTTCTGGATAAAAATAGACCATATGTGGGATCACTTACATGTGGGATCTAAAAAATGGCACAAGTGAATTTATTTACAAAACAGAAATAGAGTCACACATTTAAGAAGCACACTTATGGTTACCAAAGAAGAAAAGGCAGTAGGGGCAATAAATTGCGAGATTGGGGTTGATATATACACACTGCTGCTGCTGCTATATATAAAATCAGAACAGATCAGATCAGTCGCTCAGTTGTGTCCAACTCCTTGCGACCCCATGAATCCCAGCACGCCAGGCCTCCCTGTCCATCACCAAATCCCAGAGTTCACTCAGACTCACGTCCATCGAGTCAGTGATGCCATCCAGCCATCTCATCCTCTGTTGTCCCCTTCTCCTCCTGCCCCCTATCCCTCCCAGCATCAGAGTCTTTTCCAATGAGTCAACTCTTCGCATGAGGTGGCCAAAGTACTGGAGTTTCAGCTTTAGCATCATTCCTTCCAAAGAAATCCCAGGGCTGATCTCCTTCAGAATGGACTGCTTGGATCTCCTTGCAGTCCAAGGGACTCTCAAGAGTCTTCTCCACCACCACAGTTCAAAAGCATCAATTCTTTGGCGCTTAGCCTTCTTCACAGTCCAACTCTCACATCCATACATGACCACTGGAAAAACCTTGACTAGCCTTGACTAGACGGACCTTTGTTGGCAAAGTAATGTCTCTGCTTTTGAATATGCTATCTAGGTTGGTCATAACTTTCCTTCCAAGGAGTAAGTGTCTTTTAATTTCATGGCTGCAGTGATTTTGGAGCCCAGAAAAATAAATTCTGACACTGTTTCCACTGTTTCCCCATCTATTTGCCATGAAGTGATGGGACTGGATGCCATGATCTTTGTTTTCTGAATGTTGAGCTTTAAGCCAACTTTTTCACTCTCCACTTTCACTTTCATCAAGAGGCTTTTGAGTTCCTCTTCACTTTCTGCCATAAGGGTGGTGTCATCTGCATATCTGAGGTTATTGATATTTCTCCCAGCAATCTTAATTCCAGCTTGTGTTTCTTCCAGTCCAGCGTTTCTCATGATGTACTCTGCATTTAAGTTAAATAAACAGGGTGACAATATACAGCCTTGACGAACTCCTTTTCCTATTTGGAACCAGTCCATTGTTCCATGTCCAGTTCTAACTGCTGCTTCCTGACCTGCATACGGATTTCTCAAGAGGCAGATAAGGTGGTCTGGTATTCCTATCTCTTGAAGAATTCTCCACAGTTTATTGTGATCCACACAGTCAAAGGCTTTGGCATAGTCAATAAAGCAGAAATAGATGCTTTTCTGGAACTCTCTTGCTTTTTCTATGATCCAGCGGATGTTAGCAATTTGATCTCTGGTTCCTCTTCCTTTTCTAAAACCAGCTTGAATATCAGGAAGTTCACATATTGCTGAAGTCTGGGTTGGAGAATTTTGAGCATTACTTTACTAGCGTGTGAGATGAGTGCAATTGTGCGGTGGTTTGAGTATTCTTTGGCATTGCCTTTCTTTGGGATTGGAATGAAAACTGACCTTTTCCAGTCCTGTGGCCATTGCTGAGTTTTCCAAATGTGCTGGCATATTGAGTGCAGCACTTTCACAGCACCATCTTTCAGGATTTGGAATAGGTATCTAATAAGGACCTCCAGTACTCTTGCCTGGAAAATCCCATGGACGGGGGAGCCTGGTAGGCTGCAGTCCATGGGGTCGCTAAGAGTCGGACATGACTGAGCAACTTCACTTTCACTTTTCACTTTCATGCATTGGAGGAGGAAATGGCAACCCACTCCAGTGTTCTTGCCTGGAGAATCCCAGGGATGGCGGGGCCTGGTGGGCTGCCGTCTATGGGGTCTCACAGAGTTGGACACGACTGAAGCGACTTAGCAGCAGCAGCAGCAGCAGCAAGGACCTGCTATGTAGGATAGAGACTCTACTCAACCCTCTGTAATGACCTATATGAGAAGGGAATCTAAAAAAGCGTGGGTATGTGTATACCTGATTCACTTGCTGTACAGCAAAAACTAACACAACATTGTAAATCAAGCATACTGCAATAATTTTTTTTACATAAGATCTTGGACCGATACCACTAAACTAATGGTGTGGGGAAATGTCACTTGGATCTGTCTGAGATGATGTTAGACAAGATAAGTTCAAAACATTTTACTGAGCCCAAACAAAGGGGAATATTCCCTTACAACCCCTCTTTCCAAATCTACAACTGTTTAAACATGCATTTTATATGACTGGGAGATCCTTTTTGTCTCTGAGCTTTCAAATCCACAGCACGTATACAGCTGTGCTGTCTGTCATAGTTTGTATCTGTTTTACAGAATAAACCATGGGGTTACTTCAAGGGGCTATTTTCTTCTATTTTAAATCCATGTATATTTTATTACCATCTTTACAAATAAATAACTAGTAATTAGCAGGTAAAACTTTGGAGCTAAGCTGTAAGGTCCATCGGGTACATTACAGAAATCAATTTTCTGATACAGTGAGTGAGTGGCTGGTTATGGCACATTGATCTCTGGAAAGTTTCTCAAGAAAATTGTGGAAGTTACTTATATTAGTGCTGTTTTAATGATGCTGTGTAAATAAAGGCATTCATTTTGGAGCAATGAGGTGGAATAAATATTTAAAGGATAAGCTCTTTATTACTTTGATAAATAGGTTTGCATCATGGATGATTAGAGTTGAGCAGGACCAAGTTGATCACAAAAGCAGTCCTTCAACTCACAGGAGTAGACACTGCAGTAGAGAGTGTAGTGAAATGCCAGGGAATGTGTGCTGTGGAACAAGACTCTCAGACTATGTTGATTTCTTTCCAAACTGAATATCTATGCAGCAATGAGCAAGTGACATAACCTCAATTTCTTTTCTTTATAGTGAGGATCATTAATACAAGTGTGTAATTATTATAGCAATTTTAGGGTTGCCAGATAAAACATATAATACCAAATTACATTTGAATTCAGATAAACAACCATCTTTTAGTATAAGTATGTCCCAAATATTGCATGAGACATCCATATAATGGAAAAAAAATGTTTATCTAAAGTTCAGATTTAACTGAGCATCCACTATTTTTATTTGCTATATCTGACAACCTGTGAAAAGTTTGCGTATCAATGCACACAAAGTCCTTACGGAAAAGTGTTAAGAATGCAGCAACAGTGAACATGCTCTTTTTCTAGTTTTCTATCTGTTAAGATGAAGAATAGATTATAGTCCAGATACACTGATGTCCATAAGGCCACACTGTTATTTTATGACCTCTTATCAATACCTTCCACCTACATTAAAAGAGGATAAATTCCCATACAGCCAGAACCTGTCCCTGACCCGCCATCTGCATGAGCACAGAAAAAGCAGAGACATTTTCATGTCAAACAGATTTGAACAGAATAATTAGATAAAAGAGATGTGTATCAACACACCCACAAAAATCAAAAGGGTTTCAAATCCCAGGAATGACTGCTGGTTTATCTGCTTTTAGAAGGTTATCGCCTGAGATTATTCATGCCCTAGTCATTACAACCCCATTTATTAGTGTGAGTAAACAAAACCTGATTACATGCAATGGCCCCCAGAAGCAATTATATCCTATTTCCTCATTTTAGAGCATTATCCTCAAATTCAGTGCTTTAGTCTTTCCAGCATTACTGCATCTAGTAGATTAATTATGTAGAACTAGTATTGTGGTGTAATAACAGTATTTCTTGTTTGTCCCTAAAAGGGCAATTTAACAGGCAATCTGAGATGGCAAAAAAAAAAAAAAAATACGAATGGGGATAACATATCAAAATACCTTAGATTGTGATATCAATATGGATTATTATCCTGACAACAATGCAAGTAGAGAGGATGGTAAACACGAAATTGTTGTGGGGCGTGGGGGGAGAGAGAGATGTGTGCTTTACTCCCACTCACCCCAGTCTCCCAGTGGCCATGAGAAAATAGCCTCATGCAAGCATCCAGGAAGAACACCAATATGTGCTCGTGGCATGAACTGAAGTTCTGGGAAACCTCGTGTCTGGGGAAGACATGAGATTCTTGGCTTACGTGTCAATATCATGAACCCACTCACTCATGCTACTCGTGTTGTTGGGGATCAGGACAAAGCTGTGGTATTTTATTTCATCTGATCGTTTAAGGTACCCTGAGTGCTCTGAATGAGGGAGCCAACTTTAGCTGCTGTGCAGTGGCTGGTGTTTAATAAGTGCTCAGTACATATTAGGTCCTTTCCTTTTCCTTCGGAACTTTCCAGGTGGCGCTAGTGGTAAAGAATCCACCTGCCAGTGCAGAAGATACAAGAGACCTCTCTGGGTCAGGAGGATCCCCTGGAGTAGGAAATGGCAGCCCACTCTAGTATTCTTGCCTCTACATTCTTACCTGGAAAATCCCATGGAGGGAGGAGCCTGGCAGGCTAATGTACATGGGGTCGCAAAGAGTTGGAAATGACTGAGCAACTAAGCATGCATACATATACATGCCTTTTCCTTTAGTTTCCATTTGGAGAGGAAATACATTAAAAATATTGTTCTAGAAATTCTTTTGCCCTTTTTACAAAGTTAATTTTAAAAAAAAAACTAGGGATTTTGTTATAATTACAAAATATGTGAATTTTATTTTAGTGACACTGATACTAGGATTAACTTAAAATCATCAGCTTGAATTTTTGCATTCATCCTACCATTTATACGACTTCCCACGTGGCACTAGTGGTAAAGAGCCAACCTGCCCATGCAGGAGAAACAAGAGACACAGGTTCGATCACTTGGTCAGGAGGATCCCCTGGAGTGGGAAATGGCAACCCACTCTAGTTGGTTGGACAGAGGAGCCTGGTAGGCTACAGGCCATGGGTCATTGTATTCACTCATACATTGAATGCATGATTTTAATTATAATTCAAATATTTAAAAGGAAAATCCATCAAATAAATTTAAAACAAGTCATATATGGGATTATTTCTAAAGAAACAACTCACACACTCTGAATTGAACATTAATATCAAATGACTAGCTTTACCGACAATTTATTTTCTACCAAACTGACTATTTTATTGTCCTCAAATTATGGCATAGCTATTATGGTTCAGGTACAATTTTACCTCACTTAATTCTAAAATTTCACAAAATACAGATAATCAAAGACTTGTTATAAGAGAGGAGATGCTTATGTTTTAATTTACTTATCTAAGTATCTCACATATAAGGAAGAAAAAGCTGACAGAATATTTGTTCTTACTTTCATGATGGAATTGATTTTTAAAATTATGACTATGATTAAATGATTAATAAAAAATGATCATATACTGGTCTTTGAAATGTTTTATTGTGTGAAACTTTCTTCAGATGCTAATTAAGTGGTTACACAAAGCAAGAGTACTTGGGTGTTTCCCATTACACTAATACATCCAGTCCTAATACCACTGTCACAGTTACCTTATTCCCTTAAATATAAGAGTATGAGATCTGACTGTCCTTCGTGGGAAAAAGATTCCACTGAAAGTTGCATCAGTGGAAAAGAAGGCACAGTAGCAATCTTCCAAGGGAGCTGTCTTTATCCCTTCAAAACTAGAAGAGGAGAACGCATGAAGGACATAACTAGCCAGACAAATATAAACATAGTCAGAAATCAATAATCCCTCACAAAAAGGAACAAATGTGAAGCATCAAATACACACACACACAGAATGAAACATTTCCATTCAAAGAACAGAACCATCAGTTCAGCCTGTTGGTGCTCTGACCTGTGAAGAAAGAATCCTATCCTGGGAGCTCAAGCTCTGATTTAAACATCCTTCCATGAGTCAGAGATTAGTGGACATCCAAACTTCCTGTTATTGCCAGCCTCCACTCGCCTCCATCAGTAGAGATCTCTTATGTTTACCCTGTCCCTTTCTAAGGTAATTCTGTGTCCTGTCACCCGAGAAATTCACAAGGAGTAAGTGTCAACAGTACTACTTCCAGAGAGATGAGAAAGCCTTAAACAGACCCCTTGGCTTTTCCCCCTATCTCAGGCTGTGAATTTTTGGAGAGTGGAGTGGATATGCCTTCTACTGAGTGTTCTCTTACACAAAACTTTACAAAATGGTTTTACCTGTTTTGCCCTCCATACCTTTAATTCTAAAAATATTGCTTTTTTCTTGCTTTGCTTGTTCTCGTTTGAGGTTTTATGTTTTATATTTCTCATTGTACTCTACAGTGACTTCAAAAAGATGTGTTTTTCTAAAGGTATAAGGAAACTCTGAACACATGCTAAACTAATAATAATATATGAGCAAGTTATGCTATTTCCATTTCAATAAATCCCTATATGCAGTTGCCACCTGAAGCTCCTTGCTGTCGTATAACTTGCACCAATAAGCTAATGTCTCAATTTTGTTTTCCTAGCAGTTTTATTTCAGCTTTAAGCAGCACATTTAGGATGCTGGGCAGTATGATTAAGATTCAGAGACCTCAAGTTCAAAGTCTAAGTTGTTCTACACTCAGCGAGATAACTTCAGGCTACAGATCTATCCATCAATAAAAGGAAGGAAGGTGAAGACAACCACATACATGTTAAATGACATCTATGCTCCAGGTTCTGTGTATATTCTTGCTTCCCTTTCTCCCTCCTTTCTTTTCCTTCCTTTCCCACTTCCCTCCTCTTTCCTTATCTGTAGATGTATAGATATAACATCAACATTTTTAAAACCCCTGTGGAATAGGCGTTCTTGACATGTTTTATAGAATAGATTATGAGCCACTTAAAATCAAGGTTCATGCGCCAATTACTTATGATATGCAATATATCTAGTCTGGTACATAGTACAGAGTAAGTGCTCAGTAACACTAACTTATAACAACTCAAAGGAATAAATTTATTCACAGGTTATCACTTGACCTAGACTTTGATACTATTAACACCAATTCCTTTATCCTGACAGTCTTAACCTTATTCAGACATTCTTTTGTCTGGTCAGTCCTGGAATCAAGCTTTCATTATAATTTCCTTAGTGTTACAGCTTTATAATCTACATGTACACAACTACATCATATCGATTTATCCATATCTACTGAAGGAAATAACACTTCAGTAAAGATTAAGATATATTGAAATAATACTAATGAGAAATCACTTCCATGTACTTCTGAATAGATACTGAGCCTAGCCCAGTGCTACCCACTAGAATTTTTGTGATGATGGAAGTGTTCTTTGTCTGCACTATACAGTACTGTGGCCTTGAGCCACGTGTGGTTAATGAGCACTTACAATGTGTCTAGTGCAGTGGAAGAATTGAATTCTTAATTTTATTTAATTTTAATTGATTGTAACTTTAATTTCCATCCAACTGCACAGTTCAGATCTAGTCTATTCTTGCAAGTATGTGTTTATTTAAGCCACTCAATTTGCCTATTCTTAAAAGCCTGTGTAGGCAGAGACTGCATGTATTTTTCAGCCTTTTTTTTAATACAGTAGTTTTAATCTATTAATCTCTTCTCTCTAAAGAAAAAAAAACCCATATTGCAGATTTAACAGTGAGTACTAATTGTCATCCATCTTCATTTCTGTTTTTTCCTAGTCTCTCTGTCTCTTATAGCATCTTTCATATTCCTATGGTTTGTCTTAACCTTAGTATATTGGATACTTTTTTTTTTTTTTTTTGCTTTTTGGTTCTGTATACACCTCAATCAAAAACCAAGTGTGTGTGTTTATGTGTGTATATGTTCTTCTTTTGTAAAAATATTAATAATATTTATTTTAAGCAAATTTGAATCTCTAGTCAGAGTTTTACAAACGATTCCTATGTGTTTATGTCCATTTTCTGATGGAGAATACAAGTAAGTAAATAAATATATCATATTGGAGTTGTTCATATTCTTTAAGAATTTTGCTGTGAAGTTTGAATTCAAGTATACATTAACACAATTCCTTGTAACCATTTACATTTGTTACTTGAACAAATAGAGTTTTCTTAAAATTTGGCTGGTTGGAGTTTATACTAAACTGTCACCCATTTAATGTCAGGGCAAAAAATAAGTCATTAAAACCTAATGCTCTGTTTTACAGAAACTTTGTCAGATTGGTATCCTTTTAGTTTCATTTATTGTATGTTGCAAAAACTAGTTGTCTGTGTTAAAAATATATTGAGGTTCTTTCTTGAGCTAGGACTGTTCATTAAATGAAAATATAACTGAATTTTAACTTCAAAAAAAAAAAAAAAAGCTAGGCATTCAGATTTTTGAATGGCACTTCAGAAGTAAGCAAATTTTTTATAATACTGCAATTATGGAAGTACTATTTATTTTTAGCTCCTATAATTCTTAAATTAATATCACAGTACTGAATTAGTTCAATATCAGAGTATTCCAAGTCTATGCCACTGCCACTAATGCTGAAGCTGAAGTTGAACAGTTCTATGAAGACCTACAAGACCTTCTAGAACTAACACCAAGAAAAGATGTCTTTTTTATCATAGTGGACTAGAATGCAAATGTAGGAAGTCAAGAAATACCTGGAGTCACAGGCAAGTTTGGCCTTGGAGTTCAAAATTAAGCAGGGTGAGGCTAAAAGAGTTTTGCCAAGAGAACCAACCCACTGGTCATATGAAACATACTCTTCCAACAACACAAGAGAAGACTCTACAAATGGATATCACCAGATGGTCAATACCAAAATAAGATTCTTTATATTTTTTGTAGCCAAAGATGGAGAAGCTCTATACAGTGAGTGAAAATAAGACCAGGAGCTCTCTTGTGGCTCAGATCATGAACACTTTACTGCAGAATTCAAGCAGAGAAAACCACTACTCCATTCAGTTCAGCAGTTGCTCAGTCATGTCCAACTCTTTGCAACCACCTGAACCACAGCACACCAGGCCTCCCTTCCATCACCAACTCCCAGAGTCCACCCAAACCCATGTCCATTGAATCGGTGATGCTACCCAACCATCTCATCCTCTGTTGTCCCCTTCTCCTCTTGCCCTGAATCTTTCCTAGCATCAGGGTCTTTTCCAATGAGTCAGCTCTTTGCATCAGGTAGCCAAAGTATTGGAGTTTCAGCTTCAGCATCAGTCCTTTCAATGAACACCCAGATTTGATTTCCTTTAGAATGGACTGCTTGGATCTCCTTGCAGACCAAGGGACTCTCAAGAGTCTTCTCCAACACTACAGTCCAAAAGCATCAATTCTTTGGCGCTCAGCTTTCTTTATAGTCCAACTCTCACATCCATACATGACCACTGGAAAAACCATAGCCTTGACTGGTTGGGCCTTTGTTGGCAAAGTAATGTCTCTGCTTTTGAATATGTTATCTAGGTTGGTCATAACTTTCCTTTCAAGGAGTAAGCATCTTTTAATTTCATGTCTGCAATCACCATCTGCAGTGATTTTGGAGCCCAGAAAAATAAAGTCAAGCACTGTTTGCACTGTTTCCCTGTCTATTTGCCATGAAGTGATGGGACCAGATGCCATGATCTTAGTTTTCTGAATGGTATGATTTAAAGCAAATCCCTTATAATTATATAGCAGAAGTGACAAACAGATTCAAAGGATTAGATCTGATAGACAGAGTGCCTGAAGAATTGTGGACGGAGGTTCATAACATTGTACAGGAGGTGGTGATCAAAACCATCCTCAAGAAAAAGAAATGCAAAAAGGCAAAATGGTTGTCTGAGGAGGTGATGAAATAGCTGAGCAAAGAAGAGAAGTGAAAGGCAAGGGAGAAAAGGAAAGATATATCCATCAGAATGCAGAGTTCCAAAGAATAGCAAGAAGAGACAAGAAAGCCTTGCTCAGTGATCAATGCAAAGAAACAGAGGAAAACAATAGAATCGGAAAGACTAAAGATCTCTACAAGAAAATTAGAGATACCAAGGGAATATTTCATGCAAAGATGGGCACAATAAAGGACATAAATGGCATGGACCTAACAGAAGCACAAGATATTAGGAAGAGGTGGCAAAAATACACAGATGAACTATACAAATAAGATCTTCATGACCCAGATAATCACGATGGTGTGATCACTCACCTAGAGCCAGACATCCTGGAATGTGAAGTCAAGTGGGCTTTAGGAAGCATCACTATGTACAAAGCTAGTGGAGGTGATGGAATTCCAGTTGAGCTATTTCAAATCCTAAAAGATGATGCTGTGAAAATGCTGCACTCAGTATGTCAGCAGATTTGGAAAACGCAGCAGTGGCCACAGGACTGGAAAAGGTCAGTTTTCATTCCAATCCCAAAGAAAGGCAATGCCAATGAGTGCTCAAACTATCACAAAATTGCATTCATTTCACATGCTAGCAAAGTAATGCTCAAAATTCTCCAAGTTAGGCATCAACGGTACTTAAACTGCGAACTTCCAGATGTTCAAGCTGGATTTCGAAAATGGCGAGGAACCAGAAATCAGATCACCAACATTTATTGAATCACAGAAAAAGCAACAGAATTCCAGAATTCTGCTTGTTGACTACTTAAAGTCTTTGACTGTGTGGACCACAACAAACTGTGGAAAATTTTGAAAGAGATGGGAATACCAGACCACCTGACCTGCTTGCTCAGAAACCTGTGTGCAGGTAAAAGAAGCAACAGATAGAACCGGACATGGAACAACGGTCTGGTAACAAATTGGAAGAGTGATAAGTCAAGGCTGTATATTGTCACCCTGCTTCTTCAGCTTATATGCAGAGCACATCATGCAAAATGTCATACTGTATGAAGCACAAGCTGGAATCAAGATTCTTGGGAGAAATATCAATAATTTCAGATATGCAGATGACATCACCTTAATAGAAGAAAGTGAAGAGAAACTAAAGAGTATCTTAATGAAGCGGAAAGAGGAGAATGAAAACACTGGCTTAAAACTCAACATTCAAAAATGAAGATTGGTGCATCTGGTCCATAACTTCATGGCAAGTAAATGCATAATGATGGAAATAGTGAGAGACTTTATTTTGGGGGGCTCCAAAATCACTGCAGATGGTGACTGCAGCCATGAAATTAAAAGATGCTTGCTCCTTGGAAGAAAGCTACGACAAACCTAGACAATATATTAAAAAGCAGAATTACTTTGCCAACAAAGGGCCATATAGTCAAAGCTATGTTTTTTCCAATATTCATGTATGGATGTGAAAGTGGGACCATAAAGAAGGCTGAGCACTGAAGAATTGATGCTTTTGGTCTGTGATGTTGGAAAAGACTCTTGAGAGTCCTTTGGACTTCAAGGAGAACAACCAGTCAATTCTAAAAGTAATCAATTCTGAATAGTCATTGAAGGGACTGAAGTTGAGGCTGAAGCTCCAGTGCTTTCGCCACCTGATGCAAAGAGCTGACTCACTAGAAAAGACCCTGATGCTGGGAAATATTGAAGACGGAAGGAGAAGGAGATGATAGAGGACAAGATGGTTGGATGGCATTACTGACTCAATGGACATGAGTTTGAGCAAGCTCCAGGAGATGGTGAAGGACAGGAAAGCCTAGCATGCTGCAGTTCATGGGGTCTCAATGAGTCAGACATGACTGTGCAACTGGACAACAATACTTTTTAAACCTATATATATATACATACACACACACACACACACACACACACACACATATATATATATATCTTAAGGTTTGTATTTTGAGAAAAAATGTCTTAAAAATCTTTAAGCTCCTTTTCTGAAAAATTTCATACAGCAATCATGGATTTATTACTTGAACAGATATCATCAATTTTGATTTGACTATCATTTGTTTAATTAGTTGGGTCATTAAAAAATAAAACAGAGCAAAGCAAAAACATACATTAAATCAGGAAATAGTTTTTCCTAATTACACATAACTACATATTAAGTTAGAATCATAAAGACCGATTTATTAACTATCTTTCAGTAAGGATATATGCATAGAACTTACTAGAAAGCACCTACTGGGTGCCAGATTTCTATGCAGAATCAATATCTGTCAAGACATTTTTAGACAAAAGAGGGAAATTGCTACCATATATCAGTAATGCACAGAGCAGAAAAGAGATTGTATTATATTAATGGCTGAATATATTTTAAAACTAGGGAATTTTGAATTTGTAACCATATAATTTCTAGCATGAAATATTTCAACATTAAAACTCTGAAATGCTATAGCCAAGAACAACGCTCACTGTTACAACATAATAACATGACAGCTATGATTTTGCCTAATGTATGAACCACTTTTGACTCATAGTTCTTTTGTTATATATTTTCTTCACAATTTTCCCCCTACTTGTAGCAGGAGGAGAGTGAGCTGGAAGACAAAATAAAAGCTACCCAGAGCTACATAACACCCAGAGATAGCATAGTCTGCAGTAAATATTGTTTACTATATTGGACACAGAGGATTTGTATAACTTCTGGGAAATTAAGACTAGAGATAAAAATATATAAACAATAGATTTTTTTGTTTTACTTGAAATGTGAAACTTTTGCAACTGTGAACAAACTTTCCTGCAAAGTGGAAAGTCACCTCTAGAGAAAACGTTAACAGCCCCCAAATGCACGCAACACGGAAAATGATAAGCTAAACCTATGCCAGGAGAAGAGAAATTTGGAATAAGTACAAAAATTTTTTCTTAAAATAAAAACAAGTAGAAACATTGTCCTATATTTGCAGTTTCTGATGTAAAGATATATATATTTACACACAGACCCACACACATATATATAGACACACACATGCATATATATAAAACATATATATGTGTGTATATTATATATGTGTATATATTTAAGTTTACTAGCTTGTTAATTATATATAATTCTTATTATTTTAAATGTGTTTTGTTATTTTCAATTAATCTACCTATGGTTTTACAAGAGCTTAAGCTAGAGAAGCTCCTAGTGACCAGAAAATGATAATCAGCAACCCAATGTCCAGATGGTGCTCAGAGGGACATTAAAGATTGGGGGTGGGATTGGGAAACAAGATCCCACGAAGCTTATCAAAACATGGATGGGAAACACCTGCCATCCAATGACTTTTGCCTATTTATTTTAAGATATCTCATAACAGTCAAGCTTTATCAACAAATACACTCGACTTTCTTCATATGCAGAGTGGGTAGAGTAATAGACATTCCAACATGTGATTGAGGGTCCTATCTTGCTTAGTACTTTTTTCTGAACTAAAGTGTCCTAATTTGGATAATAAATCATATGGCAACTCTGTGATTATGAGGAAAAGCACCTTTCAAGCAGGTTTAGTTTTAAAAAATCACTTTTCATAGAAATTGGATGGATATGCATATTGACACTGCCATGTTCTAAACACAAAGAATACTTCAGTAAGGGTTTACATGTTTAATAGTACCTAACTTGTATAGAACATGAAATATAACATCACCTAGGCACAGGAAGCTCAAAGCCTAATAGATAGCAAGCCACTTGTCATTGTCACTGATCGGGCAAGGCTTCTACACCCACTAAAAGAAACTACACTTCCTGTACGTTTGGTCTGTTCTACTAAAAGTGTACTATAACACTTTTGACTGTACCCACAACAGCAGTAATAGAGTTAAATGACACTTGTCTTGAGGATAAATTTCTTCAATTATTTCATTTTGAGCAACAATAAAATTCACTTTGATGATATCAGGCAGTTAGGAAAAACCAACTTCACTTTCACTCTTGAAACTATTCCACTGATCACGTAGGACTCCTTGTAACCCAGTTTCACTATTATAGTCCTAAAAATTAATGTTTTACTTTCTTTAGACTATCTAGTTCCTTTTGTTTGTACCTTATTCATGAGATATATACCCTATAATGAGATATATGCTATCATATCTCCCAAAAGAAAATTGCATGTGTGTGTACAGAGAAGTGTTTTATAAAAATATTTTGAGCAGGTTAATATTTTCTAAGGGCTTCCCAGGTATCTCAGATGCTAAAGAATCTGCCCACAGTGCAGGAGACCTGGGCTCAATCTCTGAGTCGGGAAGACCCCCTGGATAGAGCAATGGCAACCCACTCTAATATTCTTGCCTGGAGAATTCCATGGGCAGAGGAGCCTGGCAGGCTACAGTCCATGGGTTACAAAGAGTTGGACATGACTGAGGAACTAACACACAATGTTTTCTACCTTAATTTATACACTAAAATCTTTTATAAATATTCTTATTTTAAATATTTCCCACAATAATGCACATTAACATAGGCCACAATAAATGTAGCTTTGTGTCTGTCATCAAAAAACAGAAAGGTAAGTTTTCAGAAGTAGGAGATAAATGGCAAGGGTTTTCTGGTGTAAAAGCTACACTGAATTGAAGCACAATAACATGCCAAAGGTATCTTACGGCCTCTTTACCTCTGTAGTGTGATTTATGCAATATCAGTTCAGTGCAGTTCAGTTGCTCAGTTGTGTTTGAGTCTTTGTGACCCCACGAATGCAGCACGCCAGGCCTCCCTGTCCATCACCAACTCCCAGAGTTTACCCAAACTCATGCCCATTGAGTTGGGGATGCCATCCAACCATCGCATACTCAATGTCAATGACCGTTCATTATGATATGCGTGCCTGGGACAAGCAAGGCTGCCCTTTTCACGTCTCTAAGGCTGGCAGAAGTGAGCAGATACTTGAAAGCAAATCAAAATGACCAAACGTATCATTTGACCACACATTCATTATTTGAAATTATACATGTAACTTGTATTAATCATTTTAATCCAGTTTAGAAAGTCAATTTTTATTTTCTTTCCGCCGACCGAGATAACCTAATATTCCCTTCAGCTTAACCTCTTTGAACAGATTTCTTCTTCACTCTAGATTCCTGATTTCCCTTTTCTTAGATTGCCTACCTTGCTGCTGCTGCTAAGTCGCTTCAGTCGTGTCCGACTCTGTGCGACCCCATAGATGGCAGCCCACCAGGCTCCCCCGTCCCTGGGATTCTCCCGGCAAGAACACTGGAGTGGGTTGCCATTTCCTTCTCCAATGCATGAAAGTGAAAAGTGAAAGTGAAGTCGCTCAGTTGTGTCCGACTGTTAGGGACCTCATGGACGGCAGCCCACCAGGCTCCTCCATCCATGGGATTTCCATGCAAGAGTGCTGGTGTGGGGTGCCATCGCCTTCTCTGTTGCCTACCTTAGAAGCTTCTTAATTGTAGACTCTTTCCCTGCCCCTTTTAGATGCAAATCTTTTTAAAAGTTTCTTGCTTATGTCCTTTGAGTAAGGCCAGTTAGCAAGCCTCAGTGGCCTAACTTTCCATCCTAGTTCTTAAATTTTTTTTAGCATTCCCTACCCCACCAAGTGGAATAGAGCCTGACCAGTTCTAGCCTGTCTCCCCTCTTGCAATATTCTTGAATGAAATCTTCCTTGTCTGATTAATTTAACCCTCCAGGTTTGTGTACTTTGTGTAATGATTCACATAAGTAACTGAAAAAATATATTTTCATTTACCTGTTAGTTTCAGTAGGGTAGCCATCACACTGTGCCTAGTCCAGAGAAGACGAGTATAAATTATTTGCTGGGAAAATGATTAAATACTTCTAAGCATGACCAATATTGCAACATGATAACCAAGGTGAATCATATCAAATAAATTCCTCATGTGTGTTCAGCTAATAGTAATGTTTAGGACTCATTAGGCTGGACTTAGATTTTTTAAGAGAAGACTGAGATATAATATGTTTGTTTACAATTTAATACAAAATTAAAAGTATTTCACATATTTGATTCCAATACTAAACATCACTGAATTAAAAACAGTGTCTTAATTACTCTCTGTTCATTCTTAAGTTTTCCAGTAACTACAATTCTTGTGTTTATCTGCTCTCATTTATGAACACTTTAGGGACCCTATCCACTTTTCCTCACAAGCACAAAATGTGAAAACAAGTCATTAGACTACTCCACCCTAAGGAGGTTGAACACAAAGTACTTCTGTACATGCATCCAATCATCTTCCAGCTCAGAACAAAAAGGTGGATCTTTGTAAAAGCCTTCTGCTCTTTGTAAAAGCTTTTTGCCTCTGTAGTCTCTTTGTGTTCAACTCTTTACCAAAGAATAAATTCAGTTAGAATAGCTCTCAACAAATGGTATCAGGAGAAGGGTTTTACCCTGAAAAGTTCAAAGCAAGGCATGTGATGCTTTTGTTACTCTGAAGGACCACCTCTATCATTCTCTTGAAAATGATTTTTGTAAATATGCCTTTTTCCTCATAGTAGTACTGTTTTACTTGTATATTTATATGATTGTATTGTAACTAATGGATATGTTAATCACCATTTCTGGTTCTGAACTTTCTCTGATTGGACTGAAACACAGTTTTACCTCATGTTGAGAAATAATTGGCAACAGAAATGAATTTGAAACAAAATTTTTTAAAATATATTTTAGTTCCATATAAAATCTTGGTAAATATCTTCTCACAAGAGATGAGAAGTCACTGAAATACTTTTAGTTATTTTCCTTTAGAGTATTTTAGTGACAATTGTCATTTTAAATTTTTTAATTGCATAGGAATTTTGACCTTTATGTTTTTCAAATTTGAATGGATCTTCATTTACACTGACAGATACTAGTATAGTGTGGACAAAACCTTTCAGCCAAGGCAGTATTCTTTGAAAACTCTGTTGTTTAGGAAACATGCTTGACTAGACTGTTTATTCAAGGTACAGTTTTAGGTTCCTTCTGAAAAGCAGAGTTTGAGTAAGCTTGGATGAATGGGTATGCATAGTATAGAAATTGATTTCAACTCTCTAAGAAATAATTATTACAACTGATTTTGCCTCTTCTAAATGGGTTTCTACAGGTGGGAAAGTTGTCTGTGTGTAAGAAACTAGCTAAAAAGGAAAGTGGCTAATAAGGAACAGTTGTGGAAATCCTGGGCCACTGATCCTAAAGCAATGGTATACTGTTATTTTTACTTTTCCTTCATCCCACCTCTTCAGGTAAAATTTTCTCCAACACTACATGCTGGTATTTAGAAAAATAAACAGGGAGTTTTGTTTATAATTGGGTTGAGTTGTTTAGAGAGAGTGGCAATGTTATTTGAGGCTTGCCTAGCTCAGAATTAAAGGTGCTAAGCTGGACCAGGATGGATTTTGAACCGAAGAAAACTCCCTAGGGATTTGCAGAATACATGGGGGAAGGAATGAGCATGCACTCTTCCTGCAGCGAGGGATGTTGGACACTAGCAAGTGGCTATGAAATGGAGTGCAGTCCAGACTGAAGCCAGAAAGAAGATGAGAAACTGGATAATTATAACATTTTAAAATAGTGTGCTAGTGTGTAAAATATTAATTGAAAGTGCTTTATTTCGTCCTCACATTACGTAAGACAGGTGTTATCATAATCACCTGTTTATTTACTATAATTTACAAAAATTGAAGTACTAAGAGAGAAAGAAGATAATGGGGAAAAACATCACAAAAAACTATGGCTGGAATAAGTCTATATGAAGGCTAGTAACTCTAGGAGACGAAAAAAGAAAAAATCAAAAGCTAAAAGTTCCGTCCATACCTAAAAGGAAGAAACACTCATTGCCGAGGACCAGCCCCGGCTGATCCAGGGTATTCGAAGGAGAGACGGCGTAGGCAAAGATCAGGAAACAATTGCTTAATTAAATGTTAATTAAGGATATAAAGAGTAATAGAATGAGGATAGCTCAGTAGGAAAATTCAGTGGAGAAAAGAGGCTGAGTAGCTTGGTTTACGCGGGAGACCAATAAAACTTCAAGACAAGAAGTTTGCACCACTTACGTAGGCCGCAGGCGCCCTCTCGAATAGCAGAAGGTGCCTCACCCTAGACACCTTCTCGAGTGGGTCTTAGAAGCCCAGGCATAATTAGTAAGCGTGATGGGTTCCGCGCTCCAGATGGAGACTCAGCTGGAAGTTAAAGGGAAGAATGACATGGGGAGACCAAGCGTTGGTGAACAAGGCCCGTAGCTTTATTTTTAACAGGAGCTTTTATACCCTAAGTTACACATAGAGGATAATAGGGGATGCAAAGTCAGCAGTCTTTGATTCTTATCAAAAACCAGGGTTTCTTTCCTGCAAATTTATCGTATACAAATGGTTTAGGTGATTTGCATCATCTCCTGGCCCGGAGGCCTGTTAACATTTTAAGACCTTTTCTTCAGAAAACTTATTTTTCTCTAAAGGTGATTGGTCAGGAGCCACCCTCCAAAAGCATTAGATAAAGTTGAATTCCTACAGAGCAAAGGTGTGGTGGGCTATAACAAGAAAAAGAATTAACTCAAGGGTCCCAGGTTACAAACATTAAAGCTACTACTTACACCAATTATATTAATCAATACACTGCCAGGGACACAGCAGGTAAGGGATATGGAAACTTAGCAGCAAACATTGGCCCAACAAGTGAAAATCCCTTCACCAATACAATTTCTAATCAATCTTTTAACTACTCAAAAGAATCTGTGTTTAGACAGTTTAGAACATCTCCTGCCTCTCACAGTTGGGAGGCTCTGAACAATCACATGTGGCCGGAAAAACCTATTCAGGCAGGCTAGAGGATTTCCAAAGGAGTTTGTAGGTTAAACACTGTCACAACCAGGAATTATTAACTGGAGCTGTAAGCTAACTCTTTTTTCAGAGAGGTAGTGGGGGACAGCCCCCCCGTAAAGTCAGAGGTGTAGGTGAAAGCACAAAGCAGAAAGTAGGCAGACTCTGGTTTTGGGGGTATATGCTCGAGAATTTCCAGGGGGACTCCTGAAGCTCGATCCCGCCTTTGCGTATGCCGAGCCTCCTTCCTCATGACCTTTGTCATGGGCGGAGTTCCTCACGCTGGCTACCGGCAGTGATAGAATTCCAGTTGAGCTATTCCAGATCCTGAAAAGTGCTGCACTCAATATGCAATATGCACTCAATATGCAATATGCCGGCTCCCGGCAACTCATCACATCTAGACACTGCTACTCACTTGTCCTAATCCCATGGCTATTCATTACAATTGACTTTAATTATTGTTCCTCCTGCAAATTTAGAAAACTTTGCAGATCAGACTGGTATGTTGATTTTCAGCCACAAGATTTTGACTAATCTTCTTGTTTAGGTTCTTTTTTGTTGGAAAGTCAACCACAATAGTGGTGGCAGAGGCCCCAGAGAATACTGATCTGCATGCACCGTCTCAGAGGTTGCCAGTTTGGCATCAAGACCTGGCACTACCCAACAGCCAGAGTTGGGATGTCTCAGGCCAAACAACCAGCAGGATAGGAACCCAGACCGAACCAACAGAAGACAGAGTACCTAAAGCCATACTGACCTCACAGCCACCTATAAATGCACCCTGTGACACCACCCTGCCTACATGTGGGATGAGACCTAGCTTCACCCATGGGTGGGCAGGTGCCAGTCCCTCCTACCAGGAAATCTCCACAAGCCCCACAACCAGCATCACTTACTGGAATGCAGACACCAGAAGAAAGAGGAGCTATGATCCTCTAGCCAGCAGAAAAGAGTCCACAAATCCAGAAAATTAGACAAAACGACATGGTAGTGAAATATGTTTCAGAGGAAGGAATAAGATAAAAACCCACGAGAACAAATAAATAAAGAGGAAATAAGAATTTAAAGCAATGATAGTAAAGATGATTGTAGCTCTTGGAAAAAGAATGGAGCAAGAAGATACAAGAAATGTTTCACAAATAACTTGAAGATTTAAAGAACAAACAGAGAATAATAATACAGTAACTGGAATTAAAAATACACCAGAAGGAATCAAAAGCAAAATAACTCAGGCAGAAGAATGGATAAGTGACAAGGAAGACAGAATTACAGAGACTACCACCACAGAAAAGAACAAAGAGAAACGAATGAAAAGAAATGAGGACAGTTGCAGAGATCTCTGGAACAACAACAAACACAAAACACTCATATTATAGGGCCCCAGAAGGAGAAGAGAGAGAGAAGGGGCCTGAGAAAACGTCTGAGGAGGTTAGAGCTGAAAACTCCCCTAGTGCGAGAAGGAAAACATTCAAGCCCAGGAAGCGCAGAGTCCCACACAACATCAACACAAGGAGGGATGTGCCGAGACAGATATTAAACAAAGTGACACAAATTAAAGGCAAAGGAAAATATTAAAAAGAAGGCAACAAACATACATGGGCACCTCCCATGAGTTTCTTAGCTGATTTTTTCAATAGAAACACTGCAGGCGACAAGAGATCTGCAGGCATTTAACATATTACCCACACTAACAAACTGAAGAATAAAAAACATATATGATCATCTCAATAAATACAGAAAAAATACAAAAAATACAGTGAAAAAAAGAACACTGATTTATGATAAAAAGCCCTCCAGAAAGTGGAAACAGAGGGAACTTACCTCAAAGTAATAAAGGCCATAGATGACAAACCCAGAGCTAACATCATTTCAGTGGTGAAAAGCTAAAATTTTCCTTCTAAAATCAGGAACAAGGTAAGGATGTTCATTGTTACCACTGTTATTCAACATAGTTTAGGAAGTGCAAGCCATGCAACCAGAGAAGAAAGAAAAATAAAAGAAACCCAAATTGGGAAAGAAAAATTAAAACTACCACTGTTTGTAGATTGCATGATACTACACATAGAAAATCTTAAATGGTACCAGAAAACGGCTAGAGTACATCAATGAATGTGATAACGTTGCAGGATACAAAATTAATGCAGAGAAATCTCTTGCCTTCCTATACACTTACCATGAAAAGTCAGAATGAGAAATTAAGGAAATAATTTCATTTACCATCACACCAAAGGGAATAAAATACCTAGGAATAAACGTAACTAAGAGGCACAAGACATCTGACCTGAACACTCTAAGAAGCTGATGAAAGAAATTGTAGATGACACAAACAGAAGGAACAAAATACCATGTTATTGGATTGGAAGAATGAATGTTGTCAAAATGGCTGTACTACCCAAGGCAACCTACAGATTCAATGCACTCCCTATCAAATTATCAGTGACATTTTTCACAGAAATAGAAAAAAAAATTCTAAAATTTATATGGAAACATAAAAGACCCAAATAGCCAAAGCAATCCTGAAAAAGAAAAATGAAGCTGGAGGAATTAGGCTCCCTGAGTTCAGTCTATAGTACAAAGCTACAATGATCATAACAGTATGGTACTGGCACAAAAGCAGACATATAAATCAAGGGAACAAGATGGAAAGCTCAGAGATAAACTCACACAACTATGATCAGTTAATCTACTACAAAGAAGGCAAGAATGGATAATGGAGAAAAGACAGTCTCTTCAATAAGCAGTGCTGGAAAAGTTAGACAGCTGCATGTAAATAATGAAATTAGAACATTCTGTATCACCGTGCACAAAAATAAATGAAGTCAATTAAAGACTTAAATGTAAGACTGGATACTATAAAACTCTGAGAGGAAAACACAGGTAGGACACTCTTTGACATAAATAACAGCAATATCTTTTTTAGCTCTCTCTACTAGAGTAACAAAAATAAAAACAAAAACAAACAAATGAAATCTAATTAAATTTAAAAGACTGAGGCAAACGAGGCTACTTCGGGTTTGTGTGTGTCGAGAGATCATCGCCTTGTTACAAGTGCATTATTGCAATGGGCCTTGACAAAAAAACAACTTCTCCAAAACCCAGGAAAGAAAAGAACTCTGAGAAAAAAGAGGGACAGAAGAAGGGTGAGGGGAAACTGAGAAAGGATAGAGAGTACCTGATACCAAGAAGGAGAGAGATGGAGGGGAGCAAAGCCTCAGCTTCAGCCATTGTTTCAGCTCAAGAACTACACGCAGGGCTCAGTGAAGTGAGAACCGCTGTGGAAGAAATGGAATGTAAAGAAAAACCAGGGCAAGATGTCTGGGAAGATGACCAAGAAAACGTATTTAAATACGAATATGAAGAAGATTTTGAAGCAGACGAAGAGAAACAAGATGGGAAAGCTAATGAAGGACAGGCTGATGATCAAATGAATGAAATGTCAAAGTCACCCTCAGAGGATGAAAAAGATCATTTAGACCCTGAAAGGGAAAGTGAAACCTCTTTGTGGAAGGCACCAGATGCTGATGACAATGTGAAAGATGAGGGTGATGGATGCTCGGAGAGTGAATTGGAAGATGATAAACAAGGCAAGTTGTTTAGCTTATCATGCGGCATAGGCTGTTTAGCAAGTGTCGCTACTTTCCCTTATATTTAATGAGATAAGCCTCCTTTAAGACTGTTTAGAACGTGGTACCCTTACCAGAAGGTGCTGGTCACCCCATCTTCCATAGATACCCATTATGGAATCCTTTCTCTTTAATTTGCTGGGATTTTCCAGCAAGGCGTCAGGTAAAACTTGTAGTGACACATCTCCTGTTTACTTAGAAAGTTACCTCATTAAAAAATTTTTTTTTTCAGTGTTCTCTTATGTGCACACACATATAGACCATTTCTTTTGGCTTTGGAAAATGAAAAGTGGTTCCTATTCAATTAAAGGAAAGTTGAAATTTCTCCCTTATTTATGCTCATTTTTTTTTTTAAATTTACTTTGAACACAAGATGCTGGTATATCAGTTTATGGAAAGATTGATAAAATTTCCCCTGTACAATATTCAAGCCTAAAATGATTCTGAATTTCATAGGGAAAATACATAATATTTCAGGTAGATAAAAAAAACCCTCATTATATGTGGCATATCTTGAATTTTTAAGATTTTTAAAAACATGTCAAGTTACTAAGATAATATCCAAAGAAGGAATCCATTTCTGGCTTTGTCCCTTGAAAATGTTTGGCCAAGGCTATGTAGGTCTTAGTAAATAAATGATATATCTTCCCTGGTACATTCTGGGCATTTTATCAGTGATAATAATAGCCTCTTATATTTAAGTGTGTGTATGTCTATGCAGTTTGCTTTAAACTAGAGAAATGAGGTCACATTATGATGAGTTTTTGAATTGCTGTCCATTTTCTCCATTTTTCACCTCTCAAATTTTTTCCTGTATAAAAATATCAAAAGTTTGAATTCAAGGGATATATTTGAATTATACAAAATAAGAGTAAATTAAGTAATGAAGTAATCACAAGAACAAATAGTTTGTCACTTTGTCCTCTTCAAGAAAGAATTTAAGAAAACCTATCCTAAAATTTCATGCAGACATACACAGGGCAATAAAATAAAGAACAGAAATTATTTAGAGTAAGAGAGAAGATAATTTTGCTAGGAGCTGCATAGGGGATCATGACTACCCTTGAGTTAAAATAATCCTGAACTTCCTGATAGTCAAAGCAAAGAGTGAAGCGATGTGAAAAGCACAATGTGACAACACAGTGTAAAAAACACAATGTGAAAAACTAGAATGACTTTAACTCTCAATACATTTGAAAAGATTTGCTGCCATTTCAATTACAGTTGAAAGAGCTACTGTATATTAATAGTCAGGCACTGAAAATTTTTAGTGAAGTCTTAAATTAGGCCTTTTAAATTTCTCAATACTTAACATTTTATATTTCTAGGCATGCCTAATATATGTTTCTTTTCTCATCTTGAATGTAAATGTTGAATTTAATTCATATTCCTATATGATATAGAAAAAGTTAAAAGAATTGTATGGAAAAGTGGTGTCACCTGAATCCTATTTTAAAGAAACTATACTTGAACCGGGAAAACAGTTTGAAAATGTGTTTGTGTATAAATATAATCTAGTCAAAACAAAGAGGAACTCAATTTTTTATCTCTTCAATGATGGTAGGGAATTGTCATCTATTGATTTTATAAAGAGTCAGTACATTATTTCAATATATGGTCATCTGAGGATTATTGTTGTGCTGTGTTATCAACTTCCTTCCTGGGATCAAATGAATTTCTTCCAAGATCGAATAATTTTTTAATGTTCAAGCAGACAAAGATATATGCAGTACTTGAATTTTACTTGGAGGGAAAGCTTTAATCATTTAGACCTGTGATTACTGAATAGCTGACAATGATGGGTAAGCTTTAACACTGAATACTGCTTGCAGCTAAATAACTGGAATCCCATGTTTAGGAAAGAATCCTATAGGTATTGTTTATAAGACTCGATTTTGTGCCGAGCTCATATTAACTATTTCACATGAATTATCTGATTTACCTCAAACAACTTTTAAAAAAGCAGGTACTTTTTGCCTCCATTTTACAAGAAAAGAAACTTGGAAATAATGAGATTAAGTAACTCACACAGCTGGAAAGTGGTGGAGCCAAGATGCAAAATTCAGAGCCTGGATTTTGGAGAAAAACAATGTAACGTTTCTCCAAATTAGTCAACATCTACTTGTCTAAAATTAATGCAAATGCCTCTAATAAAAGGATTTTGTTTCCTTAAGAATGTATATTTTAAAGAGGCATTTATCTTGAGCTCTTCATCTTATTCTATTTTTTAGCTTGTTTTGTGATTTTGTTTTGCTTTTAAACAGAAGAAAATAAAATGGAAAAATTTTAATTTTACCTAAAAAAAATAAAATAAAATAAAAGAGAATTGATCTCCAAAACACATAAATAACTCATGCAACTCTATACCAAAAAACCAAAAAACCCTATCAAAAAATGGCAGGAGATCTAAATAGGTATTTCTCCAAAGAAGACATAAAGATGACCAAAAAGCACATGAAATACATCATTAAATATCAGAGGACTGCAAATCAAAATTATAATGAAGTATCATCTTACAACAGTCCTAGAATGGCCATCATCAAAAGTCTACACACAATAAATATTTGAGTAGGTGTGGAGAAAAAGAACACTCTCCTACATTGAATACAACTACCATTGAACACAATCTTACTACTCTAAGATCCGGCAATCCCATTCCTGGTATATATCCAGAGAAGACCATAATCCAAATGTATACATGCACCCCAATGTTCATTGCTGCCCTACTTACAATAGTCAAGACATAGAAGCAACCTAAATGTCCATCAACAGAGGAATAGATAATGAAGATGTGGTACATATATAAAATGGAGTATTACTCAGCCAAAAAAATTAAAATAATGTCATTTACAGCAACAAGAATGGACCTAGAAATTATACTAAATGAAGTCAGACAGAGAAAGACAAATATCATATGATATCCCTCATATGGGGGAATTTTTTATAAAAGAAAACAAATAAATGAACTTATTTCCAAACAGAAACAGACTTACAGATATCAAAAACAAGCTTATGTTTAGAAAAGGGGAAATGTTCGGTGGAGAGGAATAAATCAGAAGCTTGGGATGAATATACACATTCTACAGTAGACAAGGCTGGAGAAAAAAAATGGCAACCCACTCCAGCATTCTTGCTTGGAGAATCCCATGGACAGAGGAGCCTGGTGGGCTACAGTTCATGGGGTCACAAAGAGTCGGACACGACTAAGTGACTAACACACACGCACACATGCGCACATACACACACACACACACACACACACAGTAGACAAGGTAGATAATCAACAAGGATCTACGATACAGCACAGGAACTCTACTCAATATTTTGTGATAACTTATATAAGGACTGAACTGAATATAAAAAATAATCTAAAAAACAATGAATATGTGTATAAGTATAACTTAATCACTTTGCATGTACACTAAAACTAACACAATATTGTAAACTAGCTACACTCCAATAAAATAGAGTGTATCTACAAAAAAAAATCTACCACAGATATGGAAATGTGAGCTAATGAGCACAGCTCAGCTATTGTTGCTGTACACTCCCTAAGTTGTGCCTGAACCTGGAGTGGGTTCGCATGCCTTTCTCCAGGGAATCTTTCCAGACTCAAGTCTCCTGTGTTTCCTGCATTGCAGGTGGATTCTTTACTGCTGAGCCATCAAGGAAACCCCATATTTTTTTTCAGGGAAACTCTTTGGATGATTATAAAGAAAATATAAGAAATTTGGTTTCAAATATTTAAGAACATTGGATTGTGTAAGTGATATATTAAAATAAGATCCCATACAAAGACTTTAAGATTAAAATTCTGTTTTAAGTAATTAAAAATGTCAGGCCATGTAAAGGACCAGAATAGACTGACTATATTAGCATGTTAACACTTTCTGGAGTATGAAAAGAGTGTCTGAAATTTACTGATTGATGGCACATATCTGAAAACACTGGAAAGACACATAAGCTAAGAATGTTGACTATATACTTTAGTATAATTTGCATCTCTTAAGATAGCTTGGGAGTACATGGAAAGCAAAGAATGTCATAACTGAGATCAAAGTGAATTACACTTACTGTAATTTAATTTTTGACAGAGTGATTAAATAGCAGACTGAGAGCAAAAATAGGTACAGTATTTTAATGGACAGTTGAATTAAAAGAAGTCATTATTGGCATGGAAGTCTTGGTTGAAGTTCTTAAAAAATTAGAAAATGTAAATTGTCTTAAAAGAACCTAGATTACTTTTTTTGTTTTAGACAAAATTGGGCACTTGTCCAGAAGAATAGTCATTAATAGATACACAAATGTGAGCTTCACACATTTTATTCCTTAGCAACTAATGTTGTAAAATAATTTAGGCTAGCTTAGCAGGGTTTATAACAGGATATTAGCTATGAGAGTTGGTATCATCTTTCAAACAACCTAAAATTGGGTTGATATGGGTAGATCCATTAAGATCAAGGAAAAGAGCTCTGGGTATATATTGTTATCTGTGGGAAGATTTGGAAAATCCCAAATGAGCCAGAAATAGAAGTAGGAATAAAGGAAGTAGAGAATCCCTGGCTGCATACTAAATTTGATAAAAACTCATGGGACGGGCAATGAAAAAACTTTCTTTTTAAGACAAGAAACAAGGATTGATTACCAAGACCCAGTTTCTCCCACAAGTCAGTCTCTACCACCAGGAAGTTTCCATAAGCTCTTACCCTTATCCCTCAGAGAGCAGACAGAATGAAAACCACAAGCACAGAAAACAAGTCAAATTGATCACATGGAACACAGCCTTGTCTAAATCAATGAAACTATGAGCCATGCCATGTAGGGCCACCTGAGACAGATATGTCATGGTGGAGAGTTCTGACAAAATGTGGTCTGCTGGAAAGGGAATGGCAAACCACTTCAGTATCCTTGCCTTGAGAACCCCACGGACAGTATGAAAAGGCAAAAAGATGTGACACTGAAAGATGAACTACCCAGGTGTGTAGGTGCCCAATATGCTACTGGAGAAGAGTGGAAAAATAACTCCAGAAAGAATGAAGAGACAAAGCCAAAGTGAAAGCAACACCCAGTTATGGACGTGACTGGTGATGGAAGCAAGGTCCTACACTGTAAAGAACAGTATTGCATAAGAACCTGGAATGCTGAGGTCCCTGAATCAAGATAAATTGGAAGTGGTCAAATGGGAGATGGCAAGAGTGAACATTGACATATTAGGAATCAGTGAACTAAAATGGGTTGGAATGGGAGAATTTAATTCATATGGCAATTATATCTACTACTGTAGGCAAGAATTCCTTAGAAGAAATGGAGTAGTCATCAGAGTCAACAAAAGAGTCCAAAATGCAGTTCTCAGGTGCAATCTAAAAAATGACAGAATGATCTCTGTTAGTTTCTAAGGTAAGCCATTCAATATCAGAGTAATCCAAGTCTATGCCCTGACCAGTAATGCTGAAGAAGCTGTAGTTGAAGAGTTCTATGAAGACTTAAAAGACCTTCTAGAACTAACACCAAAAACATATGTCCTTTTCATCATAGGGGACTGGAATGCAAAAGGAGGAAATCAAGAGATACTTGGAGTAACAGGCAAATTTGGCCTCAGAGTTCAAAATGAAGCAGGGAACAACAGACTGGTTCTCAGTAGGGAAAAGAGTACCTCAAGGCTGTATATTGTCACCCTGCTTATTTAACTTTTATGCAGTGTACATCATGAGAAATGCCAGGCTTGATGAAGCACAGGTTGGAATCAAGATTGCCAGGAGAAATATCAATAACTTCAGATATGCAGAGGACACCACCCTTATGGCAGAAAGTGAAGAAGAACTAAAGAGCCTCTTGATGAAAGTGAAAGAGGAGAGTGGAAAAGTTGGCTTAAAACTCAACATTCAAAAAACTAAAATCGTAGCATCTGGTCCCATGACTTCATTGCAAATAGATGGGGAGACAATGGAAACAGTGACAGACTTTATTTTTTTTTGGGGGGGGGGTGCTCCAAAATCATTGCAGATGGTTATTGCAGCCATGAAATTAAAAGATGCTTGCTTCTTGGAAGAAAAGCTGTGACCAACCTAGATAGCATATTATAAAGCAGAGACATTATTTTGCCAAAACAAAATTCTGTCTAGTCAAAGCTATGGTTTTTCCAGTAGTCATGTGTGGATGTGAGAGTTGGATTATGAAGAAAGCTGAGTGCCAAAGAATTGATGTCTTTGAACTGTGGTATTGGAGAAGACTCTTGAGAGTCCCTTGGACTGCAAGGAGATCCAACCAGACCATCCTAAAGGAGATTAGTCCTGAATATTTATTGGAAAGACTGCTGAAGCTGGAACTCTAATACTCTGGCCATCTGATGCGAAGAACTGACTCATTGGCAAAGACCCTGATGCTGGGAAAGATGGAATGCAGGAGGAGAAGGGGATGACAGAGGATGACATGTTTGGATTGCATCACCTACTCAATGGACATGAGTTTGGATAAACTCCAGGAGTTGGTGATGGAAAGGGAAGCCCCGTGTGCTGCAGTCCATGTGTCACAAAGAGTCAGATACAACTGAGTGCTGAACTGAACTGATTGAACATTATATACGTTAATAAACAGAAACCCCAATAAAGTCAGAGCCCAGGAGGAGGAACTTTCATGTCTTACAGTTTAGCACAGACAAACAAGAAGTAAAACTTCTTCTTGGCTGGCAAGAGTTCAACCAATGAGAGACTGTCACACTTCAGTCAGAAAAGTCACTATGCACTCCCAAGTCCTCCAATGACCTCTGTGTCTACTACAACCCTCCCAACTTCCCTTTTGCTCTATAGAAGTATTCTCTATTTGTGCTCCTGCCTTGCCAAGAATGTAGACTCCAAATTGCCATTCTATATCGATATCAATAGACCCACTCTTTCTGGGGAAATAATCAGTAGTTGTATCCATCTTAGGTCAACAGCATGCACTTGTGCCGGCATCTCCACTTTACATGAAGTGACCTGATCTCCTCAGTCACTACTGATTGGATCAGGAACTTACAACTGACACAAAGTCCACCATTTACTAGTTGACGCTGGATTCAGCTCCCATGAAACATTTGAAGATTTACTAACTACTAAGAGTTCATCAAAAAAGTGAGGGGGGGCATGTGCTTGAATAAAAATGGTACGAAATTTGGCTTGGGAGCCTGGTGGTCTCTCTCAATGATATCATGATCTTGACCTCCACTGATGACATAAAAGTAGCAAAGATAAACAATATTATCAAGTAATAAATGCTCAACCACCTAAGACTGATGAAACTGTATGAGTCCCATTATAAACAATGACAACAAAAGTCATTTAACCAAAATAAGTTTAACTTTTAACATTAAAGCTTTGTGTAATGTTCCACACTGTCTCCTTTAATATGATAATATCCCACATCATTACAGATTCAAATAGAAAATGAGAAGGTTTATAAAAAGAAAAAAGAATAACAATTTAAGTATAATCGTTTCCTATTTAAAAGAGGTTCAAGAAAATCATCTTTAAATAAACATTTGACTATTTAACTGTGCATTTCTCTAATCCTTGTTTTGTTTGGAATAAAGCTTACACACAATAAATCTCTAATTGTTAAATATATTGAGCAAAAATGGTTGGGAAAGTGTTTGGATAATTTGGATTCATTGTTCATTATAATTTTGTTCTTTGAAATAAAAGAATCTAAAATTGTTACCTTGTTTTGCTAACTATACTAGCGGATTTATACATCATTTCTAAATAAGAGTTTTTTAAAAATCATTATTTAAAAAGAAAGACTGCTTCATTGAACCTTAGAATTTGTCAATACACAGTCTCTGATATCTTGTAGACAAAAATGCACATGGATCACATCTTGCTTTCTGGTTTCCAAAGGACCCCAGCAAATACCATGTTTTGATTCTCCTAGTTGTTAACATTTTCAGTCTTTAGAAGTATGTCTTTATAAATATACTTTGCTTTGAAATTACTGTCTGGAATATCCATCACACCCAGTGTCAGACTTTGTCCAAAATTTCCCATTTACCTTTTGGAAATTTTAATTTTAAATGCAAGATATGTATATGTAAATGTATATGTAAATATATACATATGTATATGTAAATGTGTATATGTATACATATACATATAATATACATATATGTATATCTTACATTTAAAATTAAAATTTCCAAAAGATAAATGGATAAGAAATAACCAAAAGGAACTCTTAAATCTTGTTATAGAATTTCGCATATACAGAAAAGACACAAATTGTAGGTTTATCATGCTTTCCATGGTGAAAATCCCATTTCAGGGGTCATTAGGAATACTGTCACCTGACCGGACTGTTACCAGCAGTAATTGGGAAAAGCCACCTATGTCAGTGCTCATAATTTTTCACTTGGCTATTTATCATTTGAGATTCTGGCAGTCTCTAAGATTAATATAGAATAAGTATAGTTGTCATCAGTTCTTTGATCAGCCTATGCTATAGGTCACCTCGACTTCAGTGTCCCTTCCCCCTAGTAATACTGTTCCTTCCTGTTCATTGCTGATACGTAAACATGCTTCTCAATCCACTTTGCTCTGCACACTCTCCTAGGATCTTCAGCTTACCCACTGTGAGATTTAGCCTTATTTTGGTATCACCTACCAAGTTCCACTTTCTCACCTCTCACTCACGTAGTTCCTCTGTACCTGTACTGTATTTGCTGACCATCTGATACTTGGCCAGTTAATTTTTTAAGATAAAATATCACAATGTGTTTAAGGGCATGAACTTTATAATAATAAAAAAAGTCTGGATTCAGGATGTGACTGTCATTTATTAGCTGTATGCTATGGGAGAAATGTAAGCCTGCTTACCATGTGAGCCTGTTTCTTTTGAAGTAAAAACAAGACTGAAGTATTAAATATTTCTTTAAGTCGTTGTGAGAACTTAATATGATACCTAGTGTGATACCTGGAAAGGACTTAATGTGTAAGTGGGACGAAATGAAATGACCTTTTATTTGAATAAAACTGTCACCCCCTTGTTCCGCTTATGCTAAATTCTGGTTGACTTCCCAGGGCTACTAGTTTAATACTTTAATGATTGCTTCAGTCAGGGTATGCCAAATAATGCTGCAGTCATGATTAACTTCAAAAAGCGCAAAGGATTAGAAACTTTTTTTTTTTTTTTTCAGACATGCTTATGTCTAGTCCAGGTTAGCAGGGTTCCACTCTGGAGCCTAACACACAGAATCTAGAACATGCTGCTCGCCACAGCAGAAGGAAGAATACACGCTGTAAGTGCTCTGGCATTTCCAACTTCCTGCTTCAAAATAGGATGCTTTGCTTCTGGAGTGAAGCTCCAGATCACCGGCCACAGCAAGCCATAGATTCACATGGAAAGGTAGGCAGCACGTTCAAACCTACCCTTTGCTAGGAAGAGAGAGAAAGGGAAATCCTTCATGGATAGACTGATACTGACCACAGTTATTAGGGTTCATTTCTCCCAGTTACAGTAATAAGAGAAAGCTTCAAAACTCCTAATTTAAAGGTATTAGAGGTCACAAGGAGCACTCTTTTCTCAGAAAGGGGAAACTCTTTTACTAGGCTTTACTTTGAAACAATCCTGAAAGGAAAGCCGTCATACTGCACAGTGAGTCCCAGACCTTCCAGAAGACAGTAAGCACTTAAGTTCACAATTTCAGTCAAGGGTCTTCCTGGTTGCAGTTGTGTACCGGAGTCACTGTGGAGTTGTGTTGTGTCTCATTTGTCTTTAAGGTACACATATCTAGGTTTCGCAGGATAATCAATGAAAAAATAGTATCACAAAGGGTTCACATGCAACAAGGTCCTACTACATTGCACAGGGAAGTCTGCTTAATGCTATGTGGTAGTTTGGATGGGACAGGAATTCAGGGGAGGATGAATACATGTATATGTGTGGCAGAGTCCCTTTGCTGTCCACCTGAAACTATCACAACATTGTTAAATGGCTATACCCCAATGCAAAATAAAAAGTTCAAAAAAAAAAGGAATTAAAAAAGGATTTATCTGTGTTGTCAAGGAGTAAAAGTATTGCTTTATTCTAGGGTAGGAATCAATTTTATGTATTAATCTTTAGAAGATAATTGGACATAGGCAAATGAAATGGGAGATGGAATGCTCCTAAAATTGCAAATGCATCTCACGCATATGCACATTGACACATACACATATGAATATGTGTACTCTTCACAGGCATATAAAACATATATAAAATTAAAATCTAATATAAACATGCCTATACTCCTTTAGCCATTCATAACACAGTTTATGTACACTAACTGCAAAATTTGGAGAAGACGGTATAGAAGTAGGACTAAAATGTTATGTATTTCTCATCTTGTTCAAAACAGATACATATTTTTCCACATCAGCATTTTGGAAGAATTTGGCACATACCCATTAAACATTTTTCATTATAAGTTTTTCATTGATTTATCTATTTACATGTTTTAGGATTTTTTTTTTTTTCATAATCTAGGATGGTCATCCCAGCGCTTATAATCATATTGTGTGATAATATAACTATAATTATATATATATATATATTTTTTTTAATTTGTCCTTTCAAGCATTGTAAGTTTCTTATAAGATTTGGGGTGCAAGATTATCAGAATTAGAAATGATGAAAAATCAACTTTGTTGGATTTTGCAAATACATATTCAGGTAGAAAAAGATCAAATGAGCAATAGGAGAAAGAAAGTCTACATATTGGTAGCTGTCAAAACAAGTAGTAGCCAAGGATGGGTCTTCCAAAACAAAATACTAGATAGGATTTATTGATTATATTGATAAAGTCAGAGACTGCTATAAGAACCTATAAGACTGCTATAAGAACAGCCAAGAGAAACAGTAAATTCCTAAAACTATCTGTGAAGACCTAAAAAGCACACCTAATCAACAAAGGCCAGACCTAGTTATTATAAATAGTACTAATGTGGGCTTCCTTGGTGGCTTAGTGGTAAAGAATCTGCCTACCAATGCAGGAGATGTGGGTTCCATTCCTGAGATGGAAAGATCCCCTGGAGAACAAGTGGCAACCTACTCCAGTATTTTTATCTGCAAAATCCCATGGACAGAGGAGCCTCGTGGTCTATAGTCAGTCCATGGGACTGCAAAAGAGATGAGCACGACTGAGCAACTAAACAACAACAACAACAAATTTACTAATATATGATCTGTATCAGGAGATTTTGACTTAAGTGCTGAACTATAAGGGTAGCAGGACCATTCATGATAAACACACAATTAAAATTAAGACCATCTCAAAATTTAGATGTATCATGCTGCTACTGCTGCTAAGTCGCTTCAGTCGTGTCCAACTCTGTGCGACCCCATAGACGGCAGCCCACCAGGCTCCCCCGTCCCTGGGATTCTCCAGGCAAGAACACTGGAGTGGGTTGCCATTTCCTTCTCCAATGCATGAAAGTGAAAAGTGAAAGTGAAGTTGCTCAGTCATGTCCGACCCTTAGCGACCCCATGGACTGCAGCCTCCCAGGCTCCTCCATCCATGGGATTTTCCAGGCAAGAGTTCTGGAGTGGGGTGCCATTGCCTTCTCCAAGATGTATCATAATTCGATGTAATTCAAAATAATCTTTCAAGATACAATATTTTATAAAGTCAACAAACAAACAGACTCATTCTCAGAGAAATTACCTAACTTTTATACAGTTCTCAGCTGGCAAGAGGCAAGGCCAGGATCTGACCCTAGGTTTGTCTGTCAAAGTTTCTTCTGAGGCTAACACTACACATACACAGAGACACTCGCCCCATGCTACCTGTGCCCAGTAAATTATCACTCGAGTGCCCAAAACACGGCACAATGACTGGCTTATGGTAACGTGCATGTATATTGTGGTGATTTATAAAAGAGATAATGTCATTGCTTCCCACACCTTTACCCCCTCATCGTAAAACTGCCATCTTCTATTTCAGTTCAGTTCAGTTGCTCAGTCGTGTCTGACTCTTCTTGACCCCATGGACCGCAGCACACCAGGCCTCCCTGTCCATCACCAACTCCCAGAGCTTGCTCAAACTCAGGTCTATTGAGTCAGTGATGCCATCCAGCCATCTCATCCTCTGTTACCCCTTCTCTTCCTGCCCTCAATCTTTCCCAGCATCAGGGTCTATTCAAATGAGTCAGCTCTTCGTGTCAGGTGGTCACAGTATTGGAGTTTCAGCTTCAGCATCAGTCCTTCTAATGAATATTCAGAACTGATTTCCTTTAGGATGGATTGATTAGATCTCCTTGCAGTCCAAGCGACTCTCTACTTAGTGAAGAATTAACATTTCAGCCCAATGATTCTTTTCTGATAAAATTACTACAAAGGTCTTAAAAAAAAAAAAAAAAATCTGTTCCATGAACATTTACATTTCTAAAGAGGTAATTCTTGGGCTACTTTGTTTATAGTGGAGCACAAACCTCAGGCAAAGGAATATAAATCAGTGATTCCCCAATGTCATTTTAAGAAGAAGAGTTCTAATTTTGTGTCTCACATATTAGAGTTCTCCATTAACTCTTTTTTTTTTTTTTTAAGAGTATGGTAGGATAAAGATGGAAAACCAGTGAAATGATGCATCTTATCTTCATATAGTCCAATGGGATATATCTTTTTGCTACTAGAATTTTATAGATTATGCAAGTCAGGCTCACAGAGATTAAATATTTTACTCCAGATCACAAAAATGGGCAGTGACACAGCCAAGATTAAAAATCTGGCAAAATGAGACTACAGAGTCTGGGATCTTAAACACAGAACACTTAGACATGGCATGATGTGTACTCCATAAGCATTTTATTGCTTTCTTGCTATTCCTCAGCTACGCCACACAGAGGGGTTCTACTTCACTGAAGAGATGAAAGTTAAAAATGATTTCAATTAAAAATTTGTGGGGTGGATAACAACCTAAGATAGGTCTACTGCCCTTACAATTGCAAAATGGGGATGAAGAGAATGAAACAGATTCCTATCATAACTTATGGTCAACTAAATGTATTTATTTAATAAAATGAAGATGTTCACTATGGAAAACTGGGAATCAAAATTTGAGTAGACTATATTAATATTAGGGTTTGATAAGTTAGCTAAAAACTATAATGATCTCATATGTATGTATAGCCAAATCTTACCTTGGCAAAATTCCCTTACAAAATGTTAAGGAACAACTAATTTATGTCTTACAAAGTTCTTTGAGAAAATAAAACAGGATCACGAGTTACTCAGCTCATCTTATGGCATTTCTGTACCTTAATCTCAAGTTTGAATGAGTTTGTCTGTATAGGTTACAGTATACTTTGGTTAAAATATTAAAATATTTAATGTGCTACAGTCCATGGGGTTGCAAAGACTGAGCGACTGAACTGAACTGAACTGAAATGTTAAAAAGTCACTGTTTTATACAACAAAGGTTTATGTCTTGATCATGCTTCATGTCCATTGAGGGTTACCTGGGAATTCACTCAGAACAACTCTGTAAGACAAATGTGTTAAATGAAATATCTCACCAGTACTTAGGAAAAAGTGAAAATATATTTATGTATGGAAACAGGTTCATCTTAAAAAGAATATACATGCAAAAAGTAGGGTGAATAGCACAATAAAGATTATATAAACTGACAACACAGGCACAACACGAATGATATCCATTAAATAAGGGAACAATAAAATAAAAAGATACATTAAAAGCTTCAGATTACCGGTGGTGGAAAGGGAAGCCAGAATAGGCAGACAGTAATGAAAATATTATACTTTTATGCACGTATTTATTTTGCAACTAGCTTTAGCCACATGCTAGCAAAGTAATGCTCAAAATCCTTCAAGCTAGACTTCAGCAGTACATGAACTGAGAACTTCCAGATGTACAAGCTGGATTTAGGAAAGGCAGAGGAACCAAAGATCAAATTGCCAACATCTGTTGGGCCAGAGAAAAAGCTATAGAATTCCAGAAAAATATCTACTTCTCCTACATTGACTATGCTAAAGCCTTTGACTGAGTAGATCACAACAAACTGTGGAAAATTCTTAAATGTGGGAATACTAGACCACCTCACCTGCCTTCTGAGAAACCTGTGTGCAGGTCAAGAAACAACAATTAGAACCAGACTTGAAACAGACTGGTTCCAAGTCAAGAAAAGAGTACGTCAAAGCTGTGTATTGCTACCCTACTTATTTAACTTTTATGTAGAGTACATCATGCAAAATGCTGGGCTAGATGAAGCACAAGCTGGAATCAAGATTCCCAGGAGAAATATCAATAACCTCAGATATGCAGATGACACCGCCTTTATGGCAGAAAATGAAGAGGATAAAGAGCCTCTTGATGAAAGAGAAAGAGGAAAGTGAAAAAGTTGGCTTAAAACTCAGCATTCAAAAAAGAAAGATCATGACATCAAGTCCCATCACTTCATGGCAAATAGATGGGGAGACAATGGAAAAAGTAGGTTCCAAAATCACTTAGGATGGTGACTGCAGCCCTGAAACTAAGACACTTCCTCCTTGGAAGAAAAGCAATGACAAACCTAGGCAGCATATTAAAAAGCAGAGACATTACTTTGCCGACAAAGGTCTGTATAGTCAAAGCTGTGCTTTTTTCCAATAGTCATGTATGAATGTGAGAGACAGACCAAAAAAAAAAAAGTTGATGCCTTTGAACTGTGGTGCTGGAGGAGACTCTGAGAGTCCCGTGGACAGCAAGGAGATCAAACCAGTCAATCCTAAAGGAAATCAACCCTGAATATTCACTGAAAGGATTGATGCTGAAGGCTAAAGCTCCAACAATTTGGCCACCTTCTGTGAAGAAGTGACTCACTGGAAAAGATCCTGATGCTGGGAGAGATTGAAGGCAGGAGGAGAAGGGGACACCAGGGGATGAGATGGTTGGATGGCATCACTGACTCAACGCATATGAGTTTGAGCAAACTCCAGGAAGTGGTGATGGACAGGGAAGCCTGGCGTGCTGCAGCCCATGCAGTCAAACATGACTGAGCAAGTAAACAGCAACAAGCTTTAGCCAAAAATAAATGAAAAAAAAAAAAAAAAAAGAATAAACTTGAATATGTTCGTAGTTTTACTTTGGAGAATATAGCAAATCAAACAGAGAATCATGGCGAAACCATTCATTTTTAAAGATGTAACCTGCAAATGTGCTCATCTTCTCCTGCGAGAATTCCAAAATTACAACTCACTGCTGGACAACCATCAACAAGACAATGCCGGATCCCAACAAAAAAAGTTACCCTATGTTCAACGGCAAAGGAGAAGCCCCAACAAGATGGTGAAAGTGAAGTGAAGTTGCTCAGTCGTGTCTGACTCTTTGCAACCCCATGGACTGTAGCCTACCAGGCTCCATGGTCCATGGGATTTTCCAGGCAAGAATACTGGAGTGGGCTGCCATTTCCTTCTCCAGGGGATCTTCCCAACCCAGGGATCAAACCTGGGTCTCCTGCATTGCAGACAGATGCTTTACCATCTGAGCCACTAGGGAAGCCCTGCAAGATGGTAGGAGGGGCAAAATAGTGTTTAGAATCAAACACCATACCCACCAGAGATGCTCTCAAGGCTCAAACAAAAACTTGTGTCCACCAGGAGATCCCACAGAGACTGAGCCAGACCTGTCTTTGAGTGTTTGAGTGTCTCCTGTGGAGGTATGGGTCAGCTGTGGCCTGCCATAGAGGCAGGGGCTCTGGGTGCAGCAGACCTGGGTATGGCATAAGCCTTCTTGGAGGAGGTCACCATTAACCCCACCATAGAACCACCAAAACTTACATAGGACTGGGGAAACAGACCCTTGGAGGGCACAAACAAAACCTTATGTGCACCAGGACCCAGGAGAAAGGAGCAGTGACCCCACAAGAGACTGACCCAGACTTGCCCATGAGTGTCCATGAGTCTCCAGTGGGGGCGTGGATCAGCAGTGGCCTGCTGCAGGGCTGGGGGCACTGATCATAGCAGAGTATGCATGAAACCTTTTGAACGAGGTTGCCATTCTCTTCATTACCTCCACCATAGTTTGACCTCAGATCAAACAACAGGGAGAGAACAGAGCCCGGCCCATCAGCCGAAAACTGGATTAAATATTGACTGAACATGGCCCCGCCCATCAGAACAAGACCCAGTTTCCCCCTCAGTCAGTCTCTCCCATCAGGAAGCTTCCATAAGCCTCTTATACTTCTCCATCAGGGGGCAGACAGACTGAAAACCACAATCACAGAAAACTAAATAAAACTGATCACATGGACCAAAGCCTTGTCTAACCCAATGAAACTATGAGCCATGCCCTGTAGGGCCACCCAAGATGGACGGGTCATGTTGCAGATTTCTGACAAAACGTGGTCCACTGGAAAAGGAATGGCAAACCACTTCAATATTTTGCCTTGAGAACTCCATGAACGGTATGAAAAGGCAAAAAGATGTGACACTGAAAGATGAACTCCCCAGGTTGGTTGGTGCCCAATATGCTACTGGAGATCAGTGGAGAAATAACTCCAGAAAGAGGGAGAGAAGGAGCCAAAGTGAAAACAATACTCAGTTATGGATGTGACTGCTGATGGAAGTAAAGGTCAGTGCTGTAAAGAACAATATTTCATAGGAACCTAGGTCCATGAATCAAGATAAATTGGAAGTGATCAAACAGAAGATGGTAAGAGTGAATGCTGGCATACTAGGATTCAGTGAACTATAATGGACTGGAATGTGAAAATTTACTTCAGACGACAATTATATCTACTACTGTGGGAAAGAATACCTTAGAAGAAATGGAGTAGCCATCATGGTCAGCAAGAGTCCAAAATGCAGTTCTTGGGTGCAATCTCAAAAACAACAGAATGATCTCTCTTAGTTTCCAAGGCAAACCATTCAATATCACAGTAATCCAAGCCTATGCCCTGACCAGTAATGTTGAAGAAGTTGAAGTTGAATGGTGCTATGAAGACTTGCAAGTCCTTCTAGAACTACCACCAAAAAAAAAAAAAAAAAGTTGTCCTTTTCATCATAGGGGGCTGGAGGGAAAATGTAGGAAGTCAAGAGACAGCTGGAGTAACAGCAAACTTGGCCTTGGAGTTCAAAATGAGCAGGGCAAAGAGTTTTGTCAAGAGAACGCACTGTGCACTGGTAATAGCCAACACCCTCTTCCGACAACACAAGACAAGACTACACTTGGACATCAACAGACAGTCAATACCAAAATCAGATTGATTGTATTCTTTGCAGCCAAAGAAGGAGAAGTTCTATACTGTCACAAAAATAAGACTGGGAGCTGACTCTGGCTCAGATCATGAACTCCTTATTGCCAAATTTAGACTTAAATTGAAGAAAGTAGGGAAAACCACTAGACCATTAAGGTATGATCTAAATCAAATTTCTTACAATTATACAGTGGAACCTACAAACAGATTTCAGGGATTAGATCTGAGAGACACAGTGCCTGAAGAACTATGGACAGGGGTTCATGACATAGTACAGGACGCAGTGACCAAGACCATCCCCAAGAAAAAGAAATGCAGAAAGGCAAAATGTTTGACTGAGGAGCTTAAAAATAGCTGAGAAAAGAAGAGAAGATAAAGGCGAAAGAGAAAAGGAAAGACATATCGATTTGAAAGCAGAATTCCAAAGAATAGCATGGAAAGATAAGAAAGCCTTCCTCAGTGATTAATGCAAATAAATTGAATAAAACAATAGAATGGGAAAGTCTAGAGATCTCTTCAAGGAAATTAGAGTTACCAAGGGAACATTTCATGCAAATATGGCCCAATAAAGAACGGAAATGGTATGGACCAAATAGGAGCAGAAGATATTAAGAAAAGGTGGCAAGATTACACAGTAGGACTATTCAAAACAGATCTTCATGATGCAAATAACCTTGATGGTGTGATCACTCATCTAGAGTCAGACATCGTGGAATGTGAAAACAAGTGGGCTTTAAGAAGCATTCAGTTCAGTTCAGTTCAGTCACTCAGTCGTGTTCGACTCTTAGCAACCCCATGAATCGCAGCACGCCAGGTCTCCCTGTCCATCACCAACTCCCGGAATTCATTCAAACTCACGTCTATCGAGTCGGTGATGCCATCCAGCCATCTCATCCTCTGTTGTCCCCTTCTCCTCCTGCCCCCAATCCCTCCCAGCATCAAAGTCTTTTCCAATGAGTCAACTCTTGGCATGAGGTGGCCAAAGTACTGGAGTTTCAGCTTTAGCATCATTCCTTCCAAAGAACACCCAGGGCTGATCTCCTTCAGAATGGACTGGTTGGATCTCCTTGCAGTCCAAGGGACTCTCAAGAGTCTTCTCCAACACCACAGTTCAAAAGCATCAATCCTTCAGTGCTCAGCTTTCTTCACAGTCCAACTCTCACATCCATACTTGACCACTGGAAAAATCATAGCCTTAACTAGACAGACATTTGTTGGCAAAGTAATGTCTCTGCTTTTGAATATGCTGTCTAGGTTGGTCATAACTTTCCTTCCAAGGAGTAAGCGTCTTTTAATTTCATGGCTGCAGTCACCATCTGTAGTGATTTTGGAGCCCGGAAAAATAAAGTCTGACACTGCTTCCACTGTTTCCCCATCTATTTCCCATGAAGTCATGGGACCAGATGCCATGATCTTCGTTTTCTGAATGCTGACTTTTTCACTCTCCTCTTTCACTTTCATCAGGAGGCTTTTGAGTTCCTCTTCACTTTCTGCCATGAGAGTGGTGTCATCTGCATATCTGAGGTTTTTGATATTTCTCCCGGCAATCTTGATTCCAGCTTGTGCTTCTTCCAGCCCAGCGTTTCTCATGATGTACTCTGCATATAAGTTAAATAAGCAGGGTGACAATATACAGCCTTGATGTACTCCTTTTCCTATTTGGAACCAGTCTGTTGTTCCATGTCTAGTTCTAACTGTTGCTTCCTGTCCTGCATATAGGTTTCTCAAGAGGCAGATCAGGTGGGCTGGTATTCCCATCTTTTTCAGAATTTTCCACAGTTTATTGTGATCCACACAGTCAAAGGCTTTGGGATAGTCAATAAAGCAGAAATAGATGTTTTTCTGGAACTCTCTTGCTTTTTCCAAACTAGTGAAAGTGATGAATTCCAGTTGAGCTATTTCAAATCCTAAAAGATGAGGCTCTTAAAGTGCTGTATTTAATATGCCAGTGAATTTGGAAAACTCAGCAGCGGCCACAGGACTGGAAAAGGTCAGTTTTCATTCCAAACCCAAAGAAAGATAATACCAAAGAATGTTCAAATTACCACACAATTGCACTCATCTTCAGTTCAGTTTAGTCGCTCAGTCATGTCCGACTCTTTGCGACCCCATGAATCGCAGCACACCAGGCCTCCCTGTCCATAACCAACTCCTGAAGTCCAACCAAACTCATGTGCATCGAGTTGCTGATGCCATCCAGCCATCTCATCCTCTGTTTTCCCCTTCTTCTCCTGCCCTCAATCCCTCCCAGCATCACGGTCTTTTCCAATGAGTCAACTCTTCGCATGAGGAAGCCAAAGTATTGGAGTTTCTGCATCAGCATCAGTCTTTCCAATGAACACTCAGGACTGGTCTCCTTTAGGATGGACGTGTTGGATCTCCTTGCAGTCCAAGGGACTTTCAAGAGTCTTCTCTAACACCACAGTTCAAAAGCATCAATTATTCAGCGCTCAGCTTTCTTCACAGTCCAACTCTCACATCCATACATGACCACAGGAAAAACCATAGTCTTGACTAGACGGCCCTTTGTTGACAAAGTAATATCTTTGGTTTTTTAATATGCTATCTAAGTTGGTCATAACTTCCAAAATGTAAGCGTCTTTTAATTTCATGGCTGCAATCACCATCTGCAGAGCCCAGAAAAATAAAGTCTGACACTGTTTCCACTGTTTCCCCACCTATTTTGCATGAAGTGATGGGACCAGATCCCATGATCTTTGTTTTCTGAATGTTGAGCTTTCAGCCAACTTTTTTACTCTCCTCTTTCACTTTCATCAGGAGGCTTTTTAGTTCCTCTTCACTTTCTGCCATAAAGGTGGTGTCATCTGCATATCTGAGGTTATGGATATTTCTCCCGGCAATCTTGATTCCACCTTGTGTTTCTTACAGCCCAGCGTTTCTCATGATGTACTCTGCATATAAGTTAAATAAGCAGGGTGACAATATACAGCCTTGTCGTACTTCTTTTCCTATTTGGAACCAGTCTTACATGCTAGTAAGGTAATGCTCAAAATTCTCCAAACCAGGCTTCAACAGTATGTGAAATGTGAACTTCCAGATGAGCAAGCTGGATTTAGAAAAAGCAGAGGAACCAGAGATGAAGTTGCCAACATCCCACTGGAACATCAAAAAAGCAAGAGAGTTCCAGGAAAAAAACATCTATTTCAGCTTTACTGACTAGGTCAAAGCCTTTGACTTTGTGGATCACAGCAAACTGTGAAAAATTCTTCATGAGATGGGAATACCAAAGCATCTTATCTGCCTCCTCAAAAATCTGTATTCATGTCAAGAAGCAAGCATTAGACCTGGACATGGAACAACAGACTGCTTCCAAATCAGGAAAGGTGTACATTAAGGCTATATATTGTCACCCTGCTTATCTAACTTATATGCCTAGCACATCATGTGAAATGCCAGGCTGGATGAAGCACAAGCTGGAATTAAGATTGCCAGGAGAAATATCAATAACTTCAGATACTCAGATGACATCACCCTTATGGCAGAAAGTGAAGAATAACTAGAGAGCTTCTTGATGAATGTGAAAGAGGAGAGTAAAATGTTGGCTTAAAACTCAACATTCAGAAAACTAAGATCATGGCATCTGGTCTGATCATTTCTTAGCAAATAGACAGGGAAACAATGGAAACAGTGACAGACTTTATTTTTTTTGGACTCCAAAATCACTGCAGATGTTGACTTCAGACATGAAATTAAAAGATGCTTGCTCCTTGGAAGAAAAGTTATGACCAACCTAGACAACATATTAAAAAGCAGGAACATTACTTTGCCAACAACTGTCCATCTAGTCAAAGCTATAGTTTTTCCAGTAATCATGTACGGATGTGAGAGTTGGACTATAAAAGTTAAGCGTTGAAGAATTGATTCTTTTGAACTGTGCTGTTGGAGAAGAGTCTTGAGAGTCTCTTGGACTACAAGGAGATCCAACCAGAGCATCCTAAATGTAATCAGTCCTGAATATTCATTGGACGGACTGATGTTGAAACAGAAACTCCAGTACTTGGCTAGTTGATGTGAATAATGGACTCATTTGTAAAGACCCTGATGCTGGGCGAGATTGCAGGCAGGAGGAGAAGGGGACCACAGAGGATGAGATGGTTGGATGGTATCACTGACTCAATGGACATGAGTTTGAGTAAGCTTTGGCAGTTGATGATGGACAGGGAATCCTGGCATGCTGTAGTCCATGGGGTCCCAAGGAGTCGGATACGAATGAGCGACTAAACTGAACTGAACCTGCAAATTACACCATATAACCAAGGACTTTACCTTTCAGTTCAATTTCACATCAGTGTAGAAAATCAAATCACAAGGATAAAAGAAACAGTAAAGGTGATAATGAGAGTCCTTAGTACTTTTTTGTCCAATGTTTTAAAATGTCACATCAATTTTTTATTTAACCTCATAATTAAGTACATATTGTAACATATATTTAGATATTGAATGGATACAACTTCTTTGTTACTATTAACTGTCATGTTCCTCTAAGGTGATGAAAGACATTTTACAGACTTTTTGAAGGACATGTAAGGCAATGTATTTTCCTTAGTTTTACAAGAGCTCTTTACATTATCACAAATGCTTCATGTCAGTTATTGAATTTTATCTTAATGTTTGAAAATTTCATTTTATTCTCCCTTTTAAAAGAAGAAATTGGTTTAATAATTCCACTTACTTCATGATGCAAATATGAGATTGTCTTATTTTGAGATACATCTGGTCAATTAACTGCTATACGGATAACTAAACCAACTGTATTTGATTTTGGATTTCTATGTATATATATAATTGCTTGTCAGTGTCTTCAACTGACTCTCAGAAACTATTTTTGAACTTGATATATTTGTTTTCAAGCCTCTAACTGGTTCTTCATAAGATCTGCTGTAATTGGCTATTATTGAATCTCATTATAGCATATATTATTCCCTTCAGGTAGTACATAAACCAATCCAAATGTGGCTATGACTTGCTTGATTTTTTTATTACTTACTCCTGTACATCTGCCTTATCTCTAAGGTTTCTTTCATGTCCTCTATTAACCTAATAATAAAATGACTCTTTGTTTCAGAAACAGACATATAATGTATTGATCAGATAAACAAAACTTTCAAACAGCTTCTAAAAACATGGTTATTTTAAACCACGTGAAAATGTTTATTTTTACTGTACTTGAAAAAAAATTTAATAATATATTTGTCAAATCTGTAGAATCCATTGTAATCTGGCAACATTATTTGATTAAAAATAAATATTCATCTTTCTTTTTATGTACTCATCTGATTTCAAGTTCTTTCTTAGTGTTAAATTTCATTATCATTATCTTCCTAGTTTAAGAAATCCCTCAACCTCTAAGCTATGCAAAGAGTATCACTTTTCACACCCCAAAAAATATATTCCCAAAGCCCAACTTCTCTATGTATTTCTTTGTTTTGGATCCCAATTCCTCCTCCCACTGGGACCTTATTCAATTATTTACACTAGCTCCTGCATATTTAATTTCTCCTGTATAGGAGCTCTTTGCTTGGATCACCATTAACTTTTAGAGAACAACAAAAGCAAAACAAAGTGGGACTTTCCCTTGGCCTTTAGCCACCGGGATTAGTAGTCTTTTTAGCTTTTCACCCCAAAACTGAAAATAATAGCTGAAGCTCAAAATCTTGTTTCCATTGAACTTTATTTCACTACAAAAAACTTTAATAAGATTCTTCTTTCCAAGACTGCCAATTAGGTGTTAAACGGCATTTTGTCATTTCTGGACTTCAGGAAAGACAGTGTTGTATGAGCTTCAAAGCATAGTTTATGGAGCCAGAATTCCTGTATTGAAATCTCAGCTATGCCATTTACTTGCCTCAGTGTCATTATTTGTAAAATAAACATAATACTTATTTCATAAGATTCTCGTGATTGTTAAAGTGGGTTAATATGTAAATAAAGCAGTATAAATAGGGGCTATAATAATTTTGAAAATGTCAAAAACAAAAGGACTACCATTAAACATGTCTGGAAGTTACCCCAATAGCACACAGAAAATGTTCTCAGGATAAAAAATGCTAAAAGAAATATGCTCAACCTCTGTAAAACAGTGGAGGTCTATGACACCTGATCCTTGATCATCTCCCTTCTTTGTCCCATCCCCCAGCTCATCGTGTTAGAAGCTATACTCCGGGTAGATGTGACAAAAACTTGGGGTTTCTTTTCTCTTAGGTGCCTGTCGAGGAACATCATTATCTCATCAGGAAGCATAAGAGCCTATCATTGTTACATCACCTCCCCTTCCAAGTTTTAAGTTGCAAGGGTTACATTTTACTGGGCAGTGATATCTGTTCATTTCCAAGGCAAACCGTTCAATATCCCAGCAATCCAAGTCTATGCCCCAACCAGTAATGCTGAAGAAGCTGAAGTTAAATGGTTCTATGAACACCTACAAGATCTTTTAGAACTAACACCCAAAAAAGATGACCATTTCATTATAGGGGACTGGAATGCAAAAGTAGGAAGTCAAGAAACACCTGGGGCAACAGGCAAATTTGGCCTTGGAATATGGAATGAAGCAGGGCAAAGGCTAATAGAGTTTTGCCAAGATTATGCACTGGTCATAGCAAACACCTTCTTCCAACAACACAAGAGAAGACTCTACACATGGACATCACCAGATGGTCAACACCGAAATCAGACTGATTATATTATTTTCAGCCAAAGACAGAGAAGATCTATAAAATCAGCAAAAACAAGACAAGGAGCTGACTGTGGCTCAAATATGAACTCCTTATTGCCAAATTCAGACTTAAATTGAAGAAAGTAGGGACAACCACTAGACCATTCAGGTATGACCTAAATCAAATCCCTTATGATTATACAGTGGAAGTGAGAAATAGATTTAAGGGCCTAGATCTTAAAGGTCAGTTTTCATTCCAATCCCAAAGAAAGACAATGCCAAAGAATGCTCAAACTACCGCACAATTGCACTCATCTCACACGCTAGTAAAGTAATGATCAAAATTCTCCATGCCAGGTTTCAGCAATATGTGAACCGTGAACTTCCTGATGTTCAAGCCGGTTTTAGAAAAGGCAGAGGAACCAGAGATCAAATTGCCAACATCCACTGGATCATGGAAAAAGCAAGAGAGTTCTAGAAAAACATCTATTTCTGCTTTATTGACTATGCCAAAGCCTTTGACTGTGTAGATCATAAGAAACTGTGGAAAATTCTGAAAAGGGATGGGAATACCAGACCACCTGACCTGCCTCTTGAGAAACCTATATGCAGGTCAGGAAGCAACAGTTAGAACTAGACATGGAACAACAGACTGGTTCCAAATAGGAAAAGGAGTACATCAAGGCTGTATATTGTCACCTTGCTTATTTAACTTATATGCAGAGTACATTACGAGAAACGCTGGGCTGGAAGAAGCACAAGCTGGAATCAAGATTGCTGGGAGAAATATCAATAACCTCAGATATGCAGATGACACCACCCTTATGGCAGAAAGTGAAGAGGAACTCAAAAGCCTCCTGATGAAAGTGAAAGTGGAGAGTGAAAAAGTTGGCTTACAGCTCAACATTCAGAAAACAAAGATCATGGCGTCTGGTCCCATCACTTCATGTCAAATAGATGGGGAAACAGTAGAAACAGTGTCAGACTTTATTTTGGGGGGCTCCAAAATCACTGCAGATGGTGATTGCAGCCATGAAATTAAAAGACGCTTATGCTTTGGAAGGAAAGTTATGAACAACCTAGATAGCATATTCAAAAGCAGAGACATTACTTTGCCAACAAAGGTCCATCTAGTCAAGGCTATAGTTTTTCCAGTAGTCAAGTATGGATGTGAAAGTTGGACTGTGAAGAAAGCTGAGCACTGAAGAATTGATGCTTTTTAACTGTGGTGTTGGAGAAGACTCTTGAGAGTCCCTTGGATTGCAAGGAGATCCAACCAGTCCATTCTAAAGGAGATCAGCCCTGGGTGTTCTTTGGAAGGAATGATGCTGAAGCTGAAACTCCAGTACTTTGGCCACCTCATGCGAAGAGTTGACTCATTGGAAAAGACTCTGATGCTGGGAGGGATTGAGGACAGGAGGAGGAGGGGACGACAGATGATGAGATGGCTGGATGGCATCACTGACTCAATGAACAAGAGTTTGGGTGAACTCTGGGAGTTGGTGATGGACAGGGAGGCCTGGCGTGCTGCAGTTCATGGGGTCACCAAGAGTCGGACAAGACTCAGTGACTGAACTGAACTGAACTGATAACTAAGAGGTCAAAGGCCTACTTCCTCTACCCAGGCCTCCACTCATAGGACAAAGAACTAACCCCAGAAGCCACAGGCCAAAAATAGGGGGCACCTGATCTCCCTTTTCCCAGCTTGCTTAGGGCAGGGGTTCCACATCCGTAGCAGCAAGCTGACACCTGCAGGCTATAATTCCTGCCCAGCACCCTATCTGTAATGAGAATTGATGGCCAGCTTCTTATAGAACTCTGGAGCACTAGCTTTGCATTTGACCAGGATGAGGTAGTCTAAAAGAAGAGAGAGGTTGTGAGCTCACCTGAAGGGAACTACTTTATTTTAAAAAGTGAACCTTCATGCAAGCCTAAGGCTATGATTGAAAAGAGGGGCGATTCTGGTGTTAAGTAGTTAAGAGAGAGTGAGACTGGTAGCTCATTGAGAAGAAGCTAAGTCATTTGCTAGCCAGTCATATGCCAACCAGAGTTCACCAAGCGAAAAGAGTTTTAAAGACCACTCTTGGATTCAGAACAAATCTTAAGGACTGGCCTCATAAACTATTCCTGCAAAATAACCTAAATTTAATTAGATTACATTGAGGGGTAATTTACTCACCAGGCTATTTTTGAAAACAACAGTGCAATCAGCCACAAATTAGTAGAGACTGAGCTTGATTCAATAGCAAACAAGGCAGACGGCTTAACAGAGAAATCTACAAAACATAATCAGCAAACGGTGCTAAGACAGTGGATATTCATATACAGAACTGTGTTCAAAAGGACTCAAAGAACTAAATATGAGGCCTAACGCTAAGAAACTCCCATAAGAGTAAACTACTCTCTCTGTGTAGATCTTCCTGACTTTGGATTTGGCCAATGGTTCTTGGATGTGACCAGGATAAGGTAGTCCAAAAGTAGAGACAGCTTTTGAACTCTCTTGAAAAACCACAAGCAAAAACAGAAAAAAAATAAAAAAAAATATATATAATTATACTTCATCAAAATTCAAAACTATTGTGCTCCAAAGGACCCTAATAAGAAAAAGATTATCCATGGAATGGGAGAAAATATTCATAAGCCATATGTTTGATAATGTATTTATATCTAGAATATATAAAGAATAGTTATAAATCAATTATAAAACAAACCCAACTTAAAATGGGCAAAGAATATCAGCAGACATGTCTTCAAAATAGGTATAAAAATGTCAATAAAGATATTAAAAATATGTAACATGGTTAAGTACAAGGGAAACAAAAATTAAAATCACCGTGAGATAGACCTTTGAATCTCCTGCTGCTAGAATGGCTGTAACTTACAGGACAGATAACAGATATTAGCAGTATTGCATAATTTGGAATTCTCATACACCGTGGTAGAAATAAAAAATAATGAAGTCACTTTGAGGGAAAAAGACACTTCTGGAAAAGCCTGAAAGTTCCTCCAAATGTTATACATAAAGCTATCCTATGACCTAGGAATTCTACCGATTGTGAAATGAAAAGACACCCACCTGAAACTTTTAAACAAATGTTCATAGCAAATTATTCATGTTATCCAAAAAAGCAGAAACAACTCAAGTGTACATTGACGGACGAATGAATAACGTGTGGTCTATTCATGCAATGGTATATATTATTTAGGAATAAAAATTAATGAAGTACTGATACATGCTAAAACATGGATAAACTTTGAAAATTTCCCATTATATGAAATTGTCACTGGCAACTTTCACGAATAATTTCTGGGAAACAAAGATAGAATCTAGGTAATAAGGTCTAACTTTTTTTTTTTTCCCTTCGTGGCTCATCCAGTTTCATTTGCTCACAGCGCGCCAATGTGGGAGTCTTGCACTCCAGGCTTCAGATCGGAGCTCCTAGTGCAAGATGGCTTCAGCTCTGAGGGCTGTGGGCGTGCGCCCGAGCACTGCGCAAGCGCTGTGCAAGACGCTGCGATTTAGCCGGAGGTGCTGGGCAGGGTGCAGACATGCTACACCTGGCACTGAGATCAGGTGTGCGGAGCAGCCCAGCTGCACCAGACCCATGGGAAGTCAGCCCCTTCCCCACCGACAGGAAGCCTATAAAGCAACCCCACCTCACCCCATCCATGCAAACTTGCCTTTCAGAGAGCCTGCATTCTTGAGCACAAGCTCTCACCTCTCCATTCTTTGATCAAAAACAAAGCTTTCTTTCTGGCAGTGACGACCTCCCCCAGAGAACACACTTCCTGGCAAAGGATCTCCGTCATCCCTCCGTGGAGGAGAAGAGGAAACACAAGAAGTGCCTCGTACTCAACCCTAATTCCCATACTGTGGATGTGAAAAGCCCAGAATGCTGTAAAACCACCATCCTCTTTCAGTTCAGTTGCTCAGTCGTGTCTGACTCTTTGTGACCCCATGGACTGCAGTAGGCCAGGCCTCCCTGTCCATCACCAACTCCGGGAGTTTACTCAAACTCATGTCCATTGAGTCGGTGATGCCATCCAGCCATCTCACCCTCTGTCGTCCCCTTCTTCTCCCTCCCTCAATCTTTCCCAGCATCAGGGTCTTTTCCAATGAGTCAGTTCTTTACATCAGGTGGCCAAAGGATTGGAGTTTCAGCTTCAGCATCAGTCCTTCCCATGAATATTCAGGACTGATTTCCTTTAGGATGGACTGGTTGAATCTCCTTGCAGCCCAAGGGACTCTCAAGAGTCTTCTCCAACACCACAGTTCAAAAGCATCAATTCTTCAGCACTCACCTTTCTTTATAGTTCAACTCTCACATCCATACATGACCGCTGGAAAACCCATAGCTTTGACCAGACGGACCTTTGTTGGCAAGAATACACAGAACTATATAAAGAGGATCTTCACAACCCAAATAGTCACAATGGTGTGATCGCTAACCTAGAGCCAGACATCCTAAAAGATGGTGCTGTGAAAGTGCTACACCACCATCTTTAGCCATGCACCAACAGTAGGCTTGTGTGTTGGGCTCTCTACGGTCCTCTGCCCGCCTACAGGAGGAAAAGCAAGCCTTACAGAAGGATGCTCCTTCAGATGCAAGCAGCACTGAAAGCACCCTGTATCAAGATGAATGGGAGATCACCCCAGTAAACACATTTGGGATAAAAATAAAATAAAGCTTTGCTCGACTTCCTTGGTGGCCAAGTGGATAAGAGTCTGCCTGCCAATGCAGGGACACAGGTTCAATCCCTGGCCCAGGAAGAGTCCACATGCCACAGAGCAACGAAGCCCACACCACAACTACTGAAGCCTGCCTGCTCTAAGGCCTGTGAGCCCCAAGCAATGAGCCCCTGCACCACAGCTACTGAAGCTTGCGTGCCCTAGAGCCAGCAAGTCGCAACTACTGAGCCCGTGCTCTTAGAGCCTGTGCTCTGCACCAGGAGAAGCCCCGGAATGAGAGGCCGGTGTGCCCCAACTAGAGAGAGCCCGCCAGCAGCAGCGAAGACCCAGCACAGCCCAAAGTGAACAAAATAAATTAAAGAATAAATATAGCAGTGTGTACATGTCAAAAAATTTTTAAAAACCTTTCCTTTGCTTCTGAACTGAACTTGGTCCATCATGTTCTATATAGGCCACAGTGACTCCTGGCAGGAGGACCCTTGTTGGGGTCCAACTTGAAAGGGTTGGTAAAAAAGTGTCCAGAATAGGCAAATCAGTGATGGCAGTAAGTCGATGGGTGGTTACCTAGGACTGGGGTGGCGGTAGGAGGGATTAGGGAATTGCTAGTATGTGAGGGGTTTCCTTTGGAGGTGGTAAGAATGCTCCAAAATTGTTTGTATCTGGTTTCCATCTCTGTGAAAACATTACTAAATTGTTGAATTGTACACTTTACATGGGTGAATTGTATGTTCTATGAATTTTATCTCAATATAGTTGTCATTAAAAAAAAAAAAAAAACACGCTGCACCTCTGTTCTTATGAATCAAATAAGGCTGCTGCTGCTGCTAAGTCACTTCAGTCGTGTCCGACTCTTTGCGACCCCATAGACGGCAGCCCACCAGGCTCCACCATCCCTGGGATTCTCCAGACAAGAACACTGGAGTGGGTTGCCATTTCCTTCTGCAATGCATGAAAGGGAAAAGTGAAAGTGAAGTCGCTCAGTCGTGTCCGACTCTTCGAGACCCCATGGACTGCAGCCTACCAGGCTCCTCCGCCCATGGGATTTTCCAGGTAAGAGTACTGGAGTGGGTTGCCATTGCCTTTTCCCAAATAAGGCAGGGATGATTTTAAAACATTGTGAAATAAAGGTAACTTGAGAAGAAAATAAAATTGCTTTAGCACCATGTCTAAAGCCTTTTTTTTTTCTCCTCAGCTAAACTTCTTTTAAAAACATAGCTTTTGCTCCACTATATGTACCTTCCTTTTGATACTCTATCAGCAATCCAGGTTGGGAGTACCCACATCAACCTTGAATTTTCCCTTCCTCTCTGTTCCTTTATTCAGTCACCTTCACAGACCTACTTATCTCATTTACCCCTTTTCTCCTGGACTTGCTGAAAGGACTTTAATGTATTCTCACAACAGAGATAGTGGGAGTATTCATAATATGAATAGTGGAAATTCTGTTAAAAATACAACTGTTGTATAAAATACCCCATATCCTGTTGTGTAAGTTAATTATTTCCCATCTCAGCCATGTTCATTTGCATTTATAATTCATTAATATTCCCCCCAAATTTGAGCAATATAGTTCTCATATAAATAACCATAATGCATTCTTTTCGCATGAATGTGCTTTTCATTATTTGGAATGTAGCTAGCAGAGAGAAAAGAAAATGAATCACAATTAGAATTAAAATCTATCATCATCTATCTAGGCTTCCCAGGTGGCTCAGAGGTAGATAACCCACTTGCCAAGGTAGGAGATGCAGGAGACTTGGGTTCTATCCCTGGGTTGGAAAGATCCTCTTCAGGAGGACATGGCAACCCACTCTAGTGTTCTTTGCTAGAGAATCCCATGGACAGAGGAGTCTGGCCGGCTATAGTCCTTAGGGTCACAAAGAGTTGGACATGACTTAGTAACTGAACACACACACACCCATACACATATATGTATCTACTTATCTATCTATATTTCAAACTGACCCTACATTGAAGTTTATAACATCTGTAGTTAATGATGAAAACACAATTAAAAATTTTTAAACTGCAAAGATGTATTAAGAGATATTTAGTTATTAATCTTCTGTTGCAGTAATCTTTATCTTCTCAAACTATTATCTCTTCCAGAATTGTTTGTTGTTTCAGATATTGAAACATTCTTAAAGGAGAGTCATGTATGTCTTTTTCCTCTTAGAAACAGAATGATACATCTTATAAAAATTAAATTAAATTGAACTATGAAACATTAGTTTGTTTTAGGAACTTAGACCTCCAATATGGATTTGATTTCTCAGCTTCAAAATGATTCCATAAAGGAAGATCTATAATGTCATAAATTGCAATTCACATTTCTAAGGTCTCTTTTTAGGGAATACATTGGACTTGGGTCAATATTTTAGGCAAATGTCTTCAGGTTAGCCTTACCATGAACATTACAGCTCAAGTTCAGTAGAAAACGAATGTTTTGATGGTCAGAAAAGTTGCATGTCTGACCCAAAGATTTGTTTTTCTTAATTAAAGCTTTATGGATATACACATTCAAATAAATTGTTATGATATAAATAAATTTAGGGGAATACTTCTGACATGTGTAAAAATGCAATGAAAAATAATTCAAATTTTCCCTAGTATGGCTAAAACACAGTATAGGAATAAACTGGGATAGTAAAATGAATTTATGACAACTTCCTGCTTACTTTGGTGTAAACAAATCATATACTTTTAAAATTTATTCCTATAAACAATAGGAATTTACAACAATTTATGTAAAATTTCCATAACACGCAATGAATAATGCGAGTCAGCCTTTTAGAACTTTCCCAAGTGAATGTTACCATTTATTCTCTAAACAGTTATGGATGTTTTGTGCTGTTTTTATTTTTTTTTTTACCACCTTCATGTATGTATCTTTCTTTTTGATACCAAATAGCAATAAATATAAAGCAGTGTTTAATTTGCTAAGTAGGTATAAAAATGTCTTCCCCTAGAAAATGTTACTAACAATTACTATTGACAGATGCAAAACAAATTTCATCATTTCAGTCCTATATACTATGGTATCTAATGAAAACACTTTATCAAATAAAAAGGGTCAGGGAGGCCTAGTCCAAGTCCTCCTTCAAACTACCTCTATTACACTGAGCAATTTCCCGTCTCCTGCAATTTCATCCATCTATCAATAAAATAAAGCTGGACAACATCACTTCTAAGGTTCCCTTTCAGCTCTAACATCATGTATGTGTGCTTCCAATTTGTAATTAGTTTATAAATTGAATGCAAAGTATTACAATAAACTAAGAGTAAAATAAATTGTGGCATGTGATGGTGTTTATTTTCAGAATGGTTAAACATTTGAATGTTTGAAATTTACTTTATTGATGTAATACAGCTCTATTTGTTTGCTTCCAAAACAATATAGAAGAATACAAATATACAAGGAGTAGGTTAGCTAATCACCTGGTGAGATATAATGTGTAGACATTTTAAATTCATTATATTTTCAAAGGTTTCACTTGCCAGCCTGTTAGTAAATATATGAACTATGATAAATCAGCCTAAGGGTAGGCCTTGATCTTGTCTACTGCTGTAAATTGCTTATCAACAACTCACCCTAATAGTGTAATGTTGGTAGAAAATAAATCAGTCTATGCATTAAATTTTGTTAAGAAACCAAATGAGATGCTTTCTCATGCTGACCTCATACTCTTTAATGACAGATAAAATAAACCGAAGGCATATGTAATAAATAAGTAAAAATATAATGATTTATGTGCTCATATTTTAGGTCTCAATTAAGCTTATCACTGGACATAAATCTACTTTAATCTCACAATTTCAGATCTCAAAACTCACATTTCATGAAACGAGAGTCAAATAAAAGTAAGTGAAAGGTAAAGAAACACACAAGGAATGGTAAGAGAGCATTTGAAAAAAAAATCGTGTAAGATCAAAAGTGAGTAGTATGATAAAAAAAAAAGTGCCGGAATGCTTGTAGAAATGAAGTGTACATGTGTCTATGCACATGTGTGTGTACCCATATACATACAAGCATATATTTAATGTACACACTTATGTTAAATTAGAATATGGTGGCATTATTAAGTGACGGAAGCGGTCTCTGGTAGGTTGTGCAAAAGAGACTCCCAGAACTAAAGTTTCCAGAGGAAGTTTATTGTAAGAGTCACATCCAGAGACAGGAAAGCAAGGGGCACTCTCTGATCACGTGCACAGTCAGTGTGAATCCAGAGGTTCATGGAGTGGGTACAATCACAAGCCCATGTATAACGAAAGAATAGCTGAGCATTGTTTAGAATAAAACCTGAATTTCAGTGATCCACCATCACTGTGGGCACCTGCTATTCACATTTCTCAAAGGGATGATACGACTTCATCTACTTCCAAAAGGAACAGTGACTATGACAACCATACCTTTCATAATGCTTACTGTAGTTTACTACATAACATGCATAGTCCTAAGAACTTCACATTAACCTGTTCAATTGATCATTATCACCAGTTGTGTGAGGGTAGGTACTGCTGTTATTCTATCATACTGATGAAGAAACTGAGGCATGGACTGATTAAATAGCTTGCCCAGGGTCATCTAGAGGGAGGCAGAATGTAAATTCAGACATATGGCTCCAGAGTCTATGCCATCAACGTCTCGCCTCTGTATGCCTAGTCTATATATGCGGTATCTTTATAACTTAATAAAGGCTGGCTATTACCATTTTCAATTTTGAAAAAGAGAAAACATAAAATAGCATCTGCAGACCTCATCAAGTATGGCCAAAAAGCTGGAAGGAGAACAGTCCCTCACCTCCAGGATTGGAAGGATCAATACTGGAGTGAGAGAGAACGAGACTCAGGACTTCTTGTCAGCATCTCATGATGGCTGTGAGACTCCAGAGACTAGTCAATGCCCTGGGGAATGAAGAATGGCTGAGAGGTACACTGGAACAGACCTTCCTGCAAGAGTCCAAGAAAGTCTCCACGTCCCAAGCTTTCTACCAAGTAAAATCAAGCTCCCAGAACCGAGGAACCTACTTAGACAAGGCTCTGGGGGGCGCGGGGTGGAGTTGAATTCCTAGTGCGCTCAGACTCTCAAGCCACATAAACCAAATCCAGTGCCGCTGCAAGGACTAGTCCAGTAGCCTGTGCCCTGGAACCTGTGCTCAGGCTCTCAGTCTACTGGAGCCTTGGGAATACATGGAGATCCTTAGTAGATTACACCCCAACCAGAATGTGACTATTATTTATTTGTTTACTATTTGTATGATGGGTGCTATCTCTCCAACTATAGTATTTCTTCATTGCAGGAATTTCCCTCTTTCAAAATGGCTTTAGGAGGTATGTGAGAGACTGTTTTCCAAGATGGCCACAGTTACATATACCTCATGTCTTCTGCCACATGACCCTGTCACCTTCTTTCCGCCTCATAGAGAACTAGACACTCTTTCCCCTACCCTCTGGATCTTGGGAGGCCCTACAACTGCTTTGATCAATAGGACAAGCAGAAGTGATGCTGGGCAAGTTTCTGCTTCCTGCCTCTTGGAAGCCAGTGACCCTGTGAAAATTAGGGCTTTCCTGAGAACCCGGTGTTGTGAGCAGATCATGGAACCACGGAGAGAGAAAAAGGGAGAGAGAATGAAAGAGAATAGGCCAAGAGCAAGGGAGCCAGACATATGTGTTGGAAATGGTATTTTCACAGTTCTGCTCAGTGAGGGTCTTACGAATAAAGTTTGCTGGGGGTGAGTGTGGAGACGATAGCAACCCTAAAAAAGTGACCTTCAGAAAGATCTGAAGATTTATCCCCCCAAGGTCATTTATTTATGTGGCAAATGGTAATGAACCTAGAGACCTTCTCCTCTCTTCAGAGGGAGTTTTGTTTCTCTCTCCATTTCTATCTCTGACTCTGCAGAGGGGAGAAGGGGTAGCTTCTGTTTATATATGTGTTTATAGTCTGTTTAGATATGTACCAGCCGTTTACATAAGTTCCAATAATTCATATTCTCAAGGTTCCTCTTCCTTGGTGCAATTCTTCTGTATACACAGATTCCATGTCGCCCTCACAGCATCACCTGAGGTTAGGGGGGGATATAGTGAACTAGTGCTACGGTCAATGTGTGAGTAAATAATCTGTCTGTTCCCTGATTTGGAAACCTTATAAGTATCAACCAATAAATGGAGATATAAAAAACTCACAATGTAAAGCTATTTTAGAAGTGGATCCTGCAGCCCCAGCTGCCCCAGCCCCATTACCTGGATCAGAGAAAAGCCGCCCAGCTCAGTCCTTCCCCAGTTTTTGACCCACAAAGTCATGTACAAAATAAAAGACTGTTTTAAACCACTAAATCTGGGGGTAGTGTTTGCTTGTGCATGCTTAGTCACTCAGTCGTGACCAACTCTTTGCGACCCCATGGACCAGGGGGCTCCTCTATCCATGGGATTCTCCAGGCAAGAAAACTGAAGTGAGCTGCCATTTGGGAATAAATAATTGAAAAGAGTGGATGGTTTGTCTAAATGTTATCTTTCTTCTATTGTCTTATTTTCAAACATTCCTTTTTACCACTTTTAAAAAATATTCCATATTTTTGCATACTGATGATCAGGTTTACACATAAGAGAAAATTTAGTATTGCAATAAGGCATTCCATTCCCTTCATATATTTTGTTTTCTGATTATATTCTAATTTTTCTTCCAACTGATACTTTTTGATATTTAAGTCGGCCTTCTCCTTCTTTCTCTTTAAATTCCACATCATCTTTTTATGTATGTATGGATGTGTGAATGTGTATGAATACATGAACATATTTATTCATTTATTCACATGTTTATTTATGAGTATATTCGCTTATTTATTAATAGAGTAATACCTATGTTTTGCCATCCCCAAGTGAATATGATACAACTTGTAAAGAGATTACATGCAACATTTTGACATATGTTTATTAGTTCAGGATGGAAACAAGGCCATCTTTGAGTAACAGATCTAGATGCCTATTTACATAAAATATGACTGGGTCTGTGAATCTACTAGTGGAAAGCAGAAAATAATAGAAACAGCATAAATGTCCGTGGCTATCCTTCCATATATGGCACCTATTTTACCCTGATTACCTGACCAATATTCCACCATTACAGTGCTATCGCACTAGAAAAATCGATTGCATGAGTTAAAAATGAAAATGAAATACTGTGAGCCTCAGCAGTTAATTGAGCAATGTTGGATCTCATCTTCACGCTGCTTGTCTGGCCCCAGGAACTTTGAGAAGACCACATGAAAGTCATTTCAAAGTTTCTTCACCTAAAAACTAGGAGGTAGGTTGAGGCAGGAATACATTTCTATCATTCTTGAATTTCTTTCTTGACAGTGGGTTGATAGGAAAATAGGATGAACAAGAGCTGTCAGCAGAAGTGGATTCCTGAGAAAGTGATAGGAAAGAAAGGAGTGGGGAATGGTGAGGAAGATCTGCTATTTCATCCCTTCACATTTTATATTTCAGCTCAGAGCTGACCTTGAAATAGATAGAAATTCCCCCTTGACAGTAATCCAACACTTTGCCTCAATGAGTGAAAATAGTATAAATTGATGATCACCCAGCATTTTGAGGGATGATTTTAAGTAAAGAAATAAATTTTGAATAAGGATGGTAAGAAATTTGAAATGGAAATCATGTTGTAATTTTGGAAGACCTGTTTTCAAATGTCCTTAGCCTGGGATTCATGAACCCATAAGTTTCATGTTGTCCATTAATCTCCTGAAATTGTGTGTGAAATCATCTGATATCTCACTTTTTAATGAGACTCTTTTATCAGATTTTCAAATAGCCTGAGTCAGAAATGAAGACTCTCCCCAGATTTCTTTAAAATAAATCAAAGTCAGTGAGCATTAACATGGTAAGCCTGGGGAAGCTTTATAATGGACCATACTCCTTTAACCTCTATTTCCAGGTGTTGAAGATCAGAAGATGCAATTCTAAAGGATCGACTTAAAGTATTGATCATATACACAGTTTTTGTACTAAAAGGGCCAAGTTAGAGTCATCAACCAACACTAGCAGTATGTCACCTTTGACTCTTGGAAAAGTCAAGGCTTTTGATGCAGTGTACACATTGCTAAACCATTTGAAATGTGTGTGTGTGTGTGTGTGTGTGTGTGTGCGCTCCGTCATGTCTGACTCTTTGCAATCCCACAGACTGTAGCCCACCAGGTTCCTCTGTCCATGGGATTCTCCAGGAAAGAATACTGGAGTGGGTTGCCATTTCCTACTCCAACCATTTGAAATAGCAGTAGAGAAAAGCCCAAATTCAGTGGGAAAGTACCCCTGATTAGTATGTGATCTTTGATACTACTTACCTCAGTTTCTTGAGATAGGGATATGGCTATTGAATTTTGTTGGCAAAATGCTGTGAGAAAAGCAACTGCTAAAATACAAAATGAAAGGGGCTGGTGAAATTTTTTAAAGAAAAAAGTAGCTTAAAAATTATTTCATATAAAGTATGAACATTGAAACCTGATTTCAGTGATTGAATATACAAGTTTAATGTTAGGATGCTTTTTACAAGGGCAAATTTCAATAGCAAAAATTAATGAACTATTTCCAACAAGGGGCTCGCCTGGTGGCTCAGTCAGTAAAGAATCTGCCTGCAATGCAGAAGGCTGCCTGCAACACAGGAGAACCAGATTCGATCTCTGGGTCAGAAGGTCCCCTGGAGAAGAAAATAGCACCCAATTCCAGTATTCTTGCTTGGAAAATCCCATGGACAGTGGAGCCTAGCAGGTTACAGACAACAGTATCACAAAGAGTTGGACATGACTGAGCAACTAAACACCACTACCATTCCCAGCAAATGCTAAATAAGCTCCAATTTGAATTATTGGTCTCACCACCAAAATAAAAAGAAATAGTTTTTAATATACAACTACAAGCATGTTCTTTGCAAGGCATATGAAGGATAACAATATTAAATGTTTGTATTAAATAGATAATACGCTTTCAGTAGATAGTGATCTCAATTACAGCCCAGACAACCAGTATTAAGTATACAGAATTAGTTGCATATTTTAATGAGCCCATGTTGTTAGGTTCAATATTTCTTGTCCAGGCTAAACAGTACAAATGCCACCTGGGCACCGAAGATTTTAGACATTTATTACTTGATTAGAATAAACAGATATTTTGCTTCATCTATTCTTTTCTATTGTAGTCAAAATTTTGCTTGTGGGAACATTTCATTTACCTCATTTTCCTTCATAACTTCAGAACAAAACCAAAGTTGTTTGCATGTAATGTTTTCTTGTAAAGTAATATTATTACTCCATCAGCACTCAGTGGGCAGACATATTTTTCAACATTCCTCTTTTAATTAACTTGTCTTACAAACAAAGGCTACCAGATGAACGCAATTTATCCCCAGCATGCATTTTCAGCTAGGAGGCAGATAATTATTGCTCACTGCAGAAATAATGTTCTCCTACTTGCTCATGTAAAACAAACTTTAAATGTCATTTTAAGTGATAAAGATTACACAGCACAGGGCTATCTTGAGGGAGGGCAATTACCCAGAGGAACTTCTCATTAACCTGAAGGTCAGGGGTGAGAGATGATCACCATCCCTGGCTAACACAAACCTAAATTGCCCTGCTCTAAATATAATGGGCTCATAACCACACAAGTGGCGGCAATAAAGACTAAACAGTTATTGTGATACATTCCTATGTGGAGCTAGACATTGTGCAAAGCGGGTGGGTACCTGCGATCTTGCCCCTTCTGTCTGGGGAGCAGAGCAGAGCAGTGTTGGGTGGAATAAAGAGGGTGTGAAAGCAAATTGCTTCTTTTATAAACTAGAGGCAGCTCTGGCAGCATTCAAATACATTGTTTCAATAGATCACAGCCATGGCAAAGTAGATCCTTAAGCACTGAGACAGAACTGTGCTTGCAAACAAGGGTGCCTCAAGTCTGGCCACTCTGCTCAGCTGGGCTGCGTATGGCATTTCTGGGAGGTCTGTGAAGACAGGGAACCCTAGAAGAAAGCATGAGTGTGTGTGTTCAGTTGCCTCAGTAGCGTTCAACTCCGCCACCCTACAGGCTGTAGCCCACCAGGCTGTTCTGTCCATGGGATTCTCCAGGCAGGAACACTGGAGTGGGTTGTCATGCCCTCCTCCAGAGGATCTTCCCTACTCAGAGACTGAAGTCCCGTGTCTTATATCTCCTGCCTTGGCAGGTGAGTTCTTTAGCACTGAGCCATCCTGGAAGCCCAGAGAAAAGCATGCTTGCTCATTTTTAAGCTGTAAATTCAGTTCAGTTCAGTTCAGTCACTCAGTCATGTCCAACTCTTTGCGACCCCACAAATCGCAGCACACCAGGCCTCCCTGTCCATCACCAACTCTCGGAGTTCACTCAGACTCACATCCATTGAGCCATCCAGCCATCTCATCCTCTGTCGTCCCCTTCTCCTCTTGCCCCCAATCCCTCCCAGCATCAGAGTCTTTTCCAATGAGTCAACTCTTCACATGAGGTGGCCAAAATACTGGAGTTTCAGCTTAACATCATTTCTTCCAAAGAACACGCAGGGCTGATCTCCTTTAGAATGGACTGGTTGGATCTCCTTGCAGTCCAAGGGACTCTCAAGAGTCTTTTTCAACACCACAGTTAAAAAGCATCAATTCTTCAGCGCTCAGCTTTCTTAACAGTCCAACTCTCATATCTATACATGACCACTGGAAAAACCATAGCCTTGACTAGACGGACCTTTGTTGGCAAAGTAATGTCTCTGCTTTTGAATATGCTATCTAGGTTGGTCATAACTTTCCTTCCAAGGAGTAAGCGTCTTTTAATTTCATGGCTGCAGTCACCATCTGCAGTGATTTTGGAGCCCCCAAAAATAAATTAAATTAATTTCCTAAAATGTGAAATTCTTAAGCCTCTTTTGTGAAGCCAGGTCATTTGTTTCTTAATCTAATCTATCCTTTCCCTTAAGCTCAGAAGTTTAGTTTTGTTTTCATAAAGTCCTACTCAGATAAGTTTTGCAAGGAAATATCCTGCTTATTTAATTCTCCTACACCATAAATTGTAAGACAGAGGTAATTTTAGTAAGTTGTTTTCTTTTTTTTTTTGCAGAAACAGGAAGAGAGAAATACAAACTAGACAGTTGATCCTTGAATAACACCTATATAAACTGCCCAGGTCCACTTATAGACAGATTTTTTTCAATAATACACATATGTACTGTAAGCATGTTTTCCCTTATGATTTTGTTAATAACATTTTATTTTACTTTACTGTTAGAATATAGTGTAGAATACACATAATATACAGAATATTAGTTAATTGGCAATGTATAATCAGCAAGGCTTCCTGCCAGCTGTAGGCTACCAGTTAAGTTTTGAGGGAGGTAAAAGTTATACTTGATTTTTCAGCTGCACAAGGATCAATGCCCCTAACCCCTGTGTTGTGCAAGGGCCAAGCGTACACACATTGATTACTGTTCTACTGCACGTTTGCTGTGTTGTTCTTTAGTCACTAAGTCATGTCTGACTCTTTGCGACCCCGTGGACAGTAGCTCGTGAGGCTCCTCTGTCCGTGGGATTCTCCAGTCAAGAATACTGGAGTGGGTTGCCATTTTCTCCTCCAGGGGATCTTCACGACCCCCGTCCCCTGCATTGGCAGGTGGATTCTTTACCACTGAGCCACCTTCAGTTCAGTCGCTCAGTCGTATCCAACACCTTGAGACCCTATGGACGGCAGCACGTCAGGCCTCCCTGTCCATCACCAACTCCCAGAGTTTACTCAAACTCATGTCCATTGATTCAGTGATGCCATCCAACCATCTCATCCTCTGTCATCCCCTTCTCCTCCTGCCTTCAATCTTTCTGATCATCAGGGTCTTTTCCAGTGAGTCAGTTCTTCGCATCAGGTGGCCAAAGTATTGTAGCTTCAGCTTCAGCATCTGTCTTTCCAATGATCAGGACTGCCACCTTAGTGACATCCACTTTGTGTTTTATGGATTCTTGGGAGGGTCAGGATGTTGTAGGGAAGAAGCCTCCAGTCAGAGAGAAAGTTCAAAATAATGCAAATATTGCCAATCTGTGGGAGTGTTACAGACTGATCTGAATGGGAGGCTTGCAACTCCTGTTGGCCAATGCAAAGGCTTTGTAAAAGGACAGAGACTGGTCTAGTTAACTTACAATGCAAACAAAGCACTTCTGGTGCAATGAGAAAGAAGGAAAAAGAAGATCGTAAAACTGATGAGCGTATCCTGGGAAAGGTAAATCTACCTGGCTGAAGAAAGGCAGAGAAAAAAGAACAGAGAGATACGGTCTGGTTAATGTGAAATTCCCAGTCACCCTAGACAGGAAATGAGAAAAAAGAAAATTGGCTTTGTGCCTTAGGATATTTTGAATGGCAGTTCACTTACCAGGGTCAGAGTTTTTTCCTTCTTCTGCTTGAAATAAAAACTAATAGGAAAAGCATTTAGAAATGAACTCGTAGAGAAAATTTATTTGGTTGTATTCATGTGGGGAAAAGGTTCCATTGAGTAAAGAACACGTTGATTCGTCATAAAACATGTTAAAATGATAAATATATTGGTAAACAAAAAGAATCTGAAAGTGGCGAGATTTTATCCTAAAGGGTCTTGTGAGCAGAAAGGAATGAGTGTAGAAAGCAGGTAGAAGCTGAAGGGGCAGCTAGAGTGGTTTGAAATTTCATCAATCGTCCTGGTTTCAGAATAGTTTCAAGTATTAAAGGCATTAAAGATAAGCCATCCTTCCCTCACATATTTAACAACAGATCATACATTTTATAAAGTAGTGACTATTATTTATTTTTTAAGGTATAAGAAAAAGTTTTCTTTTTTTTTTTTTTTTTTAGGCTTAGAAAACTGTCTTCTGGAGGATGAAGTAAGAAAGTAAGAAGCATAGTCTTGAAATGATGACAGAGGGCCTCCTCTACATAAACATGATAGGGAGAGAGCCCTGGAGTTGGCTTGAAGATTGGCTTGAAGTTGCAGTGTAAGATATTTTGACCAGTTTTGTGCATTGAGACTAAATTTGTTGTCCCAGGCTTGCCATGTGATGATCAGCTGATTTTTAAACTAGTTTGTGTTAGTAAGGGGGAAAGAATTGATTAGCAGGAGAATCCATCTAGCTCCGTTCACATGTGTCTGGGTTCACTATGACTGCCTAGCAGTGCCACCCCACGTGATGAACCTGACCCTTGTTCATGGACAACGGGGAGAATTCAGGTGCGGTGGAGCAGAGGATTCCGTGCTCTGTGACCTGCGGCTGTGTGTGTCTGAGCCCTGCCCGTCAGTCATCACATAGGCTGCCCCCGCCTCACTGTCAGGAAGCCAGGGCACTCAGAGGACCACTCTGACCCTTCCCAAGATGGAGAAGGAGCACCCTGCAAAGACATGCTGGTCCCTCCTGAACAGTTTAGCGGTTTCTAAATGCCACCCTAATTTAACTGTTAAGTTCAGTCACGCAGTCATGTCTGACTCTTTGCAACTGCATGGACTGCAGCACACCAGGCCTCCCTGTCCATCACCAACTCCCAGAGTTTACCCAAACTCATGTCCATTGAGTCAGTGATGCCATCCAACCATCTCATCCTCTGTCGTCCCCTTCTCCTCCTGCCCTCAATCTTTTCCAGCATCAGGGTCTTTTCCAATGAGTCAACTCTTCGCATGAGGTGGCCAAAGTATTGTAGCTTCAGCTTCAGCATCAGTCCTTCCAATGAACACTCATGACTGATCTCCTTTAGGATGGACTGGTTGGATCTCCTCGCAGTCCAAGGGACTTTCAAGAGTCTTCTCCAACACCATAGTTCAAAAGCATCAATTCTTCAGAACTCAGCTTTCTCCACAGTCCAACTCTCACATCCATACATGACCACTGGAAAAACCATAGCCTTGACTCGATGGATCTTTGTTGACAAAGAAATGTCTCTGCTTTTTAATATGCTGTTGAGGTTGGTCATAGCTTTTCTTCAAAGGAGGAAGTGTCCTTTAATTTCATGGCTGCAGTCACCATCTACAACGATTTTGGAGCCCCAAAATAATAAAGTCTGTCACTGTTTCCATCGTTTCCACATCTATTTGTCCCATGAAGTGGTGGGACTGGATGCCATGATCTTAGTTTTCTGAATGTTGAGCTTTAAGTATCAGAGGTTATTGATATTTGTCCCAGCAATCTTGATTCCAGCTTAACTGCTATAGATAAATAAATAATTCCTATTTTCTATAAGGTTATAAAACAAATGTGGGGTTTTTTTGGACAATAAATTTGAAATAAGTCCTCTGAATTTTACATAACATTGAATAATATATATAGTAAAATAAATATTTGGTAAAAAGTTCCAATATGTTACTTTAATTTCTCATTAACCTGTTTTAGCCACTTTTGGAAATTATTTCAAGGTAAGTAATTCAATTGAGGCAAATACTGTGGAAACATTTGAATTTGAAATAAGCAACATAGACTTGATGAAAAAATAATTATAAAAGTATTTCTATCTCTGTTCATGTCTTCACATATTATACATAGAATACCATTATTGATTTAAAAACAGGCGTATGATTTGATGTGACACTAGAATGTATCCTGGAGAGAAGAAAATTAAATGTAATCCAAGTACATCTTTGAGCCAGTTTTGCTTAAGCACATCTGCACACATCTAATGCAAATTTTTACCTCTCTTCTTTATTTAAACTTTCCAAGGTATGTTTGCATGCTATAAGATGGGCAAAATGTTTTCAATCTTAAGTTAAAATGCCTTGAAACAGTTTCTCATTTAACCAAATTTTTTCTCACACCTAGGGAGCGCAAGAAAAGAAAACGCCTGAACAGTGGATGACAGATATAAAACACGGAACATGACCAGATAACACCATCCATGGTCATGCCCTGCAGCACACACTCAGGATTGTTTGTGAAATTGTGCGCTTCAGTTGTCTAGTGAAAACGCTGCTGTGTTTCTCCATTTAGTGGGAAAACTGACTGAAAGCCAGCAAGGAAAGAGAGGCTCGCTTGCTTGTTTGTTCTGTTTTCAGCAGTGCTTTTTTTTTTTTTCCCCACACACAAAAATTTCCAAGTTAACAGAACAATTTGAAAGAGACTAAGACACTAAAAATAATTTCATTAATAGTACCTTACTAAGATATCCCCATTGTAAATGTTTTAGCTGATCAAGAATATTCAGGAATGGTTCAAGAATAAAATGTATGTTCTTCCTTCTTTACTTCCTTCTCTCCTACTTTTCCTTCTTTTCTTCCTCCATGTCTGTTTCCTAGCCTCTGTCTTTCTATTTCAATCTCATCTTTCTTTTGTCTTTGTTTCCTGAAATCCTGCCAATAGTTTTAAGAACAAGTTTTAATCTATTGGCATAAAGTTAGTATACTCAAAAAGGACAGCGGTGCAGTGTAAATTTAGGTTTAAATTAAATAGGAAAGCAGATTAACTTGCCAATTAAGGAATAGCAGGAGGCAAGATTTCTTTTTTCTTTCTTGTTCATTTGAACACAGTTTTCAAATTTCATGAACATTTGAGATATTTAAGTTCATGCATCTGTCCTTTTCATTATTATGCCTTTACACACATTCAGTTCAGTTCAGTCGCTCAGTCGTATCCGACTCTTTGCGACCTCAAGAATCACAGCATCCCAGGCCTCCCTGTCCATCACCAACTCCCGGAGTTCACCCAGACGTCCATCGAGTCAGTGATGCCATCCAGCCATCTCATCCTCTGTCATCCCCTTCTCCTCCTGCCCCCAATCCATCCCAGCATCAGAGTTTTTTCCAATGAGTCAACTCTTTGCATGAGGTGGCCAAAGTACTGGAGTTTCAGCTTTAGCATCATTCCTTCCAAAGAACACCCAGGGCTGATCTCCTTCAGAATGGACTGGTTGGATCTCCCTGCAGTCCAAGGGACTCTCAAGAGTCTTCTCCAACACCACAGTTCAAAAGCGTCGATTCTTTAGCACTCAGCCTTTTTCACAGTCCAACTCTCTCATCCATACATGACCACAGGAAAAACCATAGCCTTGACTAGATGGACCTTTGTTGCCAAAGTAATGTCTCTGCTTTTGAATATGCTATCTAAGTTGGTCATAACTTTCCTTCAAAGGAGTAAGCGTCTTTTAATTTCATGGCTGCAGTCACCATCTGCAGTGATTTTGGAGCCCCAAAAAATAAAGTCTGACACTGTTTCCACTGTTTCCTCATCGATTTCCCATGAAGTGGTGGGCATGACTTCGATGTCTGAATGTTGAGCTTTAAGGCAACTTTTTCACTCTCCACTTTCACTTTCATCAAGAGGCTCTTTAGTTCCTCTTCACTTTCTGCCATAAGGGTGGTGTCATCTGCATATCTGAGGTTATTGATATTTCTCCCGGCAATCTCGATTCCAGCTTGTGCTTCTTCCAGTCCAGCATTTCTCATGATGTACTCCGCATATAAGTTAAATAAACAGGGTGACAATATACAGCCTTGACATACTCCTTTTCCTATTTGGAACCAGTCTGTTGTTGCATGTCCAGTTCTAACTGTTGCTTCCTGACCTGCATACAAATTGCTCAAGAGGCAGGTCAGGTGGTCTGGTATTCCCATCTCTTTCAGAATTTTCCACAGTTTATTGTGATCCACACAGTCAAAGGCTTTGGTATAGTCAGTAAAGCAGAAATAGATGTTTTTCTGGAACTCTCTTGCTTTTTTGATGATTCAGCAGATGTTGGCAATTTGATCTCTGGTTCCTCTGCCTTTTCTAAAACCAGTTTGAAGATCAGGAAGTTCACGGTTCACATATTGCTGAAGCCTGGCTTGGAGAATTTTGAGCATTACACTCATTAGGAATCAATATTTTAAATATATATATATATATATATACACACACACACACAGATATATATAGTGATTTTAGTCAATATTTTATTGTTTTCAAACTTGGAACAATAGCATAATAATAATAATCAAAATATTAAGGAGTCATCAAGCATGGTATATTGTGAACACTCAATTAAAGTAACTTATTATAGCATTAATGTACAAATTATCATAAATCTGGCTACTGTCACAAAATTCTACAGACAAACATTTATGTCTCATATTTTTGGAGTCTGGGAAGTCAGAGACAACAGTTGTACAGTCTGATTCTGGAAAGGACATTTTTCTTGATTTTCTCACAGGATGAAGAGAGAGAGAGAGATCTGTCTCATTCTCTTTTTATAGTTACTGATTCCACCATGAGGGCCCATTCTCATGACCTAATTTCACACTAATTAACTTCCCAAGGGCCAGACCTCCAAGAGCCATCACATTAGCAATTAGAATTTCAGTATGTGAATTGTAGGGCAACACAAACATTCAGTCCACACACAAATACTGATTACAAAATTGTCGTGGATAAGTATTTTTTAGCTTTTGTTGTACTCATTTCCCATTCTTCTAACAACAGTCTCTGTTTTTCTATGTATTCCTCCTTCCCCAGTCCCAGGTCATAAATTCTGGGTGGGGTTTTCCCAGCAGCTCCTGGGGGGGCCATATGATATAGATCTACATCAGGCCACATATCCTGTATTCCTGGCCCCAGCTCTGGAATCTGTGACGGGCATGTGCCTAATGGGCATTCACCTAATGGCTGTGCAAGCACATATTCCTACTGGATCGGACCTGAGAAGAGGCAAAAGGCTCCATGTTGCCATGATATGAAACCTAAGAGTGGGGCTTATTCAGAGAAAACAGAAAACAGAGATGGAGAAAGAATATGACACCCGACGGTTTCAACGAGTCCGTCTTTTTGCTCAAAGCTAACCACTTATTGGACCATGAAACTGCCTTGCCATTAATACTAACTACAAAATAATACTGCTTCTCCTCTTAAAAACCATGTTGAATTTGATCTCCAGTCATTTGCAATTAGCATAAGTCTAATTGGAAATTTGGTTATTTATACAACCCAGATTAGAACTTTTGAGTTGGTTCATTCTACTTCACAACAGTCAAGGATTGTGAGGTATTAAAAATAGCACTTGGGACCTTTACATGTTCTTTTCTTTGACACACTGAAAAAAAAATCTTTTGAGAATGGTTCATTGACAATATTTCAGTACTGTGTTTAGTACTTTGATTTTTAAACTTGTAAGGAATTCAGGGAGGAAATTGATCTCTAAGGCTTTAAAGAGAAAAAAAGCTTTGAGTTTTTGATATGTTTTTTGCCTCTTGAAATGTGGTGACTAGCAACTATAGCTGGGCTTTTCCTCCTGTGAACCCTCTATATGAATGGACTTTCAATGTATCTGACGAACTACATAAGCTTTCCATAGGCAAGAATGAATTATACATTGTTCAATATTCTTTTATACAAAGTATTCACTAGGCCTTTTAAAGATTATCAGAATGTTCTTCTTTCTCGTTAAGGTCAACACAGGAAATTAAAATAAAGTGTCAATTATGCTTTTATTTATTCAAATATAGTATCAAATTAATGGATTCACTTCATTTAAATACTTTTACTTAAATTTAACTATATGGCTGGTATATTTCACATTATCCAGACAAAGCCATTACTTGATTTTCTTCTTTATTTTTTGAAAATAAATAAAGACTCGAATCTCCATTTGGACTTGCTGTTTTTATCTCTACTTAAGAAAAAGTGAGTTAGAACCTGTAATGAATTATAAATAAAATTCAAATGGAAGAAACTATAATATTAATTATTTTTTATATCTCCTTACAGTAATAAAAATCTAGCTTAACTGGACTTTCTTTTACTATTTAATTGATTGTTATATAACTGATTATCATGGCTTATAGAAATTTGCTACTTTGGTCTAGGTTTATTCACCTGACTATGAAATTCATCTTTATCAATGCCTCCAACAAACTTATTATTTAGGAAGAACTTTACAACTAATCACTAGCCCTCAGAGTCACATTTATCAAGCTATGGTTTTTGTAGCTTTATTTTGATGGTCTTCTAATGCTTTTTGCTTCTTTGGTAAAGTCTGGAATAACTATTTGTCTAGAATTATGTTGCTTAATTTCAGCAAAGTTAATTTAAATATTTTAAAATTTGTTTTTCATGTGGAGACTTCTAAATGACAAAAGCATATTAGTCAATGCATAATTAAAATGCCAATTAGTATAAGCTGGGTATTAAAAGATAAAAGCAAAGATAACCAGGACAAAGTTTCTTATATTCCCCAAATTGGCATTGCTAGAGAACAGGTTTCACAGCTAGTCTCTCATGGAGTGAGTAGGGGAAGTTGTCAGCTTCCTAACCTCAATATTTCAATCAGAATTAGTTATTGGCCACCTTCTACTGGGCTTCTGTCTGAGATTTTTACTAAAGGGCTCAGTGGAGACATAAATAAACGCTGAGATAAAAGTTATTCACTTATTCTGTTAGACAGTTAAGGCCAGTTCCTAATTCAAAGATAATGGATTCTAAATATTCTTGGTTTCTTTTCAGCTAGTAACAAAAAGCTTTGCATACTAGGCTTTTAATAAACACTGATAAATCCCAAAGAAGATACGGAGGCACAGAAAGAGGAAGCTTAACAGAAAAATCATAACTCCATGGCTCAGGAGTCAGCTCTTCTATCAGGCATATTTTCCCCACCACTATGAGAACTAGACAATGATTCTTCTGGCCTATCTTAACTTTGAAATACTTCTTTCTGTTCAGACGCTCAGTCATGTCTGACTCTTTGTGACCCCATGGACTGCAGCACGCCAGGCTCCCCCATCCATCACTATCTCCTAGAGTTTGCTCAAACTCATGTCCATCAAGTCGGTGATGCCATCCAGCCATCTCACCCTCTGTCGTCCCCTTCTCCTCCTGCCCCCAATCCTTCCCAGCATCAGGGTCTTTTCAAAATGAGTCAGCTCTTCCCATCAGGTGGCCAAAGTATTGGAGTTTCAGCTTCAGCATCAGTCCTTCCAAAGAACACCCAGGACTGATCTCCTTTAGAATGGACTGGTTGGATCTCCTTGCAGTCCAAGGGACTCTCAAGAGTCTTCTCCAACACCACAGATCAAAAGCATCAATTCTTTGGTACTCACCTTTCTTTATAGTCCAACTCTCACATCCATACATGACTACTGCAAAAGCCATAGCTTTGACTATACAGATCTTTGTTGGCAAAGCGATGTCTCTGCTTTTTAATACACTGCCTAGGTTTGTCTTAGCTTTTCTTCCAAGGAGCAAATGTCTTTTAATTTCATGGCTGAAGTCCACAATGATTTTGGTTCCCCAAGAAATAAAGTCTGTCATTGTTTCTAGTTGTTGTGTATGCCGCTGCACTGCACTCATTGATAAGAGCTCTTTCTTCTCCCTCACCTGTAAGCATTCAGAGGGCAGCAACAATTAGTATCTTACTGTCTTGTTGAACCATGTGCCTAGAGCAGGTGCTTTATAAATGCCAGTGGAATAAATGAGCACACCTCACTACTCTGTGTATGCATGCATGCATGCATCTGTATATTCATGCCCCCTTGCCTGGAATCTTCCCCTTTTATTTCTCAACCTGATAACTTTCCCTGCCCATCCTCCAGACCACAATTCCAGTGTCATGCCCTCAGTGGGCTACTGCCTCTGAAACCCTAGGCTCACATGCTTTGTTCTCTTTTATGGTACTCTTGCCTTCTAGAACTACCATGACTTAGAAAATAATGTCTGCAAAGTGGATTTTTTCATTTTGTGTTTTCCATCCCATTTATAAAGCAAATTCTCTACAGAGCTTGGTTTGGGGGGGGGGGGTGTGTGTGTGTTCATTTCTAGGGCTTAGATTAGCACAGAATCTATAGTGGCTCTTAATACATATTTCATATAAGAATAAAATTAATAAAACAAGTGACTAAGAAAGGTAAATGAGGAACTTTTGATTTAAGGTATGTTGCGTTTTAATGGCAACCCTCTCAGTACTCTTCAACAGGAAAAACATTAAGCATAAAATGGGGGGGGGGGGACACCTTTATGCTCATAGCTAATGTATCCTTTAGATTTTCTTAGAAATGAAAAATCAAGGTCAAAATCAAAAGAGAATGTCTACATGCATTATTACAGACGGTTGTGAAGGTCTTTCATAACCTTTCTTTACAAGGAACCAGCTGACTTATTTAAGAATGACAATCCAATTTAAACAACAAGAATGATGCCCATCCAGTTTACCTTCAGTTACAGTCAAGGAGCCCTATGTCCAACATCAGTGATTTTTATTAAATTCTTCTGTGTTTCATCTAGGACAGGGTTTGTAACAAAGGTGAGCGTGTTGAAAGCTTTGTTTCATTTTCATTTTAGCGCTGTGGAAGAGTGTGTCCACATGTAACAAACGGGCAAGGAGGAAGGGCGTCTTAAGCAAGGGACCCAAGTGCAAAGATCCGGACGGTCAATGAACTTTGGTAAAATAGGTAAAATGCAAACACTAGACACTTTGTGCGGAGAAGGCGATGGCACCCACTCCAGTACTCTTGCCTGGAAAATCCCATGGATGGAGGAGCCTGGTAGGCTGCATGCAGTCCAGGGGGTCGCTGAGAGTCAGACACGACTGAGCGACTTCACTTTCACTTTTCACTTTCATGCATTGGAGAAGGAAATGGCAACCCACTCCAGTGTTCTTGCCTGGAAAATCCCAGGGACGGGGGAGCCTGGTGGCTGCCGTCTATGGGGTCGCACAGAGTCGGACACGACTGAAGCGACTTAGCAGCAGCAGTAGTAGCAGACACTTTGTGTGTGCTTAGTCACTCAGTCATGTCCCAGTGTTTGTGACCCCATGGACTGTAGCCCACCAGGCTCCTCTGTCCATGGGATTCTCCAGGCAAGAATACTGGAGTGGGTTTCCATGCCCTCCTCCAGGGGATCTTCCTGACCAAGGGATCAAACTCAGGTCTCCAGCATTGCAGGCAGATTCTTTACCAGCTGAGCCACCAGAGAAGCCCAGACACTTTAGAGACACTTTAGAGATGGCAATTTTAGCAGAGACTAAAGACTATTTGTTTTGTTTTCCTTTTTTTTTTAAAAAAAAAAAAAAAGAAGAACAGTTGTTGTTGTGCTAGAGGACTTCCCTGGTGGCTCAGATGGCTAAGAATCTGCCTGCAATGCAAGAGACCTGAATTGGATCCCTGGGTTGGGAAGATCCCCTGGAAAAGTGCATGGCAACCCACCCCAGTACTCTTGCCTGGAGAATCTCATGGACAGAGGAGCCTGGTGGGCTACAGTCCATGGGGTCAAACAGAGTCAGACACAACTGAGCGACTAACATATACCGCACTAGAGCCTGGAACCAAAGATTAATTTTGTAGCCTTTCTTGCAACTTGATATGCAGTCATTCCTGTAAACTCTGGCCATGGATATCTAAGTGGGACAGTGTGTGGCTTCCTCTAGGAAGAAGGTGTAAATGTTTAAGAGAGCAAGAAGACTCCTTTGGCCTCTTTTTCATGCTTCTTCACACTTGCAGACCAGCCCTGGACTGATTGATTGCTTACTTGTAGAGCTATACACTTCTTTTATGAGCAAGAATAAACTTCTGTCTTTTTTATGGAGCTAACCTAAGACTAAGCAAAACAATAAGGGGCGGGGGTGGGGGGCGGGGAGGCAAGGCCTCTGATCTCCTGGAGCTTAAAGCATGCATCTTTAGAATGTAAATTTCCTAAGGTTTAACGAATCTTGGACCCAGTAATCAGATACAGAGTTAAAAGCTATTGAATAAAACTGGACATAAATACTCTGCTAAGCACTCTTAAGAAATAAATCGGTCAACTCAATCTTTTCCTCTATGAACTCAACATCTAATGCTCTGAGGAAAATATCTGATATTGATTTACTCTTTCCTTCTTTGAAGGCACAGATATCTTTCCTTTTTCCCATAAGCATGCAGATGCTCAGTTTAAACCACACATCATATCAGTGTTTGAGAAGTTATGATTGGATAAGAGTTGATGGGAAGTAAATTGTTCTATCACGTTATATTTTCCCCTCAAAATTCCGAACATATTTAACTGTATTAATTGGTTCAAGTCATAATATACAAGCTATTTTATATTAGTTTTACGAAGCGTCTTCTGAATTACAAATTCCTTGTAGAAAAGACATATGTATCATTTGCTTTGGTGTTATCACAGAATTGACTGTTTTTCGTTGTTTAAAATATTTTAAAAGTGAATTAATAAAAGTGGCATTTTGTCTGATGCCAAAGATATGGCCTTTTTGGTAATCAGAATATATGCAGATGAGTCTCAACCATGTTTCTTATTTTGTTGTTGTTTTCATTATTTTGGATATATACCTGAATTTTGCCATATTTGTTTTCTCATTTATAGATGGGTTATGACATCCCTTGTAAAACCCCAAGAGTTTCAGGGGTGAGAGAGCATGTATAAAGTTCAGACTTACATTGTTAAATGTACAAGAGATCTAGACCCACACAGTCCTAGCTTGGTACCCTGACTCAGCCACTTGGTGCTACGAGCTGAATGGGGGAATAAAATATCCAAGCTTCAGTTTCTTCTTCTTTAGAATGGCATTAATAGCACCTCGCTAACAGAGTTGTTGTGATGTCTCTTCCATGTCTTAGCTTTCCTTCCTCTCCGTTGACTCCGTTTTCAGCAGTCTTCTGCAATATAGTAGTCATAACGGGGGGGCAATGTAGCCGCAATCGTACGGAAAATGTAACGATGACCACTACCATTCCAGACTGTTCGCATGTTTAAGAAAAAGATAATTCCACTTTACGGACTGAAGTGAATTCAACAGCATGGCTGTCCTCAGGCTGGTTTAATTATGCATCTATGCCACATCCCATCCCTTTGTTTAGGGGAGAGAGTATTATGTTTCACTAGGCAATGGCACCCCACCCCAGTACTCTTGCCTGGAAAATCCCATGGACAGAGGAGCCTGGTAGGCTGCAGTCCATGGGGTCGCTAAGAATCGGACACGACTGAGTGACTTCACTTTCACTTTTCACTTTTATGCCTTGGAGAAGGCAATGACAACCCACTCCAGTGTTCTTGCCTGGAGAATCCCAGGGACGGGGGAGCCTGGTGGGCTGCCGTCTATGGGGTCACACAGAGTCGGACACGACTGAAGCGACTTAGCAGCAGCAGGCAAGGTATATAAATTGGGATATGGTTGGTATCAACCACAAACAGACAATGGAAACTAATATTGGGGCAAAGTTAGTTTCCCAAAGGTATGTCAAGTTCTGATGGGCTGGAGGAGAGAAAGTCTACTGCAGTATTTACTATGAGCTCTTCGAGCAATTCATCATTTATTTTCAAAGCTAAAATTGCCCAAGTGAATTTAAGTCCTTTATAACCTTGCTTTAGCCTTTAACTTCTTTGAAATATCTTTCCTGACAGATATCAAGCAACTTTCCTCTTGATTGATTTTCCACATGTCTCCTCTCTCATCTCTCTAGTCCCCATTTTTATCCTTTCACTGTAAGTCCAAAATGTGAAACATATATTTAAACATGTATACAAAAACACATATTTAAATCCTTAATAATATGACCAAGATTCTGATTGTACTGAACCAGAAAATTCAGTATAATATTGGGTTAATTGGTCACATTATTTGACAGACAAATTCCTATTTAATTTATGCTGGTTTGGCTACATCAAGATCATTATTGTAATTTTAGCTTTTTTAACAGTAACTGCTTACAAAAATGAAGACTATTAGATAATGTCTTCAAATTCTCTCTTTCATCTACTCTTCATTTTTCTAAGAACTATAGCTCTTATCTTTTTCTCAGTATTCAGTTTTAAGAATAACAAACTGCGTGACATGAAGATGATTCAACAGCTATGAAAAAAAACTCTGCATTTTTTGAAAGAACTTCAACCTTGCTTCTCTAAATGGGGCTTATGTATCATCCCATTAATTGTTTAGATAATGAACCCCTTTCTCTGTATTTTCAATTTCTAATTCCCTGGTCATACAGATGCTTTATTGGCTTTTTCCTACTTGATTTTATCAAGTATTTCACTCTGATAGTCATCATTTTACTTCCAGTGGTTTCCATAACTTTAAATGCCCCAGTGCTTTTTCCTGCCTTTCGTTGTATGATATGCTTTTCATTATGCTATTCTTTTCACAAAAACAAACAAAAAAAGATAGAAGAAAGTACCTCAATTCACACACTATACACTGTTTTATTAATACACTATGTATCTAACCAGAGGTCAATAGTCCTTCCCTTCATCGCAAGATTACCTATGAATGCATTCAATAAACATATGAGAAGAGCAGGGGGCTGGTATGAATTTCCCTATACACCAAGCACATACTGGGAGAAATGATTATTCAATCTAGTCCTACTCACGTTTACAAATAAGAGGTTTGTCTACTTCTATCCTGAATAGGAAAGGCCTGGGGGGCGTCTAGCTGGACTGGTGCATTGGGCACTGCAGCCTGAACGATCAGAGCTCCTCCTACACAATGGGGAAGAATATGTCAAGGCTCCAGTCTTGCTAAGTACATTATCATATGTTTGACTTGGGAGAAAATACATGAACACACATTTACAAAAGTATTGTACACAGCTGAATAAAGCTAGTGCCAAAAATCAATATACATTAAGTCAAATAAGAAAGGGCTCAAATATAAGTTGAATATACCGAGGGGGCCTCTGAGAATGTATGTGATCATGATTGAAATATTGTGTAATGGGTAGAATTTTGAAAAATAGAACTAGGAAGGAAGGGGAGGCAAAGAATGGAAATGGATGGAATGAAAAAGGATTTACAAAATTTTAGGAAACAATAATAGAGTTGATGAGAACATGGGAGGAAAATTCAAAAATAGAATTGTTTCATCTGTTACCTCCATTATAATAAACAATGCTATTTATTATATTATTGTTTGAAATATTTTGTGTTCCTTTTTGGGTGTGGCGTATACTTTCTAATTCTGTGGATATCATACCTGACATGTGACTTATGGTACAATTCCATCATGTTGACTCAGAATGTGTCATATGAATTGCTCTGGTCAATGACTTGGGAGCCTAAGTGAATGAATAACTTCCAAGTTAAAGCTTAAAAGCTAGTTTGGGGTTGCCATATTTCTCTTATAACTCTCCTAAAAGACCAGAAGGATCCCAGATATATGCTTCTTTGTCATCTAGGAGACATAGAACAGAGTTATAGCTGACCAACAGTGAACATAAAATATGAAAAATAAGTTTTTCTGGTTATAAACCATGAACTTTGGGGACATTATATGCTAGGTTAAACTGATTGTTAGAAATTTGTCAAGGAATTCTTCAAGAAAGTGGCTTATGAGTGAAATCTTGAATAATAGATAAGATTTTCATAAAAAAGAAATTATTAGGTAATGTCAAGAACGTGAGAAGATAGAAATAGCAAAAGCATGCATTAATTTTTACAGTGCAATGAGTAACAGAGTTTCACTAAAAACAGATTTTTTTGTCTCAAATTACTTAAATTATTTTCATCTACCTATTTATGAATAATGTGTAACTAAAAAGTCCTATTTTAAAAACAGTGATCAGTACTAATAATGTTCTTCCTATCCAAACTTTTGATAACTTTTAAATTTACTGTAAAAAAAGTTCATTATAAATAATTATTCACAAGTTAATTGTATAAAATTCAAGGAATATTATTCAAGAGTGTGCAAGTGGCTTATTAAGGATCAGTCATACACTTGAGAGCAGTAAAGATTCTAACCAGATGAATAGAACAGAAGATAATTATTTCAGAATGGTTATGAAGGAAATTAGTCATGGTGTGATCAGTAAAAATGATAACACCAAGTGTTAAAAGAATATATGATCATAATCTCAGTACTGTGAAGCTTGTGGATATTTCCAAAAAGTTTTATTTTTCTTTTATTTCTTTTTAATTATAAAAGTGATATATTTCAAGGTACAACTTTAAAGAGGATAATAAGGTGAAGAGCAAAAAGCTAAAGTTCCCCAAAATGCACCATCCCTCTACCTCTCTACCCACACAAGACTTTCCACCATCCATTCCCCTCACCCCACAGTGGAAACACTGTTGCGTTCTGGCCTGGTCCTGAGTCAGGATGACCGCAGCCAGGGGGAGAGACTAGCTTTGAGAAGCAGCTGGCCCTCAGCCTTGCATAGAGTAGCATGACCAAGAAAAGCCCCAGAAATCATGGTTATCTGAGACCCAGACCATGTTCACATAAGCTCCTGTAAGGACCCAAGTTCTCAAGCAGGCAGATGGTTCTGGATGACTGCCCATAGACATTTTCATTACAGGATTCAAGATGGAATATATTATGTGACTCCTTACATGAGATCACTAGGTAACACAACCGAAAATGTTTTCAGTTTTAGTTTCACTAAACATTCATTAAACGTAGTGTATGTAAAGTGTATTTTCCAGAAATATTCCATTTTCAAGAATGGAATTATCTAGGATTAAACTCAGGATGGTTAATAAACCAGAAGTATCAGAGACAGTAACTGAAGGGTTAAGAGATCAAATTGCCAACATCTACTGGATCACAGAAAAAGTAAGGGAATTCAGAAAAATGTCTAGTTCTGCTTCATTGACTATGCTAAATTCTTTGACCATGTGAATCACAAAAAACTGTGGAAAATTCTTAAAGAGATGGGAATACCAGACCTCCTCACCTCTCTCCTGAGAAACCTGTATGCAGGACAATAAGCAACAGTTAGAAGTGGACATGCAACATGGACTGATTCCAAGTTGGGAAAGGAGTATATCGAGGCTGTATACTGTCACCCTGCTTATTTAACTTATATGCACCATGGGAAAAGTTGGGCTGGGTGACTCACAAACTGGAATCGAGATTGCTGGAATCAACAAACTCAGATATGCAGATTATATCACTCTAAATGCAGAAATTGAAGAAGAACTAAAGAGCCTTTTGATGACAGTGAAAAAGGAGAGTGAAAAAGCTGGCTTCAAACTCAACATTCAAAAAATGAACATCATGGCATCCAGTTCCATCACTTCATGGCAAATAGGGGAAAAGTGGAAACACTGACAGATTTTATTTTCTTGGGCTCCAAAATCACTGAAGATGGTGACTGCAGCCACAAAATTAAAAGACCTTGGAAGAAAAGCTATGACAAACCTATATAACATATTAAAGGCAGAGACATCACTTTTCTGACAAAGGTCCGTCTATTCAAGGCTACGGTTTTTCCAGTAGTCATGTATGGATGTGAGAGTTGGACTATAAAGAAAGCTGAGTGCTGAAGAATTGATGTTTTTGAACTGTGGTGTTGGAGAAGACTCTTGAGAGTCCCTTGGACTGCAAGGAGATCCAACCAGCCCATCCTAAAGGAGATCAGTCCTGGGTGTTCATTGGAAGGACTGATGCTGTAGCTGAAATAAATTCCAGTACTTTGGCCACCTGATGCGAAGAGCTGACTCATTTGAAAAGACCCTGATGCTGGGAAAGATTGAAGGCAGGAGGAGAAGGGGACGACAGAGGATGAGAAGTTTGGAGGGGCATCACCGACTCAGTGGATATTAGTTTGAGTAAACTCTGGGATTTGGTGATGGACAGGGAAGCCTGGCATGCTGTAGTCCATGGGGTCACAAAGAGTCAGAGATGACTGACTGAACTGAACTGAACTGAATAATGTGTATACAACATCCCATATTCTCTAATAAAATGTTAGCATTTGGATTTTGGACATTATGCCTCATATATGTCTTTCTTAGTATATTTAGCACTGAGTTTTACCCATAGGAAATGCTCAATTAATGTTTTTATTAATAACCTTAAAGGCTACAGCTAGATATATAAGGCAGGAAATATAAATATGGGTTGGAATGGGATTTGAATATATGAAGAATCAATGAAGACTTTGAATAGGAAAGTAATATTGTTGACATTATTATAGGAGTATTTAAGACAAAAGAAATACTGGACAGGAAAACTATATAGCAGCTATTACAATAATATAGACTATTGGTGATGATGATGGGGAGGAAGAAAATGAGATAGAAATTGAGTGAAAGGCACATGGAATGACTGAACCTATAAATCCAAGGGATAGTTTCCTTCCTACCAAGAGCTTGATATAGTTGTGGGACAAATAATATATGAATAAATATTTGTTAACTTTATGGATGATATAATATATGGTGGAAAGGGTTGTTAAAACAAACAAACAAACAAACAAACAAAAAAAAAAAACAGAAAGAAGTGATTCCAGGCTTCTTACCTGATTACTTAAGGAATAACTCTCCATTTATAAGAATAATGAAGTGAGAAAAATCAGTCTTAAAATAAGGTTGAAGAATCAGATTACCTGTGGGTTACCCTTGAAACAATCTACTGGAAATGATTCATGTCAGGTGAAAGATGGTATAAGAAAGAATTAATGGCAAAGCCTATATTGCATGTGTAGATCTGGGACCTGACTCTCAGGTCAGAATTCAGAATCACTTGTATGATGAGGAGAAAGTCATTCAAATTCTCTGGATTTTACTTTCTTCTCCCATGAGGTGAAAGGGTTCTATTTATAGTATCTATGTCTATAAAATCTCAGTGCTACAATATGAGAGGCTTGGTAATTTTTAGGGGTTAATGGAAGGGCATAAACATTTCACTTGGATTATGGGTTTTAGGTCATTATAACCTGTTACCTTAGAAATATTGACTGCCTAACCCACCGCAAACCATTTTTCAATGGATTTATCTCTAGACCTCTAGAAAATTTAATAGAATTAGAGCAACCAGGGCCGTGTACTGAGAGAAATCATTCTTAAGTGTGGCCCCAATGTTCTAGTATTTCAAGATCTGGTGGAAAGTCTACCAACATAGAAGTATGCATTCTAGATTGAAAAGTTGTAGTAATTCTAGTTTACTGTAAGATAAAATCCCAACTTACAACTTTTGATCCTCTTCTCTAAACTTCACTTCACTTTCCACGACGACATTTCTTAGCTGTGCAAATCTGGGATGCACCTAGATGCAAAATACACATTCTGTTCGGAGAAGTTCATGTTGCCTAAATTCTCTCTAAAACCCATCTTGATGAGGCCAGTATTCACTGGACATTATCAACCATGTCTCCTGTGACTCTTTCCTGGCTTGTACCTGTTACCTCTTATCATGTCACATTAGAAGAAACAGCATAGATTTTTGCTTGGTGTTTTATTTTTTCATACATTAAATTTTATCTGCTGTTTTCCAACTACTCATTGATATAAACATGAAAACTCTATAATTACAGCACTTCTGTATTTTATTATCTATAAAATATTAATGGCAGCTACAAACTTAAAATATCTCATTATCTACCATCATAGAAGCAATCAGAGGACCACAGTAATTAATTTTTAAATTTGCTTTTTCCAAAACTCTTATTATATACTATGTCATTAAGCAATATCCAGTTGCATTCTATATATACAGGGATATATTAACTCCAGGAGGGAAGAAATACAGCCACTAAACCAGAAAACACAAGTTCAATATACCCTCTAACATGGCATAAATGAAAAGGAAAAATGGAATAAGCCGTTTTCAGAATAGCTTGGCTTCATCTAACATTCTCTCAATACCATTCCTTGAATGCCTCCAACCCCATAAATACTCAGAATAAAGCTAAAGGATAAAATGTCTTCAAGACAAGTGAAAGATATTAGACTCTTCAGCCAAACTATTTTTTTCGAGAACACCTCTGGCAGCAGTTTTGAGTCCACGTGGCAACTTTCCATATACACAAGATGCAAAGGAGAGGACTGCGTGTTGCAGAGGCAGAGATACCACAACGGCCCACGCGGCTCGCGTGCATCCTCTGTGCAGTGTGACTCTCAGCTCCTCTCGTCAAGCGGTAGAGTCCACTTCCCCACTGAGAATCCTGACTGGCCCGTGGAATGTCCTGTCCGACAAGAATAAGGAAGAAGTGCCACTGATCGAGCTCTGAGCCAAGGTTCCATGATGCTCTTTGTCTTGAGATCCTGATGAACTGTACTGTGGACAAGCCTGGGCTTCCCTGCTGGATCAGGCACATGCCATCCCAGCCGAGACCAGCCTGAACCACCAGCCCTCAACTGTCAAGCCTGGGCTTCCCCGCTGGATCAGGCACATGCCATCCCAGCAGGGACCAGCCTGAACCACCAGCCCTCACCTGTCTGGCAGATAAATTAGACACCTAGGGAAGCCCAACCAAGGCCATCAACATTGTTAAGCTGGCTTTAGAGCCAACGGCCAACCTGCAGTAGTATGAGCTGAGCAAATGGTTACTGCTTTAGGCCATCAGAAACTGGGGTGGTTATCACCCAGCAGAAGTTAACTGATGAGTCATACTGGGAATATCTGGAGTTACCTTATAACCCCCTCTCAACTCACAGAATTTGTCTAAGCCATCATCCTTGAATAACATCTACGTTGACAAATTCTAATTTTTTAAGAGCATAACAGAATTCAGAACTTCTAATAATTTCTGAACTACTGAACTTGAATATTTCCTTAAGTAAACTAATAAAATACTTCTTAAAAGACCCCTATCGCTGGTTGTACAGATACACATTTTCTGCAGTAAAATATTGCATTCGCGTTTTCTTTGGGCTGTGGAGATAGTCACAGTTTGAAGCCATGTCAGTCAGTAGACTTCTTACCTTTCCCCTTCTACTTCCTTTCTCTGTTTGGTATATTTTGAAGAATTCATAAGTGGTAGCCTTGTTTCTCTAGTGTTTCAGTTTATAATCTTGATGTACGTGAATCAGTTCCTAAAGAGATCAAAATCTTTTGCTGGAACACATATATTTATGGAAAGATCATTACACTCAATTATTCTGCATTTATATAGGACATTTGAAAGACCTGAGGATGACTTTTCAATAGAATTATATGCAGTAATTAAAAACTATAATGTAGTGAATAGCATGGAATATTCCAGAGGACAGAAAAGAAGTCAAAATGTGTAAGTGTCCCACATACTTCTCAGGATCCTTATTTAGTTGGTCTGACTGGTCATTATCTGTTTGGTAAAATGTCCCAAACAACTCATTAAAATTTTAAAAGCTATCTGAATTATAAACTTCAAACAGCAGAATCCAAATGTCATTTATGCATAATTCAAAAGAACTTTGTGGAAAACAATCTTTGGATGGCAGTTTCTCTCTAATCCACCTCTTGAATTTTGACATAAGAATTCAATGCCAATGCAATTCAAATCCATTCATGGTTGATGTAAACATTCCCTACAAAAGGATAGTATGGGAGAAACAAAACTGAATTTAAGCAGTGGGGAAATTTTAGAAGGTGAGAATTTTTTCTGTAAGCAGTGTCTACAATTTTTACATTATCTCGGGGTTGTTAACATTATAGGTATAATCAAATCTTACTAAAGAATCATCTTAATTGGCTTTTTAAAATTTATATGTTCAAAACTGTTGTTTACTATTAAAATTTAGTATGTTTTTTATTATAATTGACCTGACTTCTAAGATTAGTAAAAGTTTTGTGATGTCGCTGAACCCCAAAAAACTAGAAAAGGAAAATTATCTTAGGTTACCGCTGATCTCTCTCTACTCCTTCGATTGATATATTGAAGCATTAGTTGCCATACAAGTTCAAAATGCTGGTTGCAGAATTGAGGTGAACAGTTTATTCATGTGTAGCCAATGTATTATCACATAATAAGCAACATAAGAATAAACTATATCTTTATACTGTCATCAAATGACTTTTTGCTTCACAAAGCAGAGTTATTATAAAGACAGATTAGACAGTTATTATAAAGACAGATTAGGAATATCAACACGGTGTGGTTGGATTCTTTGGAATTATGGACTATGTTCCACATAAATCCAAAACGGATTCATTCTCCAGGTATATGGCCAGTGGTAGGATCACTGGGTCACACAGGAGTTTTATTTTTAGTCTTTTAAGAAACCTCCACGCTGTTCTCCACAGTGGCTGCACCGATTCACATTCTCACCAGCAGGTAAGAGGACAACCTTTTCTTCACACCCTCTCTAGTTTTTATTGTTTTGATGATGACCCTTCTGACCTGGTGAAGAGATACCTCATTGTGGTTTTGACTTGCATTTCTCTGGTAACTAGTGACACTGAGCATCTTTTCACGCACTTTTTGGGCACCTGCATGTCTTCTTTGGAGAAATGTCCATTTAGTTCTTCTGCCCATGTTTTGATTGGGCTCTTTGTTTTTGTGGTGTTGAGCACCATGAGCTGTTTGTACAGTTTGGAGATTAAACCTTTGTCAGTTGCTTCACTTGCAAATATTTCCTCCCATTCTGAGGGTTGTCCTTTTATCTGGTTTATGATTTCTTCTGCTGTGCAAAAGCTTTTAAGTTAAATTGGGACCCATTTTTTGTTGTTGTTTTGTTTTTATTTTCAAGACCCTCCTTTGAAGTGAAGTTGTTCAGTTGTCTCCGACTCTTTGCGACCCCATGGGCTGTAGCCAGCCAGGCTCCTCCATCCATGGGATTTTCCAGGCAAGAATACCAGAGTGGATTGTCATTTCCTTCTCTAAAGACCCCCCTAGGTGGGTCAAACAGACCATACTGTGAGTTATGTCAAAGAGTGATCTGTTTAAGTTGTCCTCTAAGAATTTTATACTGTCTGGCTTTACATTTAGGTCTTTAATCCATTTTGAGTTTATTTTTGTGCATGGTGTTAGACAGTGTTCTAATTTTATTTTTTTTACACACAGCTGTCCACTTTTCCCAGTGCTACTTTTTGAAGAGACTGTCTTTTCTCCATTGTAAGTTCTTGCCTCCTTTGTCATAGATTCGGTGACCATAAGTGTGTGGGTTTATTTCTGGACTTTCAATCCTACTCCATTAATCTGAATTTCTGTTTTTGTGCTTGTATCATACTGTCTGATAATATAATTCAAAAGATACACATGTCAATATTCATTACAGCACTATTTACAATACCCAATACATGGAAGCAACTTAAATGTCCAACAGAGGAATGGAAAAAGAAGATGTACATGTGTAAAATGGAATATTACTCAGCTATGAAAAAGGAATGAAATTGTGCCCTTTGCAGAGATGTGGTTGGACCTAGAAATCGTCATACTGAGTGAAGTAAGTCTGAAAGACAAAAACAAATATTGTACAGTATTGCTTAATATGTGGAATCTAGAAGGATGGTACGAATGAACTCAACTGCAGAGCTGAAAGCCACAGATCTAGAAAACAAATGTATGGACACCAAGGGGACGGTTAATTGGGAGACTGGAGCTGACATAGATACACTACTGTGTTTAAAATAGGTAAGAAGTGAGAACCTCCTGTGCAGCACAGGGGACTCTGCTCCGTGCTCTGTGGTGACCTAAATGGGAAGGAAACCCAGAAAAGGGGGATCTTACATATATATATATATATGTATATATACACACACACATACAGCTGACTTGCGTTATTGTGCAGCAGAAATTCATAGAACATTGGAAATCAACTATACTCCAATGAGTTAACTTTTAAATGATTTATTATGATTACTGTTACTTCAATGAATAAAAAATGAATGTTTAATTACCCTCCACTTATTTTAAAGTATTATCTTCAGTATATAATTCACTTGAAATGCATTCAAATTCACCGCAACGTGAAGAGCTTGGTTTAACCCGACAGAGGGCAGGAAATTCAGATTCGAAGCTGAAAGTATCTTGGATTGTTGGTCTCATAACACATATGGTAAAAACTATCTGTAGTATGAATTCACTTATGGTAGGTCTTTGAACGAGTTTTATTTCCCTGAGGAAAGGGCAGTTTCCTGTGAGATAAAAGGAAGAAGCTCCTATATTATAGTTATTTGAAAAATGGTTATGTGTGAAATTTAAATGCATAATGTGTACCATATACTTCTAAAGATCCTTGTTAACCATTGGCATGCACGCGTGAACGAAAGTTAATATTTTCTAACCTCAGTTGTCGGTTCGCCACAATGTGCTGTATAAAGCACAAAGTATGGGGGACTCAGCATAATCCGTCACTACCACTGGAGAAACAGCCAGGACTCACAGAGAATAGCAAGTACGCGTGATTTAATTTTCATTATTTCAATGGACTTGGGATATTTCTAGCCTATAAATTTATTGGACAGTATAAGCTTGTGAAGTTTTGAGAAAAGCTGAAAATTACTCTTATGGTTTAGATATTTATTTTTAAATGTATAATTTATCTTATAAAATAAAAAAATAAAAAGTATTAAAATGCATAATTTTCAGTAATTTTACCATTTATCATTTTGATTTTACATATGAAAATTTTGGGAAAATGTGTAAAGTTATAAAATATGGGCTTAGTTATATAATATTACATATATATTAATAGAAAATATTTTAGAAGAAAGAGATTATGTTAGTGGATAATAAACATGATAATTTGTAAAAGGCGCTACTGGTAAAGAGCCTGCCTGCCAATGCAGGTTAAGCATAAGAGACACAGGTACGATTCCTGGGTCGGAAAGATGCCCTGGAGAAGAGAATGGCAATTCATTCCAGTATTCTTGTCTGGAGAATCTCATGGACAGAGGAGCCTGGTGGGCTACAGTCCATGGGGCTGCACAGAGTCAGACACAACAGAAGTGACTTAGCATGTAACATTATACAATCAGAACAATATTTATATCTGTCAAAAACATTAGTAAAGTTTGAAGAAATCTCATTTAAACATCAATAAAGAAGTGAACTATGGATCAAAATATTCAAATGCTAGAGAATTAGCATAATTTTCCATACACAATACAATCATACAATGAAATAGAAAAAAATGACTTTTGAAATAAGAAACAGAAATTTATTAACTATTCATAATGTGCATATAGCTCTGTAAATTAGCATAAGCTATAAGATTTTCCTGGGGGGAAAGTGGACTAGGTCTACAAGGAATTGATTTATAGGCAATTAAAAAATGTTATTGACAATAAAACACAAAATTCAGAACATACGTAATTAATGTGTTAAGGTTATTAATGATATTTCTAATTAGACACAACAAAATAATTGTGGAAGGGAATATATAACTTAAAGGGCTTCCCTGGTGGCTCTGATGGTAAAGAATCTGCCTGCAATGCGGGTGGCCTGGGTTTGAGCCCTGGGTTGTGAAGATCCCCTGGAGGAGGGCATGGCAACCCAGTCCAGTATTCTTTCGTGGAGAATCCCCATGGACAGAGGAGCCTGGCGGTTGTCCCATAGTCCATGGGGGGTCACAAAGAGTTGGACGCGACTAAGCATCTCAACACACATATAACTTAAAAGGCCAGCAAAATTTTGGTGAACTTTGTATTCTATTTTCTGGTTCAAGAAAATTAGATAATAGAGAATTCTCAGTAACTACAGATCATAGTGTGTGGTCACAAACAAACTGGGAGATTCTGAGAATAAACTGTTGTCAGTAAAATTAATTTGATGGCAAAATGAAATTCTTAGACAAGGCCTAATGAATCATGAAAAGATATGTCTGAGAAGATTTCAGCTATCATCTGGCCCAATTTCTTCAATCTCTGCAGAGTGTGTGGCCCAGAGAAGTTGAGAAACAGATTCAAAGCCATAAACTAGTGACTGGCAGAGCTGGATCCAGAGCTGTTTCCTAGTTTACTGAGAGTCATTTTCTATTAAACTTTACTCTCGTTATCCCAGTCACACGAATGGTGGGTAATTTAACCCATTATATCATTCAACAAAACATGCTGCTGCTGAGTCGCTTCAGTCGTGTCCAAGTCTGTGCGACCTCACAGACGGCAGCCCACCAGGCTCCCCCGTCCCTGGGATTCTCCAGGCAAGAACACTGGAATGGGGTGCCGTTTCCTTCTCCAATGCATGAAAGTGAAAAGTGAAAGTGAAGTCGCTCAGTCGTGCCCGACCCTTAGCGACCCCATGGACTGCAGCCTACCAGGATCCTCCGTCCATGGGATTTTCCAGGCAAGACTACTGGAGTGGGGTGCCATTGCCTTCTCTGCAACGAACATATACTGCCCAGTATATTCTAGGTACTGTACTAGTTATAGGATGAAATGATGAGCAAGCCAAATATAGCAACTGCCCAAGTGCACCTGTATTTTAATGACTGTTACCCCATCTTAAGGTCCAGACTAGCTTACACCTTTCTCTGTTTCTGGAGGAGAAAGAAAATAGGGAAAGAAGAATTGAAATACAAAGAGACTACCATATTACCCTAGGAATACGGGTAAGAGTAAGGATGTGTGTATGTGTCTGTGTGTCTGTGAGCCTGGGTGTGTAAGGAGAAAGTTATGTCAACACCACTGAAAGTTATCATGTACTTCTTGAAGGTAAGGTACTACATATGATCACTGTAATGAAGCCTTTTGGCGAGGTATCTTCAGCTTAGGTTGGGTGCCAAGCTTGGCTGCATCATTGCCCAGTTCTGCCAGACAGAGCATTCCTTGCTCTTAGAAACGAAACGCCTTAGGCAAGAATTTAGTTTTCCCTTCAGAATCAGCAAGTCCTTCCACGCTATACTTGCAGTGGACTACCTGACAAAGCTCCCCACTTCTCTCATTTCAAACAAAACGCAAACAAAAAATAACCTCACTTTCTCAACAGAAAATACTAAAGCAAAGGCTTCAGAAATCCATTCGGAGAGAATATTTGTTTTAAAACATCCTCACTAGTTTACATTTTTACATTGCTTTTCATGTTGAAGACATTTCTTTGAACGTGCTATCACAGAATAGTATAAATCCACTCAGTGCATTTATGTGTTGATTGCACATCACGCATGCAAATACACATGTGCGGCATGATCTCAGATTCAGGTAAACACTGCATTTATTTAATGTCTTCACATTCATATTGGGTTGAACATTCAAATGTATTTAAATCAGTCTTAGAAGTGACTCACTGACGCATTGTTAAAAGGTGAACATGATGCTGGCTAATACTTGTCTGTCAGTCTTGCAACCTGAAAATTTACGTGAGGCTGTTATAACTGGAAGGGACCAAATCAACATCAAAGGTAAGTCTGGGAAGAAAGTGCCATGAGACAGCTTTGCGGGACTATACTGGAAATACAGTATATTGCAGAGCGACAGATCAATTATTTCCAAAGCACTTAAAATCAATTTTCACAAAATTCCCTCAAAGGATGCAAACTAAGTATTACAGTATGAGAGTCATGTAATTTGTAAATGTATGTACTTCCTTAAGCCATACCTAACAAGCTTAGGTAATAAATAGTACACTGTTGTTCTTGCCAACCTCACTTAACTCATGAGGCTCCTGACTAAATTAACACCTCCCACAGCAAGACCCACACACATACAAAAAGAATATGTATGAGTGGACCACAAAATAAAACAACTGAGAGAAAAATAATGTCATGTTTGATTTGTTCCCTTAGCTTTTAACATCTCTGGAAATTTTCAAACAGGTTTTAATAGCCAGAGATTATGATGATAGGTATTAAACTGCATTTAGATTTTGGACAATTAAAAAATGTACTTGGCATCCTAATATATTGAGTATTATATATATATATATATTTATATATGTATAAATACACACATATATACATATACATACCTATATGCTATGTACTCTTATTTGAAATAATTTCTGTTACATGCAATATTCAAGATTAACTTCTATTTTCTAAGCAGATTTTTTTTCTTGACTCTAATAAGGGAACTCTAATGTGGTCTAGATACATGGTAATTTTGTAAGAACTATCCTAAAGGAAATCAACCCTAAATATTCATTGGAAGGACTGATGCTGAAGCTGAAACTCCAATCCTTTGGCCACCTGATGAGAAGAACTGACTCATTTGAAAAGACCCTGATGCT